>NC_051261.2:16835540-17143949 GCF_015237465.2 Chelonia mydas | reverse complement strand
CTGCTTTGAGCAGGGGGTTGGGCTAGATGACCTTCTGGGGTCCCTTCCAACCCTGATATTCTATGATTCTATGACAGGGTTCAAAAAAGAACTAGATAAGCTCATGGAGGATAGGTCCATCAATGGCTAATAGCCAGGATGGGCAGGGATGGTGTCCCTAGCCTCTGTTTGCCAGAAGCTGGGAATGGGTGATGGGATGGATCACGTGATGATTTTCTGTTCTGTTCATTTCCTCTGGAGCACCTGGCTTTGGCCACTGTCGGAAGACAGGGTACTGGGCTAGGTGGACCTTTGGTCTGACCCAGTCTGGCCATTCTTATGGGAATATTGGGTGCATGAAGAATACACAATCAGGCCCTTAATATTAAATATGGTTTAGTTTGTGGTCCAGGTGCATTTGGGTCTATAGAGTAATAAATAAATATTTATAGGAAGATTTCAGTGATAAGAATCAGCATGTCTCCACTGTTTTTAAATAAACGTTGCCTTGTTTAAAAGTTTGGGAATGCAGATTTACTCAGTATTTATTACTAGTGGAGGTAGTGGTCTGAGGATCAGATGTGTAAGGGCCTGATTCAAAGTCCACTGAAGTCAATGACAGTCTTTCTATTGACTTAAGTTGGGCTTTGGATCAGGCACGAGGAGAGAAACATCATTTCACAAACAAGTGTGAAAACAAAAGCAACATCCAGATACAACATATAAATCCACCTTCCGCTGGTGTCTGGAGGGCAGGGGGATGAGATCAGAATGTAGCAACATAAACATGTATAGAAGATAGATACACTATTTCTGCGTAGACAAGATCCAGCATAATATCTTGAGAGCGAAGGTTAGATGCTTCCCTCGTTCACAGGAAGCCATGTTTAGGAGCTTCATCATATCTGAAAGCTGGCTCATCCATTTATCCCAGGTGACTCCTATTGTGTGTCAGTAAAATTTACCCCTGTGCGAATGATGATAATGGTCCCTTCTGGCTTTAAATCTATTGATTCCCATTTAAGCAGGGTTGCCTACATGGGATTTAGGGGGGTGTAAACCTTGTGCTATGGTAAATTTCATGCTGTGTGAAGTGTCAGTACCATATAACCCCAAACGGTTACTTAGAGAATAATATGTTTCATCCTATAGCACCTTCTGTCCAAAGATCTCCAGGCTCTGTAAGATTCACTATTCCCTGACAGGGTAAGTCTTACAGATGGGCAAACCGAGGCACAAAAATGTGAAGTGAATCAGCAATGTCATACAACAAATCTGTGGCAGCGCCAGGATAAATCTGTGTTTTAAAACTCTCCTCCCATAATTTAAGAGATGCTTCCTATGTATGAGGTACCATAAAGAATTGGGAATTTTCTCAGCCAGCCAGAGTTCAGCGATGCTGTGCAGTAACTGGCACATAATTGCACACTTACTTCTCAGTTATGTAGTTCCCAGGAGTCTGAATGGCAGAGAGATTCTGATTTGTATAATTATGTCACACTTATTTTTCAGCAGTCATGCAGCATGGAAATCCTTGTAGTGGCCCTCAGCTAATCAGAGCACAGGTATTTTTCAATATCTATCTATCGGAGTGGTTCTGGTCAGTGAAAAACAACCTACTACACAAGTGAACCATCTGAACAGACCAACAGAACATGCCAGTGCCCATTCTGAGCACCGATGGCAACATGTGACTGAAACCTTCCACACCTCATCACCTCTCCAGGGCTTGTCACCCCCACTTACTGAGTCACATCTCAAATTTTAATCACACACTCTTTGTGATGGGACTTACTATGTCTCTGTGAAGCATCCAGAATCCTTCCATGAGCCAGAAAATACTGTAATTATACTCTGACTATACAAATCCTTGTACTCTGATTGGCTACTGCCTTCTGTACAACCCAATCAGAGCCCTGAGGTGACAGGATGAGAGCCCACTGCAATAAAAATAATAAGTAAAAACATAAAGCTGTGTCGGATTAACTTATTAATAACTGCATTCTGGACCAAAAAGTTCTGAGGCCTAAGGCCACTCCAGGATCCAGTTTTCACATATACAACAGGAAGCGATCATATCAGAGAGTCACAGATTTGAAAGCCAGAAGAGACTATTATGATCATCTAGTCTGCCCTGCTGCACAACGCAGGCTAGAGAATTTCAGCAGATGGTTCCTGCATCTAGCTCAATAAATTCTGACTGGCCTGGAACAGATCTATTAGGACATCCTATTTGATCCAAAGACTCAAATGATAGAGAAACCACCACATCTGTAGGTCCGTTGTTACCAGTCTGAATTCGTCTAGCTTCAGTTTCCAGCCACTGGTTCCTGTCATGTCTTTGTCGGTTAGATTAAAGAGTCCTCTACTTCTCCACGTGTAGGGACTTACAGATTGTGATCAAATCACCTCTCAGCCTTCTCATTAAAGCTCTCTGTACTGTGTCAAACTCCTTGGGTGAAGCCTAGGGAAGTATGCGAAGAGCACATGAGGAACCAGAAATTCTGTGTTCTAATGCTAATTAGGCCACTTTGCTGTGTGACCTTGTTGGTCATAGTTAAGACTACATTTTAGTCACGGTATTTTTAGTAAAAGTCATGGACAGGTCACAGGCAGTAAACAAAAATTCACGGCCTGTGACCTTTCCATGACTTTTACTATATGACCCCTAACTAAAACTTGGTGTTAGGATATAGATAATCAGGACTGTCTGCAAAGGCCTCGTCTTTAAGAATTTAGGTGTATTCTTATCACTTAGCTAGTTATAGAGGTATAAAAGAAAGAATCAAAATCAATGTCTGCCAGTGTAAGAGCCTTCTCTCACTGTGACAGTCTGAGGCCCTGTGCTGAGGCTAAGGCCTTTGGCTAAACGACAGAGGCAGCCATAAACTGGGAAGCGACCGGTCACATCCTCACATTCCAAACTAGTCACATTGAAAGAAGGTGCTATTGGGCTGTTAGGATACAATCCTGTCCTGATAATGCCTATCGCCTCCAGAGAAAGGGAAGTGCCTAGAAGATGTAAAAGGAAACTTAGTTTGATAGCATCCTGTCTGGCAAGAACTCACTTATCAATAGCTGGGATGTGAAATCCTCACTTCTGTATTGTTTTGTCATTATAGTTCCCACTTTGCTATTGTTTATTTGCATGGTCTCTGTCCGGTTCTGTGATTGTTTCTGTCTGCTGTATAATTAATTTTGCTGGGTGTAAACTAATTAAGGTGGTGGGATATAATTGGTTACATAATCATGTTACAATATATTAGGATTGGTTAGTTAAATTTCAGGAAAATGATTGGTTAAGGTATAGCAAAGCAGAACTCAAGTTTTACTATATAGTCTGCTGTCAATCAGGAAGTGGGTGGGTTTGTGGGTGGGGGAAATGGAAACAGGGAATGGGGGTGGGGAAATTGGAATCATGTTTGGCTAAGGGCAGGAATGGGAACAGGTAAGTCTCTGTGGTGTCAGAGCTGGGAAGGGGGACACTAAGGAAGGAAACTGGAATCATGCTTGCTGGAAGTTCACCCCAATAAACATTGAATTGTTTGCACCTTTGGACTTCAGGTATTGTTGCTCTCTGTTCATGCGAGAAGGACCAGGGAAGGAAGTGGGTGAAGGCATAAGCCCCCTAACACTTGGGCCGGGGGGGGGCGCGAGTGCTCTGGGAGGGCAGCCCGAGACTTCCATGGTTCTGGCGGGGAGGCGGGCTACAGCACGCAGCCTGGGACCCCTATTAATGCTAGAGGGCGCGGTTGCTGAGGCTGACAGGCTCCCTATCCAGCTCCGACCAGCATGTCCCTGCAGCTCCTAAAGGGAGGGGCAGTGAGGGGGGCTCTGCGCACTGCTCCCACCACAAGCGCCGGTAACCACAGCCAATGGGAGCTGTGGAGGTGGCACCTGCAGGTGTGGGCAGCGCACGGAGCCCCCTGGCTCCTCTGCTTAGGAGCTGCAGAGACATGCCAGTGGGAGCCGGGGAGTGCCCCCCTCCCCCGAGATAAGAGCCACCCTACACCCCAACTTCCTGCCCCAGCCCTGAGCCTCCTCCCATGCACCCAAACTGCTGCTGCCAACTCAGTGGCTGCCCGGCCACTGTGGAAGTCACAGAGGTCACAGAAAGTCATGGAATCCGTGACAGACACACAGCCTTAAGTCATAGTGACTTGTCCATTTTCCTGTGGGGCCACTGATTTTGGGTGCCCACGTGAGATATCTCTGCCCTGATTTTCAGAGGTGCTGAGCATCCCCAACTCCAAATGAAGTCTTGTTGTGGGCACCCACATGACTGATATATTTCCAAAGGCAGTAGTCAGAGTTCTGGGACTTGCCTTTAGCAAACGCTACCATTCAGTGTTTAATAACTTTGAGCATGAGGGTCTTAGATGAGGGTCTTATTTCTCCCTAGATAGTATTCTTGGTGAAACCTGCTGATAAGAACAAGAAGTTTAATATGGTGCCATTCATCTCATAGCACTGTACAAACCATGTACCTACACCACTGAAAAGCAGCCATCTAGGGTTGCCAGGTGTTCAGTTTTTGACTGGAACACCTGGTTGAAAAGGGACACTGGCGGCTCCGGTCAGCACCACTGATTGGGCCACTAAAAGTTGGGTCAGCAGCGCAGTGGGGCTAAGGCAGGCTCCCTGCCTGCCTTGGCTCCATGTAGTTCCTGGAAGCAATCAATGGGAGCTGCAGAGACAGCATCTACGGGAGTTCGCAGAGCCCCCTGGCCCCTCCGCCTAGGAGCAGGACATGCCGTCCATTTCTGGGAGCCGCCTGAGGTAAGTGCCACCAGGCCAGAACCCGCACCCTGAATCCCCTCCCTCACCACAATCCTCTCCCTCAGGTCGGAACCCCCTCTCGTATTCAAAGTCCCTCCTGGAACCTGCACCCCCTTCTGCACCCGAAAACCCTTATCCCCGGCCCCATCCCAGAGCCTGCACCTCAGCCGGAGGGCTCACCCCCTTCCACAGCCCAACCCCCTGTCTCAGCCTTGTGAAAGTGAGTGAGGATGGGGGAGAGCAAACGACGGGGGGATGGAATGAGCAGGAAGCAGGGCCTTGGAGAAGGGGCGTGATGGGGGTGGGGTAAGGGCGTTCGGTTTTGTACAATTAGAAAGTTGGCAACTCTACAGCCATCTCTAGTGTGGAGGACCACTGCCAGTCAGTACACAGCACCCCAGAGGAGGAAGGGGAAATTTTAATTGAGGGTGGCAGGCCAATCCACGATTCTTCCAATCAGTGCAATATATTATTGTCATCCACACAGAGCAGACAAGGCCAGAGAATCAAAGGTCTCTTGTAAAACTCAGCATAACTCCCTTTGAAGGAATGAGTTATTTGCACTGGAATTCGACCCTGTAGCTTGTAGGAATGTAGATAGTCCCTATGCACTGCTTAGCCCACTATCCTGGTATAAAGCCTGCATCTGGGCCAAAAGAAGTCTGATGAGGTTCAACAAGGACAAGTGCAGAGTCCTGCATTTAGGATGGAAGAATCCCATGCACCGCTACAGACTAGGGACCGAATGGCTCGGCAGCAGTTCTGTGGAAAAGGACCTAGGGGTTACAGTGGATGAGAAGCTGGGTGAATCAAAAGTGTGCCCTTGTTGTCAAGAAGGCTAATGGCATTTTGGGCTGTATAAGTAGGAGCATTGCCAGCAGATCGAGGGATGTGATCATTCCCCTCTATTCGGCATTGGTGAGGCCTCGTCTGTGTCCAGTTTTGGGCCGCACACTGGATGCGGAAGGATGTGGAAAAATTGGAGAGAGTCCAGTGGAGGGCAACAAATGATTAGGGGGCTGGAACACATGATTTATGAGGAGAGGCTGAGGGAACTAGGATTATTTAGTCTGCAGAAGAGAAGAATGAGGGGGGTTTGATAGCTGCTTTCAGCTACCTGAAAGGGGGTTCCAAAGAGGATGGATCTAGACTGTTCTCAGTGTTAGCAGATGACGGAACAAGGAGTAATGGTCTCAAGTTGTAGTGGGGGAGATTTAGGTTGGATATTAGGAAAAACTTTTTCACTAGGAGGGTGGTGAAGCACTGGAATGGGTTACCTAGGGAGGTGGTGGAATCTCCTTCCTTAGAGGTTTTTAAGGTCAGGCTTGACAAAGCCCTGGCTGGGATGATTTAGTTGGGGTTGGTCCTGCTTTGAGCAGGGGGTTGGACTAGATGACCTCCTGAGGTCCCTTCCAACCCTGATATTCTATGGTGGGAAAGTGGGTTGGTGGGACACTTACTATGTTTGAGGAAGGATATAGTCCAGCACTTAGGCCTAAAGCCTAGGGCGTGGCATGCCTTTAGAGTTCCTGCTCTGACAGAGACTTCCTGCCTGAATCCTAGAATATCAGGGTTGGAAGGGACCTCAGGAGGTCATCTAGTCCAACCCCCTGCTCAAAGCACTCGCAAGTCACTTACCCACTCTGTGCTTCAGAGTCCCATTGTAAAATGGCATTTCTATACCTCACAAGGGATGCTATATAGATAGATACATTAAAGATTATAAAGTGCTCGCATATTATAGGAATGGGGGCCATATAAGCTTGACCTTAGACAGATCAAGCAACCAGAGTGACAGTCACACCTAGGCAGAGGATCAATGCAAGTCTTATGTATTATTATTTAAATCCTACTTATGCCCTCAGAAGAAGACTTTTTTACATACGCATAGCCCTTCTGATGGCCCTCTGCACGGGGGTGGCTTTCACTCCGCAGTAAGCAGTGACATTTCAGAAACTGAGTTGAATCCAGAGACCAGATCACCAACTGGAGTTTTGGATTCATAGCCTCACGGCCTGTGGCTGAATTTATGAGACAGCAAGCAGACCGGATGTGGATAAAGGCTTCGCTAATGACGATTGCCTTTACTTTCCCGCTCAACCGGCAATCTGTGCTCTGCTTGTGCTTAGTTGGTGTCTTGAGACTGCATCTATTAATGAGTCAATCTGAAACGCATCCAGAAAGGCACCATCACTGAAACACCCTTCCTGATCTGCTTACCATTCCTTAGAGAAGATGAGTGGTTAGCTAGTTACTGTTCAGATGTGTGGCTGCTATACTGACATGGAATGAACATGGCCAGGCAGAGTGCAGGGATGTGCTACAGTTCATAGAATCATAGAATCATAGAATATCAGGGTTGGAAGGGACCCCAGAAGGTCATCTAGTCCAACCCCCTGCTCAAAGCAGGACCAAGTCCCAGTTATCTCCCCAACTTTCTTTTTCATGAAGGCAATTTTTAACAGGCATAAGCTGTGAAAGAAAAGAGCTGCCAGGCTCCCTAAATAGCAGTTCCACCCTGTCTCACTGCTTGCAGTACCTTCTCCTAAGTCTTGTTTACACTAGGAAATTTACCGCTATTGATAGTGGTACAGCAGAACTGGTGCTGAACACAGTTTAACTACCAGCATAAACAGGATTAAATACTGTTCAGCTGCATCTACTGAGGAAGTCCATGGTTAGCAAGAGGTTAATTTCCTAGTGTAGACAAACCTGCTGCAGCTAGGCTCTGAAAGCGGGACTATGACAGCTGTACTGTCTGCTGGATTTTGGCCAAGTTTTCTGTGGACTACCAACAGCTCTCTTCTTATAAGAATCATTGCAAAGAGGAGGTCTGGATGGTGCAAGGAATTGCTAACAGACTCTGGAGGCTTTCATAGCTAGGTTGCCAGTTTGAATCTAGCTAAACTTGTTACTTCAAAGCAGTGGGGATAACTTGACTCTGTTATGGGCCTTCTCCCTTGGCTAGGCCTTCCACCCCATTATACTTACGGCAAACTCACCCTGTGCAGATGGTGAAGAACGGTGCAGGGTAGGAGCTTGGGCTGTCTCAGTGTGCCTACAGCATCCTTCCTGGAGTGGAGATGAGGAAGCAGTTGGTTCTGATGCTGTTGCCACCAGTGTTCAGGGCTGGATAATGGGAAAGTGAACTCAAAACCTTCATCAATTAGTGGGGTGACATGAAAGGAAAATCATGTTCTTTTGGGTATATCCAGTGGATGAAATGTCCCACATGCTGGCTGATCTGGCGCCCCTTCTTGCTGGTTGTAAGTCTATAACCTCCCAAAGGTAGCCTTGGAATATCACAAGTGTTGATCATTGAATGGAAGGTGCAGCTAGCCAGAGATCTAGGTGGATGTTAACAGGGTCTAGGGCTACTCTAACTTATGCTGCATCCTAGGCAGGCAGGCATTTGCTGCACCTCCTGAGGTATGGCTCCTGAGAGGCATGGCTCAGAATCTAGCTCAACGTTTGGAATGTGCTGAGATTTTTGTCCTGTTCCAGATAGGTTTTGTAGATGGCTCTGTTCTGAAGCCGATTCAGCTCAGTGTTAATATCAGATGCTGCACCCAAGGCAGAAAGTGCTGGAGGTGGAGAGGCTGCTGTCAACAGCCAAGTCCTGGGCAGTCTAGCCTTAGGGTTGGAGCAACAGTCCAGCCTACTATTTAGGGCTGAATCCAGCCGGGGAGAGTCCTGGAGTGAAGTCAAAGGTCAGAGCCAAGAGTCAGAAGCCAACGCCTAAGCCAAACGGGAAGCCAGAGTCACAGTCAGGAGGCGCAGCCGAGATCGGAGTCAGGGTGGAGTGGGGTGCTGAGGCAGGAGCAGGCAGGACTGGCTCTAGGCACCAGCAAACCAAGCACGTGCATGTTTTTTTTTTTTGCTTTGGCAGTTGTGCCCGGAGGTTGGTTGGTTTGTTTTTGGCGCTCTTGCGGCCGCAAAAAAACCTAGAGCCGGCCCTGGGAGCAGGTACCGGCTGGAGTTAGGGCAGGGCTAGAGAGAGAGACAGGACCAAGGGCAGCTGCAGGCAAGGAGACATTGAGCAGCTCCTGGAGAGCTGCTGCGTCTACTGACCTTAAGTATCAGCCTGCTGACTCCTACTGCCGATCGGGTGGCCCAGTCACACAGCTTCTATCAGGGCCAGCTACACTCATCAGGCTGTCAGGAGAATGGCTCAGCTGCAGGCTGGCCCCTGACAGTACCCCCCCTTCAAGAGTGCCTCCGAGAGGCCATGGGACCTGGTTTCAGGGGGTATTTCTGGTCAAAGACACGTATGAGTTCTGGAGCCTGGATGTTTTCTACCAGCTCCCATGATCGCTCTTCTGATCCATAACCCTCCCAATCCACCAGATAACAGGGTTTGCCTCAAACTTGTTTGGAGTCTAGGATATCATGGACCTCATACTCCGCTTGGCCTGGGACATCTATGAGAGGTGGGGTTGGTGCAGAGCAGCCAGGACAAGAATTTCCCATGTAGGGTTTGAGAAGGGACACATGAAAAACTGAGTGGACCTTCAAGGATTCTGGCAACTGGAGCCTAAATGCTACCTACTTGTTCTGTGATCTTAAATAGGTCAAAAACTGGTGGTCCAGTTTGGCTGAGGGACAGGTGGATTTGAGATGTTTGGAGGTCAGCCAGACCTTGCCTCCTACAGACAGTCAGTGTGGCTTGGTGGTTTTGCTCTGCATGATGTTTGTATACCTGCTTGGCAGCTTCCAGGTGTTCAGTAAGCTCTTGATTGACCCAATGAAGATAGGCAACTAGATCTGCTGCAGCAGGGACTAGGGAGGCTGGAGGTGTTGCTGAATGAAAGCAAGGGTGAAAACTATAGTTTGCATAGAATGCCTATGGATGGATGCATGGGTGCAGTTGTTGTACGCAAACTTTGTGTATAGCAGGAAAGTGACCCAATCATCTTGACAATAATTGAGAAAACAGTGGAGGTATTGTTCGAGGGCCTGGTCCAACTGTTCTGTCAGCCCCTTTTTCTGTGGGTGATAGGCTGAGGAGGTGAGCAGTTCCGTTCCCAAGAGTTTGCACCAAAAATGGGAAGTGAATTGTGGACCTCCATCTGAGACTATTCCAGTCAACATCCCATGGAGCCGAAAAATATAATCTAAAAAAAGGGTGGCATGGCTGGGTGGTAGGGAGAGAACAAATGGAAATGAAGTGCACCATATTAGTGAGGAGCTCAATGGTGACAAGGATGACAGTGCAATCCTGGGAGTGAGGTAACTCTAGGGTGAAATCCAAGAATACCAAGGAACCATCTTGAACACTGTAAGCGTGCGGGACTCACCCCTGCGGCACCTCCTGCTGGTATCCTGGGAATTAGCTCTACCTCCAGCCTTGGAGCACCCTCTGCAGGCCAGTGCCCCGCTTACACCGGGCCCCTGTGTTCCTCCCAGACCCGGTGCCCCTTGTACACCACAGTGTTGCCCCCTGGCAGTAACCCCTCACTTGCAGGGTCTCCCCTCCCCGGGGAACCCCCACCCCTATCCCTACCTTGCCTCAGTCGTAGGCTCCCGCCAATCGCCAGCTAGCCCCCGCACCCTGGGGCAGACTGCAGCGTAAGCCACTCATCCCAGGCAAGGCTGGGTTTGGACCTGCTGCCTCTGTCTGACCTTGGGCTGTACCCTGCCACCCCAGTACCTGTTGGGCCTAATGCTAGGCCGCAGCCTGGGGCTTTCCTGGCTGGAGCTTCCCAGCCCCTTCCCCAGCCCTGCTCCAATCTAGATGCCCTGCTTGGGTCTCTGCAGCCAGGTCCCTCCCTCTCAGAGCTAGAGAGACTCTCCTGAGCTTCCACACAGCAGCCCCTTCGTAGGGCCAGCCCAGTCTGGTTGGGGCATGGCCACTGCTGAGCCTGCCCCCCAATCAGCCCCGCCTAAGGCTCCCAGCCCTGGCCCTCTCCCAGGGCTGGCTGTGAACCCCTTTGGGCCGGGAGCGGGTGGCCACCCCCCACTGCAGGAGGAAGAGGTCAGTCTGCTTGGGCTGCCCTGCTAGCTGGAGCTCCCTCCCTCCCTGGGCTGTTGCTGCTGGCTGGAGCTCTCTGCCTCCCTCCCTGGAGGGCCGCTGCTGGCTAGGCCCCTTTCTGGGAGCCACTGCTGTTGCTGCTGTGGGGAAGGGGGGCCTTGCCAGCCTGCCCCCCTATTCCCACCCCTCTGGAGGGAGGAGAAGCGAGGACCCCACCACCACCACCGCAGTTGTCACCCCTTCTGCCTGGGTCCTCACCTGGCTGGACGCTGCCCGCTTGCTGCTGCTGGTGCTCCTAGGCTTGCTGCCTCGTCGAGGAGGAGGAAGACCGCTGCGAGGCATTGTGGAGGAGGTCGGTTATTGGACTGAGTGACTTGTCTTCGTCTGGGCCGAGTCCTTGCAAAGCGGGGTCCTCCCTCTCTCGGGCAGGCGAGCTGTGCTCGCCTTATTGCCGAAGAAGGGGGACCTCCGTGACTTACGGAATTGGCTCCCCATCTCACTCCTCAGCACGGACTACAAGGTCATAGCGAAGGTCATCTCGCTGCGGCTGGGGTCCGTGCTGGTGGACGTGGTCCATCCCGACCAGACCTATACCGTCCCAGGCTGGACCATCTTTGACAACTTGTATTTGGTCCGGGACCTCTTGGAGCTTGGGCGTAGGGATGGTCTGTTGTTCACCCTCCGGTCCCTGGACCAGGAGAAGGCATTCGACAGGGCGGACCACGGGTATCTCCTGGGCACCCTGCGGGCGTTTGGCTTTGGGCCCCAGTTTGTGGGCTTTCTCCAGGTGCTGTACGCCTACGCGGAGTGTCTGGTCAGGCTCAACTGGACCCTGACCAAGCTGATCAGCTTCGGGCGGGGAGTACGGCAGGGGTGCCCCCTCTCGGGCCAGCTGTATGCTCTGGCGATCGAGCCCTTCCTCTGTCTCCTCCACCGAAGGTTGACGGGGTTGGCACTTCGGGGGCCGGAGCTGCGTCTGGTCCTGTCTGCGTACGCCGATGACGTGCTCCTCGTGGTCCAGGACCTGGACGACCTGGTGCCGGTGGAGGCCTGCCAGGCCGTTTACTCGGCGGCCTCTTCCGCCCGAGTCAATTGGGTCAAGAGCTCTGGCCTGGTGGTCGGGGACGGGTGGCAGGCGAGCTCCCTCCCACCCGCGCTTCAAGCCATCCGGTGGAGTGCGGGTCCGCTGCTCTATCCTGGCGTTTATCTATCCGCCACGCATCCTTCTCCGCCGGAGAACTGGCAGGATTTGGAGGCCAGGGTGGGTGAGCGGCTGCGGAGAGGGACAGGACTGTTCCAGTGTCTCTCCCTGCGAGGGAGGGCACTGGTGCTGAACCAACTGGTCCTGTCCATGCTCTGGCACCGACTCAACACCCTGAGACCGGCCCCGAGGATCCTGGCCAGGCTCCAGAGGATGGCTCTGGAGTTCTTCTGGCCGGGGCTGCACTGGGTCTCTGCAGGGGCTCTGAGTCTTCCCCTGGAAGAAGGAGGACAGGGCCTGGTTTGCTTGCGCAGCCCGGTCCATGTCTTCCACTTCCAGGCCCTGCAGAGGCTCCTTTACGGTGCAGGTAGTCCGGCGTGGAGCACGTTGGCGCACGCCTTCCTCCGCCACCTCCGAGGGCTCCGATATGACCAGCAGCTCTTTTTTCTCCATCTGAGAGGTCTTCCGCGAGACCTCTCCGAGCTGCCAGTCTTCTACCAGGACCTCCTCCGGACCTGGAAGCTTTTTTCAGCGACCAGGTCATTTGTGGCCACCGAGGGAGCGGACCTCCTCACTGAGCCCCTGCTACACAACCTCGATCTCCGTTTGCAGGTGGCAGAGTCTCCCTCGGTGTGTCGGAGGTTGGTCCTTGCAGAAACCACCAGAGTCGGAGACCTCCTGGACTACGACAGGGGGGATTGGGTGGAGCCCCGTGCGCTCGGATGACGCATGGGGCTTTCCACCATTCCGACCCCTAGGCGCGTACTCCAGAAGGTGAAGGCCGCCTTGTCACCCGATTCTCTCGCTTTCCTGCGGCAAGCCCTGCGAGAGGGCGTTCCCCGCCCACCCCTCACCCCTGGCCCTCTGGACATTTTTCTTGGGCCCCTGTTCCACGAGCCCCCCCGGCTGCCCCGTTCCCACACTCCGATCCGGCTCCATACCCTGCAGCCGGTCCGGTTTTGAACCACGCCCAGAAACCATCTGTACACGCTTGTGCTCCCTACATTGCATTTTCTAACCCTTGTGTCCCACCCCGACACCAAATGGCGGGACTATCTTCCACCTAAAGAGGGTGAGGAGCCCTGGTGGGCCAGCCTTTATTCCACCTTGGTCCCATGGCCCGCCGGGGACATTAGTTTGCGGCTCCTTCATGGAATCGTGAGCACGGGCGTGCACCTGGTGCGGTTCACCCCTATACCTGAGGCCTGCCCCTTTTGCGGCATGAGGGAGAACCTGGCGCACGCCTATCTCGAATGCACCAGGTTGTAGCCCCTATTCTGGCTCCTCCAGAACCTTCTGGCTGCACTTCTTCTCACACTTGTTCCTCTTTGCACACCCTATCCGTGGCCCCACGAAGTCGCGAGACCTCCTGGTCAACCTGCTCCTGGCTCTGGCCAAAGTTTCCATCTATAACACCAGGAGGAGGATGTTGGACGAGGGGTGCTCTGCGACTGCGGGGCCTATTTCCGTTCCTCCCTAGTTTCATGCATCCGGGCAGAGTTCCACTGGGCAGCGTCCGCTGGCTCCCTCGACAGCTTTGAGGAGCAGTGGGTGCTGTCCGGGGCTCTCTGCTCGGTGTCCCCATCCGGTATCCTCATTTTGAATCTTTGACCTTCACTCCGATCCCTGTTTTTCATTAGTTGTCCCCCCCAATCAGTTGGTCCCTGGGTCCAGTGGTCCCTCCCGCTAGGCTGGGGGAGGGGCCTTTAGCAGTGGGTGGGCTTGCGCCCTCCCACTTCCCGGGTTTTCCAATACGACCCCGCTGCACACACCTTGAGTCGGGGATGGCCCTGTGGGATGTAAAGACGCCTTCCAGGACGAAGTAGACCCTCCTTCAAATGAAAACCGAACTGGACAGAATACTTGGAGCATTTAGGGCAGAGGTGGGCAAACTACGGCACGGCCCGCGGGACCCTCCTGCCCAGCCCCTGAGCTCCTGGCTGGGAGGCTGGTCCCTGGCCCCTCCCCTGCTGTCCCCCCTCCCCACAGCTTCAGCGCGCCGCACCACCTGTGCAATGCTCTGGGCTGCCGGGCAGCGCAGTGCAGAGCCGCAGCCTGACCCGGTGCTCTGGGTGGCGCAGTATGGTGGCGGGGGGGGGGTTGGATAGAGGGCAGAGGAGTTCGGGTGTGTGGTCGGGGGCGGGGGTGTGGATAGGGGTCGGGGTGGTCAGAGGGTGGGGAACAGGGGGGTTGGATGGGCTAGGGGTCCTGGGGGCGGGGCAGTCAGGAATAGGGGAGGGGTTGGATGGGGCGGCAGGGGGCAGTCAAGGGTGGGGCGTCTGGGGGTCGTCAGGGGACAGGGAGCAGGGGGTGGTGGATGGGACAGGAGTCCCAGGGGAGCTGTCAGGGGGCAAGAAGCAGGCGCGGTAGGATAGGGAGCGGGAGGTCAGATAGGAGGCGGGGGCTGGGCCACGCCTGGCTCTTTGGGGAAACACAGCCTCCCCTAACTGGCCCTCCGTACAATTTTGGAAACCCGATGTGGCCCTCAGGCCAAAAAGTTTGCCCGCCCCTGATTTAGGGTCTGACAGATCTTAATAGCCAGGAGGTCTTGGGGAAACAGGGGCATCAGGTTGTTGTGTGTTGTCCCTCTAATAAAATTAGATGGGCATAAAATGGTAGCCAAGGGAGCCATGTCTGACTTGGCATATTCGTCCTTGCACAACAGGGCATCTGCCTTCCCATTCTGTGATCCAGGGCGGTAGCTGCTGAGAAGTCAAAACTGCAATGAAAAGCAACCAGCTGATCTGGTGTGGTTAAGGTTATGAGCATTTCAGAGATATTCCAGATTCTTGTGATCAGTAAGAACCTGGACTGGGAACTGAGCTCCCTCTAGTACATGACGTCTCCACTCTTTGAATGCCACCTTTATTGCAAGTAACTCCTTATCCCAGATATCATAAGTCTTCTCAGCAGGGGTTAGTTTTCTTGAATAGAAGGTTCAGGGATGGAGTTGGTTACGAAGACTGGTATGTTGTGACAGAGTGGCTCTGACAACAAAGCTTGAAGCATCTGCCTCTGGTGAAGAGCTTGGCAAGATCTGGATGTACACAAATTCTTTAGCTGATCGGATGCACAGTTTGCATCTACTGACCAGAAGAAGTGGACCCCACTTTTGGAGAAGCACAGTTATCAGGGCTACTAGGTGAGAGAATCCTTTGATAAAATGCATGTAGAAACTGGCAGTCCTGAGAAACTGCTGATCACCGCCTACATCCTTCAGGGTATTCCACCCAGAGATGACAGGTACCTTTTGTGTGACCGTTGTTAGCCCTCTGGGGGAAATGACATACCTGAAGAACTCAACTGCGCCTTTGTTGAACTCACATTTCTCCAGTGTGGAGTAGAGATGGTTTTGGCAGAATCTGTTAAGAACATGGCATACATGTTGCTTGTGCAGGGTCTGGTTTTCAGAAAAAACAAGAATATCATCCAAATAAATAACCACAAACCAGTCCAGTATGTCCCAGAAGATATTGTTGACAAAATGCTGAACTGTCGCTGCAGCATTATAAATCCAAAAGGCATAACTAGATATACAAAATGTCCATATTGGGTGAAGAAAACAGTCTTCCACTCATCGCCCTCTCTGATTCAGACCATGTTGTAGGCCCCATAAAGTTCCAACAATAAAAATCTTGGCTGAGTGTACTCAAACAGTTCATTAATAAGTGGAAGGGGGTAGCAATTTCAGACTGTCACTTTGTTCAGAACTCAATAGTCAATGCAGAGACTCAAGGAACCATCCTTTTTCACCCTGAAGAAGATTGGAGCATGACAAGGTATCAGTTCTCTTTTTATCGAAGACATTAGCATGATCCCAATATTTCACCAGGATTCCTGAAGCTACTGAAGGGGTCACAGCAACAGCAGCAGCTGCCCTCAGAGTATCTCCTGTGGTCACTGAATTCACAGGTAGATGGTGGAGATCAAAGGGCATTTCTGGTCCAGAACATGGTTTTGGGAGGCAAAGCTGACAAAGTCTTGATGCAAAGCATATGGTTCCTGGACCCCAGCAGATGAGTGGATCATGGGTGGCGAGCTAAGGATGACAGGGGAGTGAAGTGTACAGATCAGACCAAACTGTAGAACCTTCCTGGTACTCTGGAGCATGGTAACAATCAAGGGCGCCATTTAATAAGTAACCAGGCTGGAGGAGAGGGGAGAATGCATCAAGAGACTCCACCAAACCAGGGTTGCTCTTGTGCTGAGATGGAATATTGTGAACCTGGGCAAAGTCTAAGTCCATGAAATTGTTGGAGGGCCCCGAGTCTGAGTGCCCTCAGCTCTACCCTCTGCCATGGTGGGATTCTGTAGCCATAGTGGCAGTTGGAGGGTGCTGGCATGGTGTCCATCCATAGCCAAGCTACCAATAAACACAGGGGGTTTAAGATTCTGGAGTAAGGAAGGGAACACAGCCTCAGTCCAGACGCTTTTATTGAGACTGAGGCATGGAGTCTTTCTGGTCAAAACATGGCCCGATTCTTAGCAGAGCATCTCATGTCATAGTGTCCAAATTCCCCACAGTACAGGCATAAACCTGAAGCATGACACTAGCCCTTCACAACGTCAGAGAGGCAAGGCCAAACTGGCGGATCTGCCTGGGCTCCTGTGATAAGATTGTGGAACATGCCAGGAACTTGACTGTCTCCCCAGGCAGCATTCAGTCAGGCGGTTGTCAATGCTGATACACAGCTTGACCAACACGTCCAGGACAGACAGCAGCTCCACCCATGCCAACTCATCCTTGATTTCCTTGCTTAGGGCATGTCAGAAGCAGTAGCACTGCGTTGTCTCGTTCCATTCAGCATCTGCTGCTGGGCGCCGGAACTCTGCGGCAAACTTAGCAACTGACCTGTTTCCCTGACACAGCCCCTGAAGCACATTCTTGGAGGATTCCACACAATTTGGATAGTCAAACACAATCACCATGGCTCAGATGAACTCTTCAAATTATCCCAGAAGGGGGCTAGAAGCCTCCAGGACAGGAGATTCCCAGGCCAGGGCCTCCACTCTTAGTAGACTAATACAAAGTCCTACTCAGGTCTGGTCAGCACAGAATGATTGGGGCCACAGCATAAACAGGAGCTGGCATAGGTTCGTGAAACTACAGAACTTTCCAAGGTCCCCACCAAACTTATTCAGCACTGGAATCTCTGGCTCCCTAGAAGCTGAGGCAGCAAACACAGGTGGGATGGCTGTAGGACTGCAGTTTGTACCTGCAGGACCATAAAGTGAGCCTGCGGGGTCTACAGAATTCCCACAATGTCCTGCAGGGCTGCCCTTACAGAATCCATCTGAAGGGCAGTCTGGCCCCTTGCCAACCCTTGTTCAATCTTTTGGGCTGCTCAAACTCTCAATGACCGAGTTGCAGGCAGGCTAGCCTAATGGTTGGAACAACCGTCCAACGTACCAGATAAAGCTGAATTCAGCTGGGATGGGGTGCTGGAGTGAAGCCAAAGGTCACAGCCAGGAGTCAGAAGCCAAATCCTAAGCCCAAGAGTAAGCCAAAGTCATAATTAGAAGGCATAGCCAAGAGTTGGAGCCAGAAGCCAAAGCTGAAGGATTAGCTAGAGTTACAGTCAGGAGTCGTAGCTGAGGATCGGGGCCGGGAATCAGAAGCTAGGATGGAGTGGGGTGCTGGGGCAGGAGCAGGACGGCAGAAAGGGACAGGACCAAGTGCAGCCACAGGCAAGGAGCACGGGGAGCAGCCACTAGAAGGTTGCTACTGCTGAGTTTAAGTATCAACCTGCTGACTGCTGCAGCCTGTCAGGTGGCTCAGTCAATCAGACAACTACTATCAGGGCCAACTGCGCTCATTCTTTTGGCAGGAGCCTGGCTTTGCTGCAGGCTGGCCCCTGACAACTGCATTGCTGTGAAGTGACCTCAGCCTTAGCGTGAAAAATTCCCTTTTAAACATCAGCGTCTCTATTGGCTTTCAAAATCCTGCCCAACAGATTCTCGGAAGCCAGCAAGATTGTCATTTTCCTCTTCTGATGGTAAAACGAGCAGCCTAATGTAAGTGTAGACATGCTAGTCTAGGGCCTTGATTTTACCTCACCTTGCCTGGTTTTCTCTAAGGATATCTTGCCTAGTCAATCACACTGAAACATGATGGCAACTGTGTATAATGTCTAATCGTTGCCTTCTGCTGGACAGGATCAGAACTGCTCAACTATGCATTTACTAGGCCGAAAAATGGAATAGTTTATGAAGCTTTTCCCTTATCTCACATATTAGGGGGCCTTTGCTTTTGGAGCAGAAAGATTTGAGTTCTAACACTGCTGAAGCAGTATAGGGGTTGCAGTGCACAGTATAATGACAAATGTGAAGAGCTGGATGGCCACTGATTTATTGCAAGCCATAAAGTCTGTCTCAATTTTCAACCTGTGTCTCTATACCCTGCCCTCCCTACTAGTTATTAATCCCACTCTAGCTCTGTATCAAAAACTATAGTGGCTAGTTGCTTAAATTTCACCCAACTATGTTTGCAGAATACAACACATCTGTATAGTGTAGAATATACTGTAGGGAAAAATTCTTGCATTGGCTGGGCGTGGGGGATTGAGGCTAGATAATCTCAGGGGCCTTTTCCATCTCTAACACATCTGTGTGATTGTTGCATTGCCTGGCACTTTGCAGATGCAGGCAGACAGTCCTGGCATGCAGGAGATACTCCACTGGCTTTGGAAGTGCTAAGTCTCTGCTGAGATAAACCCCACTGGTTGGATTTACCCCTTCCCCTTTGTTGTGACGGTGAGACACAACAAAATAACTACTTTGGGAAGGCAAAGATGCCTGAGATAAACACCAGGAGATGGATTTCCATTCAAAGGCATCTTCCTGCCTCAAGTCCAACTGTTCCCCTGTTCTTGATCCTCTGAAACTTTATAAATAAAACAACACAAGCTGAGAGTGGTGCAAACTGCTGGTGTAGACACATGAAACTCCTTAGCAGAAGGTGTGAGCAAATGTTTTTTTCATCATCACAGTTACCTCTAATTATAATATTTAAATATATCCTATTATAATATTCTAATTATATGCAAAACACCAAGGGGAAGATTCACTGAAGCTGGCTTAGGAAGGTTGAAATGACAGCTCTCTGCACCAGCCTGCCGCTCCTCCCCCAGCCCTGGGAGGAATTTAGCCACTGGGTTAATTCCACCCATCATCACCGCAGTTTTGATTCCAGCCAGGGGCTCCAAAGGATCTTTGCTTGCAGAGGCTATTTCTGTGCATCCCTCGGGTTCCTTGCATACGTCGGCTTCCCAACCAAGACTGCTCACTCTTTGGGTTGCAATGGAGGAGGGGAGGTTGGGGCCACTTTCTGCCATGGCAATCTCCTCCCCAATGGATTTGCCATTGACCTTGGGGACCCTATGCCTGCATTTGTGTTGACAAAATCCAGCATAAATCTGAGTTGGATCTGGCCCCAAAAGTACAGTCCACAGCAGTGTTCCCTCTAATTTTCCCAGTGCATGCGTGGAATGAATTTTATGTGCACCAATATGGAGGTGATGTGTGACACCTTTGGCGGGGGTGAAGCCAAAGGGTTCGGCGTGTAGGAGGGAGCTCAAGGCTGGGGCAGAGGGTTGGGGTGCACGGGGATGAGGACTCTGGCTGGGGCTGAGGATTAGGGGTTTGGAGTTCAGGTTGCCCCAGGACTCCCCCCAGCAGCACCTGGGCTGGGTGGGGAGAGGCGCATCTCCCCTGGCCGCAGCAGGTCTGTCCGCAGTCCGGGCCGCCGGTGACAGTCGGGGGAGGAGCAGCAGCGGCTGTGGGACCCTTTCCGCCCCCTCCTTCCCCCCATCACTGGCCGGCAGCCAGCGGCTGCTGCCTGCTGGTGACGGGGGCGGGGGGTGGAGAGAGGAGCCCTCCGAGGAGCGAGTGGGCAGAGGCGGGAGGAGAGAAGCCCTGGGCCAGCAGGCCTGGAGGGGCTGGAGAGGAGAGGAGCCAGCGCTGTGGCCACCGGAGCGACAGGCCGGGCCGCCAGGACCCCTGCTGAGCATGGGCCTGCCGCCATTATAAACCCAGTACTGTCTGGGCTGGCGTCACTCCCTGCCACAGCAGACCTGGCGATGGGGGAGCGGCATCTCTCCCGCCGCAGCCCTGAGCACCTGCGCAGCGCTTAATTGGCTGCTGCGTGGCCACCTGGCCACGCAGCTTCGAGGGAACTTAGCTCCACAGCACCACATCCACAAATAAACAGGAGTAAAAGGAGAAGAGGTCTCCATAGGGTGCCCAGAGTCCCATTTTCACAGGAACAGTCCTGTTTTTTGGGACTTTTTCTTATATAGGCGCCTATTATCCCCCACCCCGTCCCGTTTTTTCACAGTTGCTATCTGGTCACCCTAGGCCTCAGGATCGTCCAGACTTTAAGGGGAAGGTGGATTTTATGTCTAGCATTAAAGTTCACGGACTAAGACCACCTGAAAATAAGAGAAGATGCTGACTCAGCTGTGCTGGAGGGCCCTGGTATAACACAAGCTGTAAGTAGGGTCCTACCAAATTCATGGCCATGAAAAACCCGTCATGGACCATGAAATCTGATCTACCCCCATGAAATCTGGCTCTTGTAGGGGATGGGCAGGGTTGGGGCTCCAGCTGTGCACTGGGCTTCAACTGCTAGTCCTGGACAGGCTGGGGAGGGACGGGACTTCCTCTTCCCTTGCACAGGTTGCTCCCGGGGCTGGGTCAGACCCACCTCCAGGAACCTTCCCCAGCTGCAGGAAGCTCCAGAACTGCTGGCTGGGAGCCCCACTCTGAAGGCAGTGCCAAGTAAGGGTGGCAATACTATACAATGACACCCTTACCTCGGCGCTGCTCCTGGCGGCAGCACTGCCTCGAGATCTGGGCGGCCGGAGAGCGGTGGCTGCTGGCTGGGCACCCAGCTCTGAAGGCAGCGCCGCTGCCAGCAACAGCGCAGAAGTGAGAGTTGCATCATAGGGTGGGGTCATCACCTTTGGAGGGGACAGGGCCAGCCTTACGTGTGGGTGAGTGGGCAACTGCCTAGGGCCTCTTGGTCAGGGGGGTGCTGTCATCCTCCCCACACACAGCCAGCCCAAGGCCCCTTTAGCCCATGTACTCAGAGTGTGGGAGGGGCAGAGCTGGGGGTGCCCAGCTGGGGGCTCCTAACATGCACCAGGCTCCAGCCTCTAGTCCCAGCCCAGCTAGGGAGGGATGGGACTTCCTCTTATGCTGCACGGTCTGCTCCCAGGGCTGGGTCAGACCCACCTCCGGGAACCTACCCCAGTTGCAGGAAGCTCCGCGGTTCCTGGCTGGGAGCCCGGCTCTGAAGGCAGCACCACTGCCAGCAGCAGCCCAGCCAGGACTAGCAGCCGGAGCCTAGCACATGGTAGGAGCCCCCAGCTGGAGCGCCCCTGCCCTGTCCCTACCCAGCTGTGGGCCCAGCTCTCAGGAGTTTAAGGGGCCTTGGACTGGCTGTGGGGGAGCAGGGAAACTATGGCACCCTGCTTACCACAGGGCCTTGGGCAGTCACCCACATCACTCACCCATAAGGCTGGCTCTGTCCCCTCCAAAAGCGACGACCCGCCCCCGCATACCATGCCACCCTCACTTCTGCACTGCTGCTGGTGGCGGTGCTGCCTTCAGAGCTGGGTGCCTGGCCAGCAGCTGTCCTCTGGCCAGCCAGCTCAGAAGGCAGTTGTGCAGAAGTAAGGGTGGCAATACCTCAACTTCCCTACAATAGCCTTGCAATCCCCCCATGACCCTCTTTTGGGTTGAGACCCCCACCGTTACAATACTTGAAATTTCAGATTTTAATATTTGAAACAGTGAAATATACGATTTTTAAAATCCTATGACCGTGAAATTGACCAAAATGGATCATGAATTTGATAGGGCCCTAGCCATAAGTTAATATCTCACAGGTGTAAAGTCCAGGGACTTGTATGTACATTCAGGAGAAGATGATTCACAAGTGGATTTCAGTTTTCAATCAGTCTCTAAACAATTAAACCTATAATGTTTGCGGGGTGTTTGCAAAACAGCAAATCTGAGATTTACAGAGGTCTGAAGGTGGTTTACCAGCAGTGCTGATAATTCAGAGTTTGTGATTTGTACTTAATTATTTCTTCTGTACAGCATCACAGATATCTGTAAAGGCTACCCCTCCTCCTATCTTAATGATGAATCTTTGGGCTAAATCCTAGTGAACATCTCACTCTGGACTAGTTTGGAGCACCCCAAGAGCCACAAGGAGTTTGGAGCAATCCAAGCTCTGCAGATGGGAGATTAGCTGTGGAGCAGCCAGGGTGCTACGGTGGGAGGGGTGACGATGGTGGGACCAGTGTGTCCCCAAGTGCTAAGGTGTTAGGACAAAAAGCTGTGTGGTCTGGAATCCACAGCCCCTGAGAACCAGCATGAGTTACAGCACGAGGCCAGTTTTGTGTGTACAGATCAACCTGCACAGTATGAGGAGTCAGTGTGCACAATAGAAGAGGGTGAGTACAGCAGCAGGCAGTGGCTGCACAGGGGTGTAGCTGCAGCAATGTTTTCATGGATGCTGGTGTTTGTGGTGCAGTTGCAATATTGACAGCCTCAGGCATTCAGAAATCATGACTGAGGCCCCTTAAAATCATGATTCATGTAAAAATCATGATATTTTAAAAAATATTTTAAAAAATAATACATTTTGGAGTATTTTTCTTTCCCTTCTGCTTTTAGAGCTGCTAGGGTGCATTCACTTTGTGATTTGAAGATTTCTGCTGCAACAAAGCGGGGGTGCGGGAGAAATCTTTTTTTTAAATGAATGCCGAGAGTCTCATGCAATCTCCTGATCTCTGCAGGTGGGACTTTAACAAAAAAACACAACCGTTGTGAGACTTGTCATGAAATCACCAGTTGTGCCCAGTGACCCCCCCGTGGCCAGTAGTGAGTGCTGGGAGCAGAGGTTACAACCACACTGGTCTGGTTACTCGAGACCCTGGTGCCCAACTGGGAGCAGAAGCGACAGAACTCAGGACCTGCTGGCCTCAGCCCCTTCTACTGCACCTGCCCCATCTCCACCCTGCTGCTGCTTTCTCTCTGCTGGGCCCAGCCCTACCCTTCCTCTTCCTCCCCCTCCCTGCTGGGCCCAGCCCCCCCACTTCCCTTCCCTTCCCTTCCCTTCCCTTCCCCGGTGGGCCCAGCCTCCTCCCCCTCCCTACTGGGCCCAGCCCCCTTCCTGCTGGGCCCAACTCCTCCCTGTTGGCCCCTGCCCCTGCCCCTGCCCCTGCCTGCTGGGCTCAGCCCCCTCCCTTCCCCGGTGGGCCCTGCCCCCTCCCTGCCGGGCCCAGCCCCTGCCCCTGCCCCTGCCCCTCCCTGCTGGGCCCAGCCCCCCCACTTCCCTTCCCTCCCTGCTGGGCCCAGCCCCCTCCCTGCTGGACCCAACTCCTCCTGTTGGGCCCGGGCCCTGCCCCTGCCTGCTGGGCCCTGCCCCCCCCACTTCACTTCCCTTCCCTTCCCTTCCCTTCCCTTCCCCGGTGGGCCCAGCCCCCTCCCTGCTGGGCCCGGGCCCTGCCCCTGCCTGCTGGGCCCTGCCCCTGCCTGCTGGGCCCTGCCCCCCCCACTTCCCTTCCCTTCCCCGGTGGGCCCAGCCCCCTCGCAGCTGGGCCTGGGCCTGGGCCTGGGCCCTCCCCCGCGCGGCCTGGGCCCGCCCGCTCCTAACACCTGATGCCCCGCCCCCCTCATTACCGTCTGGGTTCCTCCCCCATCGCAAGGATTGAAGAGGGGGGCGGGATCCGCATACTCCTTAGACCCTGGCAACCAGCAGCCAATCAAGGCTTGGCAAGGGAGCGCTTGACCAATCGCAGAGAAGTAAGACGGGATCCCGCCTCGGATGCCTATTGGCGAGGGCATGGTGACGTCTCAGGGTGCTTCGCCAATTGGGTAGCGGTGGGGGCGGGACCGCGCAGGCGCAGTGCGGAGCCGGTTGCTGACAGGGCCGGTCGCGGGAGGTTTCGGGCCTGGCGTGAGACTTGGACCCGGACTCGGCGTTTCCCTGCCCCGCACGCACCGGCCTTCAGCCCCGCGCCCGTCGCCGCCATGTTCCTCACCCGCTCCGAGTACGACAGGTGAGCGAGGGCGGGCCCGCCCCGGCGCGGGCCCAGCCCCAGCATCTGCCTCGTCATGGAGCCCGGCCGGGCCTGGGGCCGGCCCAGCCTCCGCGACCCCTCCCGCCGAGGCCTCGCAGCCGCGCCGGGGTCCCCGCACTGCGGGGGTCCCCGCTCCGCGCCCGCCCCTCCGCGCGGGGAGCTCTGCCCCCTGAGGCTCCCAGCTCCCTTCTCTCTGCCCGCCCAGCCTCCCACTGTCTCTCGGCGGGGAATCCCCCTTCCGGGTCCTGTCCTTGGCCTGCTCCCTGGGTCCATCGTCCGTGGGGGCGATGCTCCCAGTGAGTCCCCTGGGTCGGGCTCCTTCCCTTCCTCCTGGCCCTGGGTCGGGCTCCTTAGTGGGGGAGGACAGACCCGCTGTGTCATCGCTCTGGGCCTGACTGACAGCACGCTGGTGGTGGCCAGCATTTGGAGGCCCTGGGGAGTGGGAAAGGATGCTTTAGCCACCCAGCCTTAATGTCTCTGAAGTAGGAAACTTGGGGCTTGTCTACAGGGGCACTTTACGCCCCCCTGAGCACAGCAAGTTGCAGCGCTGTAAAGTGCTAGTGTAGACAGTGCACCCGCGCTGGGAGCTGTTCCCCTCGTGGGGGTGGCTTTTTTATAGCGCTGGGAGAGCTCTTCCCCAGCACTATGCTGTGACTACCCAAGCCACATTAAAGTGCTAAAGTAAAGATGTGCCCTTGATGTCGCGCTCAAAGGAACACTGTCAGATTATCCCACTACAGCATCCTCCTTTTCCACTCGTGGCACCCAACTCTCCCTGAAGTCTCTTGAGATTAAGTACCAATAGTGCTGCAGTATGGCTAAAAATCAGAGGTGAAGCAGCAGTAACCAAGTAGAGTCCAAGTTAGCAGAGCCATTTTGGCTCTGTCCACACTACAGTTACAGGTGGCCATAGACTTCATTACAAGAAAGAGGCTTATTGGAGACAGGTAATTGTAGAGTAGTTGGAGCCTTGTCCCTAATTCAACATATTGTGCCTTTGTATTGTAATGTAACTGCTGTTCCCAAACACTTGGGCCCTGTCTATGCCATAGCTCAATCTGCTTTAAATATGATGGTTGTTAACAAAGTGTTAATATAGTTTCCCTGACCCAAGTACATGAGGCCTACCTACTCATGTTAGGCCTCCTACTGTCTGGCTTGCAACTTCAGAACTATAGGTTTCAGAGTAACAGCTGTGTTAGTCTGTATTCGCAAAAAGAAAAGGAGTACTTGTGGCACCTTAGAGACTAACCAATTTATTTGAGCATAAGCTTTCGTGAGCTACAGCTCACTTCATCGGATGCATTACTGTGGAAAGTATGTGGAAAATTTCCACAGTATGCATCCGATGAAGTGAGCTGTAGCTCACGAAAGCTTATGCTCAAATAAATTGGTTAGTCTCTAAGGTGCCACAAGTCCTCTTTTTCTTTTTTCAGAACTATAGTGTAGGCAGGGCCTAAGAAGCAGGCTGGGTTAGTCACAGAGTGACTGAGTTTTCAGGCTTTTGGTTTCATTTTTAGTTGGACTGAACACTGTTTTGCATGGCTATAAAACTGCCATCAAAGCAAATAAATAAAAACTAGTCTCTCAGAAAGTTTGGGTCACTATGTAATCATGAGCTAAGCTATTCGCGTGGATGTGACAAATGTGAATTTGCATATGCACCCTTACACTCTGACAGGTTTCAGAGTAGCAGCCGTGTTAGTCTGTATCCGCAAGAAGAAAAGGAGTATCTTTTCTGCACCACTGTAGCACTCTAGGCCGCAGTTTTTCAAAGTACAGGTCGCAACCCATTACTGTGTCGCGGAATGTCAGGCATTGGGTCGCTTTGCTGATTCAAATTATAACTATCATTGCTGTGCAGCAGCTCTATAGGGCTGCACAGCAGGGACCTGGAGAGGAGAGAGGTAGGGGGTGGATGGGAACTGGGGAGGGTAGCAAATTGGGGCTTGGAGGGCTGCTGTGAGTCTCTCCCCCGGAGCTTGTTGCTGCCGGCCTGGAGAGAGGGACCCTTTCCCTGGAGCTCCGTGCAGAGGGAAGAGAGGCCTGTGCTTGGTGCTGGCAGCCGGCAAAGGGAGAGAGAGGCAGGTCCCTCTCCCAGAGCTAGCTGCTGGGGGCGGGGGGGAGGGCTGGGCCTGCCTGGTGCACCCCAAATCCCTGGCCCTAGCTAGAACCCTCATCCCTCCCCCGCGTATCCCAATCCTCTGCCCCAGCCCTGAGCCCCATCCTGCATCCTGAACCCCTCATCCCCAGATCCACCCTAGAGCCTACACCCCACCCTCTGCCCTACCCTGGGCCACCTCCCACACTCCTTACCGTAGGCTTACTAAGGGTAGTGTCTAGTGTTAGTTATGTAAAGGCGGTTAATCTGGAATGTATTGCAATATTATGATTTTATGAAAACTCTAGTCAAAAAATATAATTGTTTTGGGTCACTGGCATTAACAATTTTCTTCAACTGGGTCATGAGGAAAAAGTTTGAAAACCACTGCTCTAAGCCAATGGGAGAGAGCTCTCCTGTCAGGTTAATAACTCCTGCCTCCGCAAGAGGTGCTAGCTATGTAGGTGGGAAAAACTCTTGCTAAATATAAGCAAGGCAATAGCCTTCCTGAGCCAATAGGAGCATACACTGTTTAGAGTCCAGTGGCCGTTCTAGTATCTGCTTGTGGGAGATCCTTTGAAGCATTTCTCCCCACATTTATAGTTGGACCCACTGGAGTTCTAGGGCATCTTCTGCTTCTTTGTCCAGTCCCTGCTGCTCTTTCATTCCTTCCTCTTTTTCAAACTCATGGATCTACATCCCTCTAGTCAATATCTGCCATGTTGGTGTTCGCTTTCTGAATATACAGGTGTCATGCTGCTGGATGAGGAACGTACATCTATAAACATATCCAGCCACTGACTAAAATGCCCTCGTTCTGCATTACCAGCTGACTTGACTTGGTGCCATTAGGTCCCTCTGCAGAGTAGAACCAGGAACTATTTTCTCTGATGTTTGTCCTTAAGTTTTTGGCCTTTTCTCTAGCTCTGATTTTTTTCATTGCAGGGGTGTGAATACCTTTTCTCCAGAGGGGCGGTTGTTCCAGGTGGAATATGCCATTGAGGCTATCAAGGTATTGCAAACCTCAGCCATTGTTGATACATTGCTATCTGTAGCCCAAACGCTCCCAGCTGTGATTGGGCTTAGTCACTAAGGATGGGAGAGCTCTTAACAAAAGTCCCGTTGTTCATTTCAGTAGTTGACTCTCTTCATTTGAAGTGAGGACTGAACCAGTGTTCTATCATTTATTGTTCCCTTTTTACACACACACACACACACACACACACACACACACACACACACACACGCGCCCCTCTACCTTGTGGAGCTCTTGTGTTCATACAGGGATGCTGGTTAATAGTAATCCTGATGACATCTTGCAGTTGAGAGCCAATCCTGTTCCATTGATGATCATGGGCTTCGGATACTGGCAACAGGCATGCCACTTATTAACAACTTTTTCTGGAGGAAAGACCTCAGCTGCAGGCAGGTTTGCAGGGCTACAGCAAGGAAAGGAAGCGCTTGAGGCTGCACAGTACGTCTGTATGCTGTGTCCTGCCCTAGCACTAGTACCTGGGTTCGGCAGGTCCCAGTGCTTCCTTCTCTGGCTGCAGCCCCACAAACCTGCCTGTAACCAGGAACTGCCATCCACATTCATAGTGGCCTGGGGTGCCCACGTCCCAGCCTAATGGGGGATCCCCTACCAGAGTCCTGGCACTGTGGGCTGGGAGGGGAGGCTGTGGGCTGCGCAGCGGTAGGGAGACTTCAGCCCAGATGCTGGGGCTTTCCATGGAGAGTGTAGGTTCTGAGGCCACACAAGGCTGCACAGTACCTCTCCCTGTGCTTTCCTGGCTGCGTCCTGTCCTGACACCGGGGGTTCGGGCTGTCCAGTGCTTGTTCCCTGGCTGCAGCCCCGCAAAACCAGCCTTCTGCTTATTGGCAACTTCTGGGTAGCAGCAATTTTTACTGGGAACTAAGAGGTTGCTAATAAGCAAAATCCACTGTATAATCAATTGAATTGAATGTCAGTTAACACTTAGGAACACCACAGCCTGGAGTGGGGGAAGGGGAAAGACCTCTTCCCCAAAACTACACACTCAGCAAAAGCTTGGGGAAACTACTGAATGCTAACATACTGCCAAATGTAGTTAGAACTGTGTGGGGGGTGTCCTGGACACTTGAGATTATTAAAGATCCCATGGCATTTTTGAGACTTGGTGTTCGCTCCAACATATAAACCAAATTCTTATTTGAGTAATTACGTTCTACCTCTTTAAATGCCTCCCTATAGCTTCAATTAAAAATATTCACTTGATGCCCTGAACCTTTTTGGGCTAATGGAGCATTGCATTCTGGGATGTGTAGTTTCCACATACCACCTCTCTCAAAGATTACCAGATTATAACTGTACTGTACTCTATTCTATGTTAACTAGATGACCTTTATTTTCTTGGCTAATTGCCAAAGAAACCTGGGGTTTGTGAATGCCCGTTTATAATGGTTGAATGTTCTTTCTATTGCAAGTGATGCAGTTGTCTCATTGCACATGCACAAGATGTGTTTTAAATTAATTGAGAGATGGAGGTGTGTTTTTTCTAATATATGAAGAAACCAACAGTTTCTTCCCAAATTTGATGCGGAGGTTTTTAGTGTAAGTGGCGTTGAGGAAAGAAACCTTTTTTTATAGGTTCTTCGATAGCCTCTATTTAGGGATTAGCGTTAAGGGTCCACGTAGATGAATATCTTCTCTGTTACTATTTCCCACTCAAACACTTTGGCCACAAGGAGCAGGCAAGATGCAGCTATTCAGTTTCATCAAGTTTTTGGAAGCAAGAACTCTTAAATGCATTCTAGTAGTCAGCGTGTTGATGCATTCATATTGCTCATAAAATACATATAATAAAGCTGAAATCTAATCCATAGGATAAACTTGCTTGTCTTTATTGTGTGTTCCACCAATAAGCCTGGAAATGAATTAGATTTATGCAGCTCAAATATTGCCTTTAAGGTGTTTGGTACATTATTCCATGTATTGGGAGTGCAGGGGGATCCTTCAGTTTACAGGGAAATAAATTGGGGCAGTTGGTAATGCAATCTTTGCAGTACCTCAAACAATCATATTTTGTTTCATAATTACAGCCAAAGCTTTGAATGTGGTTCAGGCAAGATATATACTTAATAAGGGATCCAGGTGGTTCAGTCTTTGAGAAACATACAGCTGAATATGATGCAACTTCCAAAATTAGGGAATTCTTGTGTGCATTTGACAGTGGCATGGTTTAGGGCTTGTCTACATGGGAAATTTACTGATATAGTTACACAAGTAAAATTCTTTGTGTAGGCAAGCTCTTAAAGTTATGAGCAGGCAACTGATAGCCAAGTACTCCTGAGATTTAATCCCAGTTCTGATGCCCTGTGTGGCCTTTGTCAGTCACCTCACTTCATTATGCCCATTTCCCTGTCTCTCAGAGGAGTGTAATACTTAATTATCTCGGAGGGGAGTTGAAGATGCAGTAATTAAGGCACAAAAAGCAGGATTTGGTGAGAGTGCAAAGTACCTCTCTTTCACTTGGTGAAGACTCCTAAGTAAATTCTGCAGATAGTAAGGGATTTCACAGCAAAGGAAAGAATAAAAGTGACTGCAGATTGATTTTATTAGTTTAAATATTAGTTATATCCCATTTTATATCCATAGAAATCAATGCATCTGACTTTAATTTTGTTCTGCAAAAAAAAAATTCACAAGGCTCTTTTTAATCTGTAAAATTAAAAAAAAAATTCAGTGAGATTATGGTATAGCTCAGGGAAGAGATTAATTACTAATCTGCAAGAGGGTTTCTGGGTCTCGATTAACTTTCAAACTGCACGTCCTGAGCAGCTTAACTTCAGTTCCCAGATCAAATTATGCCCTCTTAGTTTAGCTCTCACTGTGCGTTATCCTGTATTTGTTGTGAAGGTACATAACTGTAGATACATTAGTGCAGCGGTTCTCAAACTTCATAGCACCACGACTCCCTTCTGACATCAAAAATTACTACATGACCTCAGGAGGGGGGACTGAAACCTGAGCCCTGCTACCCCAGCTGGGCGAGGACAGCAAAGCCCGAGCCCTACCCCGGTCAGGGGGCCTGTAACCTGACCTCTGTCGCTCAGGGCTGAAGCCGAAGCCTGAGCCCTGCTACCCAAGGCTGAAGCCCTCGGGCTTTGGCCCTGAGCGGTGGGGCTTTGGCTTCGGCCCCAGGCCCCAGCAAGTATAACGCCAGCCCTGGTGATCCCATTAAAACGGGTCGCAACCCACTTTGGGGTCGCAACCCACTGTTTGAGAACCCCTGCATTAGTATATGCAGAATCTGTTTCTGCTACTGATGTTGTAGTACAGTAATGGCATCATTCGGGGGGGGGGGGGGTAGAGATACTACAAATTATGTAGGTCAAGATGAGCATCCTCATTTTGTGTAGATTAGATAACAAAGTGTAGGCACCCTAATGATGTAGATTACGTGTGATGGTGGTAACTGTGTGTGTGTTCTTAGCTTGGCTCCACAGCCATTGGGATTCAGACATCAGAAGGTGTTTGCCTGGCAGTGGAGAAGAGAATCACCTCCTCACTTATGGAACCCAGCAGTATTGAAAAAATTGTAGAAATAGATTCTCATATAGGTAAGAGTAATGCAGGTTTGTTCCTTCTCATGGTAAGGCCTGTGTCATCCTTCCAGCCCTGGACGTGTAATGAAAGCTTCTCCAGAAGAGTTTCATGAGAGACTTGTCTTGAAACATGGTTTCTGAAGTCATCTCAGGCCCTCACGTGGCTTTCTTGGGTGGGAATGAACAAGCAACTCCCAGCAAATACTGGGTGCTGGTTACTGGTTTTCCAGGCTCCAGGCCAGCAGGACATAGTTGCAGGAGCAGGAAGCAGCAGCTGAAATGCTCTTCCTATTTGACCTCCCTAATGAAAACTCATCCCCAAATTTAGATCTGGGAGGGTAGGGAATTATTGCAATGTAAAGGTTTGATCCCAGGCCAGTGTCTGTGCTGGGAGCTCACTGGTTGGATCACTAATGTTAGACTGTTCCTCTGTGCTCAAGGCAGCTTACTGCAGCTGCAGGGGGCCCAAGGAAGATTGATTGGGCAGCTTAAAATATGTCAGCTTAAAAAATTAGAGCTCTCCAAAGCACTACTCTTGTAAGTGATAAGAATTGGTGTGGGCTGTGCTGCTCATGAAGAGACAGGCTAGATTCCCAGAAAAAACCTTTCTCCTCTGCTTTCTTACAATACAGCCCTTTCCACAGCTACCAGACGCCATGTGGCATTACAGGTTGAACAGATCAATGTATTTATAGCCGCTTATTTCAACCAGCTATAAACGTGCAACTTTGTGGCATTCTGTGTGCATATCAAACACTATCAGGCAGAAAGGTGACTTTTCCAATACTTAGATTTTTGGTCAATAGCCCCACAGGTCCTCCCACCCCGACCCTTCACCCTCACACGTTTAGTAGGTTCCCAGCCTAAATTCTGGCTGCCTTGTGCTACCCAGCCACTAATTAATTCACCCTTACATTATGCCACCTATGTTCAGGAAGCTGGTGAGTGGCTCCCGGTGGAGCCTGATTGCTGTCTCAGACCTCTTACTGTGCCACTGCCAGCTAACAGAGAAGCAGCCAGCCCCCTTTTTGGGGGAGGATGACTTTATTCTTTCCAGCAGGTTTGGCTAGTGCCTTGGATTCTCTTCCAAGTTTTCAGATTCGGTTCCTTTGTCCATTCACTGCAGTAGTGGTTTTTTGCGTAGCTCTGTATATCGGAATGCCAGGCATCAGCCCTGATAAGCCATAGCTTTAGCCATCTAGCTGAGCAGTAGAATATTACCTATCTGGCAATTCCATTTGCATCCAGTGTTCTTCACTTTCTGACCTAACCTATTGTATAGTGTTACTGAATGCTGTTACACAGCAGCCACATTTGGCCCAGTGGGTGAAGGAGTACTTATGTCACTAGTAAAGTGCTTTGGGGATTTTGGGGACAAAAGTGGTAGAAAACTTACTAAATGAAGTTATTTGTCACACTCTCTCCCCTTTGTTTCAGGCTGTGCCATGAGCGGATTAATAGCTGATGCAAAGACTTTAATTGATAAAGCAAGAGTGGAGACACAGGTAAAGCTTCCTCTAGTATCTCAAAACAATGACCTGATTCTGAGAATAGGTTATTTTTCTGGCCAATTGGATGGTCCTGGCACTTGCAGACCTGGGTAGCAAAGGCAAACAATGCTGAGCAGGAGGAGAAACTCGGAGACAAGCCCAGCAGCTGAAATTTCACAGGTGTTTGGCAGAACTGACTCTCACTCACACTTGTTGTTTGTTTTGGTCTTTTTAGTAGTGAGAGCTTGGTATGAAGAAGGAACTGCATTAAATTCTGTTGTAGAGGAGCTTTTCCTGGGGGACTCAGAGCTGGTATGGGTGGATAAAGGCACATCAGCACTGTTCCTCCCCTTCTTTTGGAGTAACATGAAATCCTTCTCTCCTTTCAGCTGAGTGTAGTTCTAAGATGTACTGACTTTGCAATCACCCTGGTAGTGTCCCAGGGTATCAGGTGTCCCTAAGGGAGCAGCAAAATAGTAAAGGGACCAATCCGCTACTTCTGAAAGAAGCCCTTGTGAATTTGTATAATTTCCAAATTACTCGGTTTTTCCCATCCCAAACCAGGCCATGAAGATACTCCTCTTCTGAGAGGCCCATGTCACAGACACACGTCCTTTAGCTTGGGATGTCACTTCTGAGCAATACAGAGCATTCCTTGCATTATCTCCATCTTGTGATTGAATGTACTGCCCTTGTAATGCCCCAAGCTCCTGCCAAGTCAGGGAATGGAACTGGAGTCCAGAAGCTGGGAATGGGTGACAGGGGATGGATCACTTGATGATTACCTGTTCTGTTTGTTCCCTGTGGGGCACCTGGCATTGGCCACTGTCAGAAGACAGGATACTGGGCTATATGGATCTTTGGTCTGACCCAGTATGGCCATTCTTATGAGTCTCCCGCATGGCAATGCAGAGCACCATCACAAGGCTACATGGCAGGCCCATTACCTTTGAGACCCTTTTATTCCATCAGAGCATTGGCTTTTGCATGTGTCCTGTTGAGGATCATGCGCAAGAACTGGCTTTTGGAAAGGGACAGGTAGTTCAAGCCCTTGTATTATCTTCTCCTAGAATCACTGGTTTACATACAATGAAATCATGACAGTAGAGAGCGTGACACAGGCCGTATCCAACCTAGCCCTGCAGTTTGGAGAGGAGGATGCTGATCCTGGTGCTATGGTGAGTAGGTGCTGGCACAGGACATTTTCTGATTGTAAAACCATTGGATTTCCTTTGCCTTAACAGTCCTGGTCTCTCTCAACCCTCCTGTGGTTTTGTTACAGTCTCGTCCATTTGGTGTAGCGCTGCTGTTTGGAGGAGTCGATGAAAAAGGACCCCAACTGTAAGTTCAGTTCTCTCACTGGTTCATGTTCTTCTTGGGAAGAGGCGGGGCTTCTACCTGAAGCACCACGAGCTAGTCTGATTAGACAAGAAATAGGGAATTGCGTAGAAATCAACATCTTGGGCTTATCTCAGTATGTGCCTGGGATGCAACAAGCTGCAGTGATTGCCTGTTCAGTGTGGAACAGAATATGATGCTTGCAGTAAACCCTGATTTTAAGTTTGATTTAAAAAAAAGTTGAAAATAAAGTGAGAGGGGGAAGATCTTTCTTACCCTTCCCCAAAGGACTAGCAGAACCACTCGTAACATAATATCTGGAGCCTGCTATATCATTCCTTAGGGAGGGGGTGGGAGCACTTGTAACCAGAAACTCAATGTGCTTCCAAGATCCAGACCTTCCTGGAGTGGTGGGGGTGGGGGGTGGAAGTTCCATGAATGCAGTGGGAGGAACAGCACAGTGAAAAGAATCTCGAACTGAAGGTCTGTCTTTCTGGGTAACCATGGCCTCGGTCCCTATCAGAATAATGAAAGATCCTGTTCATGTGAAATGCTTCTGCTAGGGTTGTGAGCGATAGTGACAGAAAGGGGTGCAACTCTAATTCTAATTTGGATACCCTGGTTGTCTGTTGGGTTTGGCACTTGCTTCAGGGCATTTCTTGACCCTTCAGCCCCTTTGGAATCTTGGTCTGAATTTTGTCTTGTCCTCCAAATGCCAGCAGGAGTTACCTGCTGCTGGTGTATCTTGTCTCAGCAGCCCCTCAAATCTGCCATACAGGATGATGCTGGCTTTAGCCACATAGCATGTACCCTGAGCCTCTGCCTCAGGATGTCAGGCAAGCTGCTACTCTCTAAATTTCACCCGATGAGTCCTTAACTTCCAGCTGTAAATTGGGCTCTGCAGAGAATGTTTCGTTATTGTGAATCTTCTGGGGAACCCCTTGCAATGCAGTGGCATAAGACACTCTTACCTGTATTCCTGGCAGGTTTCACATGGACCCTTCTGGGACATTTGTGCAGTGCGATGCCAAAGCAATTGGGTCTGCCTCGGAAGGTGCACAGAGCTCCCTGCAAGAGGTTTATCACAAGGTAACGGAATAAGTTCAGAATTACACCCGCTGATTAGCTAGCTGATGTCTGCAGTGCCCTGGGAAGTAGGTATTACCCCCACTTCATGGGTGGGGAAACTAGATACAGGGGCTAAATCCAGAAGGGTAGTACCAGAGCACTCCGATACCACGTTATGGTATAAATACACTCCCCAAGACGATACAGGGACACGCTGACCCCTCCTAAAGATAAGTTCAGGATGACAGCGTGATGGATAGAGATGTTTTGATCGAACCAACAGGTACACGTTTAAAGGGTGGTAACTAACCACGTCAGAGAGGCAATATGTAACTTGTTTGTATAGGTGTATAAAAGAGGGATTACCAAGGGGGTGCCTTTGTCTGGGCTAGAGGGGAGCAGAAGGTCATGCCTGCTCGCTGAGCTGTGTCCATTGTAATGAGTATACATGTGTTAAGTGTCCCCATAGAACAGGGGTTCTTACAACAAATATTTTGGTGGCCTCAGTGTGGCCACCAACTCTTGCTGGTGGCCGCTCTGAAAAACCAGGCTCTCTGTCCCTGCCTTCCGCAGCCCTTCAGTGAGAGCCGGCATCAAGCTGGTGGGTCAGGAACTCACCAGCCGCTTGTGGAGTCCCAGGCTCCCTTTGCCTTGCCCGGGCAGGAGCAGGGGAGCTGCCCAGGGGAGCGCATCAGCAACTGAACGCTGCAGCCACCTCCAGTGCCACGCACATCAGCCCCACGTGTCTCCAGAGACGCTGCCTGGAGCCCCTGAGGAGGCTGCAGGGTGCAGATCCCTTCTGGCGGCACCAGCACAAACACCAAGCCAGCGCATCTCGCTGCTCTTGGTAACGGCTATTCAGGAGCAACAGCGGGGTGCTGCAGTTAGAGGCCACTGCTTTGCTCCCCCATTCTCCACCTGCTTTGGAGGCTTTTGTGGCTGAAGAAAAATCCGCTGGTGGCAGTGTTTGAGAAACGCTGCCATAGAGTCTACCGGGTGCTAGGACTGTGCTTCGTAAACAATACACCTGGCCGAATGCCTGTGCCACTGAACCGAGTCTGTGGTTTTCTTGGGCATTTAACCCAAACAGCAGACTTGGATCGATCTGGTCGGAGCCAGTACAGTACAACACGCACACAGCCAACAACTGATAACCGCTAGTCATCCGTTCTTGGGTATCACATAGATCATTGGCTCTGGACATTGGCTCATGGGGGGCCTCACAGGTTAGAGCATGAAGAGCTCTGTGAATACGGAGGCCAATTTTTCAAAATTGTTAAATAATATTCAGTGAGAAACAGGAACCCTGGTGATTTATAACTAGAAAGACGATCTTGGGTGGGGACTTCCTAAGACAGCCTTGTTGAGGTGACCAAGCAGCTGAATTTAGATGTAATAAATGAGACCTGATTAGTGTCGTGTTTTTTTTGTGATGGAGATCTGATTTGAGTTTTGTAAAACGATAATGCTGTAGACATAGAGAAGGGGAGATCTGCAGTATTATACACAAAAAGGAAAACAATGTACCCAGCAATTTAGTTATTACCTTACCTGAACTACATTCCTCACTAGTGCAGTGTTGGTAATATATATAATTTGGTGACATTTTGATTTGCTGCCAGTGATAGCTTGATATGATATTTTGGAGCAGGACAGAGGGAGGACACGACTTTTGGAGAGGATGTGATTTTCTTTTTCAGAGGACTGTTTAGAGAGGTGTGTGTGAGAAGCTAAACAATGAAGCTGAGTGGCTAACTTATTTTTGGCTTGTTTTATTTAACAGTCAATGACACTGAAAGAAGCAATCAAGTCATCCCTCATCATCCTAAAGCAAGTTATGGAGGAGAAACTGAATGCAACTAACATTGAGGTATGTGCTGCTGCCCTGTTCTTCCTTGTACAAATGCTGTAGGAGTTGGCAGCATTTGGACTACAAGAAAAATATGTCCTGCTTCCCTGGTCCAAGTCTCTGTGGCTGCACAGCAAGTATCCCCTTAGGGTGTCTCAACTGATACTAGGTCAGGGTTGGTTTTAGATATTTGTCAAAATAGCAATGACTGGGATGAGGGGACTTTAAAACAAGGGCCAATCTGCAACTCTTAAGCCTTCAATCTCTTCCTGAGGTGGTGATTCTTGTCTGTTGTCTTGTCAACATCTATACATTTCTAATGTGCTCATTGCCATAATATCAGTGTGTTGCCACATAACTCCGTGTGGCGTTCCTGAAGTAAGAATGAAATCCTTAATCTTTCTCTTGATTTGGGCTCTTGGGAAAGTATTGCTGGGCTCTTCTGCCCTGCTAATTAGAGAATGCTTGTCTGAGTAAATATCTGAATCCTGGAACACTCCCTGAATGTGGCTAGGCTTGACTTTGTATTACTCTCCAAAACCTTGAAGGGGGGACCCTGCTAAGAGCACTAACACAAGATCTCAAGAGTTGCCAGAATGGACATGTCATGCCAGCTGGGTAATTTTTTTTAGGGTTTCCCACCGCCATCCTTTCTTGTCACTTCCAAGGAATGAAAATTATACAGCTTCAGGACTTACTATTCTTAGTCTTGGATCAGTGCAAAAAAATAAGACCAAAGAGATGGTTTTTCCAGACTTCAAATCTCTGGGAATGAATATGTAGAGTCTGTGTTAACCTCCACTTCCCAGTGATGAGCTGCAGCCTTGCTAAATGTAATTTGGTTCCGACATGCTAACACTTTTTTGTGGGGCAAATAAAAATCATTTTTCCCTCTTATTGTCCATCATGGTAAAGGGTAGGTGAATAGATTTCTTTTGATCAAGGCTGGTGTATAACATTTGTTTCTATTTCTGGCAGTTTACAAGATAACAACCTTAAAATCATGTCATTCTGACTACTAACTTGCTCTTCTGTCTCTTCGGTTACGGATGTGATTTCAACAGCTGCTGTCTCTAGATAGTAACTTTCAGGCTGAAAGTTACTAGGCGCACACTCTAATTTTGGGTGCCTCTGTTTTTGACTCTCCACCCTGAGATGCCTGGGGCCTGACTTCTCAGAGTTGTGAGCTGCAGGTGCCTTAGCTCTGTCAATCTGAAGGATCAGTTGCTGAAATTGTAATGGGCATAGGTGGGGAAGCCAAGCGAGGAGATGATCAAAATGACGTGGTTTTACATTTTTGTATTGCACAACCTACTAAAGCACAGAAATACTTTGGGTCCAGTATAAATGCTCTGAAGTCCAGTAAACTTCCCGAAGCACCATTCCGGAACAGTACCAGCAATAGGAGAGAAGTTTAATGACTGCAACAAAAGCTACTAGCAATAGGCATCTGATGCTAGATGTGCGGCTTGTGTCTAATATTAAATGCTGCTAGTGAGCCCTTCTGAGATGACAAACTGAGCTGTCCTAGAGAGGAGAGATGGAAGAGAACATGCCAGGTTGTGTTTGCACACTCAGAGCACAATCTTGTGCCATCCCCAGAAATGTTCCAATTATCAAGGACTAAGTCATGAGCATTTTAACAGGGTAGCCAGCCCCTTAAATAAAATTGGGCTCAGCTCTCCTTTTTCAGTCCAGGTGTACTCTAGTTTGGTGTAATGAGGGTGAGGCTTCCCCCGGAGTTATAAACAAGAGGTCAGAATCCTGAGGTACGGTTTAGAATGGGAGAGAGTCCAGAGGCTTGAGAGTACGGAGCTCAGAGGAAGAGCAGAGCTGGGCTGAGAGCTCAGGGAGGAGATGCCCATGAAGCCAGATCAGGCTGGGGAAAGCAGAAGGCAAGAAGGCAGTCGGAGATTGGGAACCTACAAACTTCCCCTGGTCAGAGAGTGCTAAAGGCTGAGAGCAGCAGAGGGTGATGCCTCTGAACTGGAGAGCCAGAGAGGGCTGAAGGACGGATGGGTGAGTCTGCTGATGTCTCCAGGCAAGAGCTGGAACTATATCTGAAAAGGAACAAGGGTGGAGAGAAACCCCAGCTAGAGGTGCTGAGCTGGGGCATGTTGAGAAATGCCAGAGCTGAACTTGGTGTTGGACTGTTGGGACAAATGTGCTATTTAGACTGTGCTGGGGGCATCTTGGTTTGTGGTAGGTAGTGGGACTTCTAATAAACTAAAACTGCAAAAAGGGCTACTTATGTATTCCAAAGGCTGTACTGAGTTTATTTGCAGAATAGAGGGAAACTGGGGCAAGGGGCCACTTACAGGGCTGCCCTGAGGGTACAATGGGGTGACCAGTAAGGGGCCACACATTTACAAGCATGTTTGCTCATTATTACTATCTTACAAATCAGTATCTTGGTCAGTGAAGCTTTCCTCTGGATGACTGACTTATAGTACAGTGTGTGAAGAAATCCATGCAGAGTAATGTGTACAGTATACTTATGTCAGGTCCTCATTTAACATGGCTTAACTGTCTTCAGCATAGCTCTGTATGCATTGAGGAATCACTATCAGGTTTAATGACAGGTTTTAGAGTAGCAGCCATGTTAGTCTGTATTCGCAAAAAGAAAAGGAGGACTTGTGGCACCTTAGAGACTAACAAATATATTCGTTGGTCTCTAAGGTACCACAAGTACTCCTTTTCTTTTATCAGGTTTAAGTATGAGAATAGTGTGCTGAGGATTAAAGGGGCACTGTAGAGTGAAATCACCCTTCTAGTTGAGAATGTTTGACTTAGTTACTATATCTGAAAGGCTAGAAAGCAAACTGAAGAGAGAGTTAAGGTTTGTTTTTTTTTTACGTTTGACAACACATTGTGTGGTTTTTTTCACAGAAGTGGGGTGGAAAAAACAACATGAGAATGTGGCAAAGGAACAGTTAAAAATATACATTGACAGCAGGGCTCAGGAGCCAGTGCAGCACCTGAAATGTCTCTCCATTTGCTTTTTCAATGTGACTGTTTCCCTTTATTTAACCTCTTTCCTTACAGACAAGTCTTAAAATCTAGAGCAGTGGTTCTCAACACGTGGTCCACGGCTGCTTGTGGCCCAGTCAGCACACAGCTGCGGCCCATGTGACATCCTCAGGGCCATACAGATAGTGTGTATATATTGTGTGGATGTGGCCCACATAACACACAGAGAGCTGCATATGCGGCCCACAATGGTAAATAGGTTGCGAACCACTGGTCTAGAGTTTGGATAAATTTTTGTTGTTCACTAGTGTCTTTGAATAGTGGTTTGCGGGGGGGGGGCCCCACGGGTAGAGTTGTACTTAAAGGACTACCCAGTCAAAGTGGGTCCGGTATCTTAGGCCAAAACTGTCAAAAACAGTTAGTGATTTTAGGTGCCCGACGTGAGACTCCTTAAACAGAGCTGTCTTTCAGAAAATGCCAACTACCTGCCGTCTGAAAGCCAGGTCTGGTTAAGGTGTCCCATGTTGGACACTCAAAATACTCATCATTTTGAAAATGTTGGCCTTAAAAGTTCTTGACCTATCTTTATACTCTTCACCTTGTACATCTTTGACATTCTTTGCTCCCCTGCTGGTGTCTGTGGGTGACCACAAAGCAGTGCTGCATGGGGCCCAATGGAAGCTCCAGGGCATGTGGGTCCTTTTTGTTCTGCACTTCTGTGTCCAGTCTTTCCTCTTCCATTGATGTGTGGCAGTAGCATACTCCCCATTCCCCAGAGAGTGAAGACTTCTGCCCCACTTCCAGAACTCAGTACATCCCAGGGCGGTCCAAGGAATGAAGGTTCTGTGCCACACACGGTAGCAATCACAGGTGCTCCCCAGTCCCCCTTGTTAGCTTCCACGGCATCTGTTCTTTACCGCTATCTTCCCACGTCAGCCCCATTAAATGGCTCTTCAAATATTCTGTTGCTCCTTTTCCAATTTCTTCTTAATATTTTGGTGCTTGGTCCATGAAGGTTCCAGACTATCTGCCCTAGAAACTGAATCCAAACAGCATCAGGAGATCCATGCCCTGCCCTGCCTTGCCTTGATAATGTGCCTCTGTCCTGTTCTCCTGGGGTCACTTCTGGGAGAGTGAACTTCCTCTCAGCTCAGGTCCCCTTGAATCCTTGGCCCTCTTCCGATCTCCATTTGAGCCACTAAACAGCTGATTGATAGAGGGCAGTGACAGATGTTCACTACTGACCAGGTCTGTATTTGAAGTAATGACTGATGCAAATGGCCTCTTTGGTTACCAATTTCCCAAAGATACTCAAGCTCGGTATTAACAAATTGTCCCCTAACGATTTGAGTTGTTAATAGCCTCATTTTTAGAATGCCTGTGTAACAGGACAGGGCTTGTAACCCTGGTTATTACAGAAGAGGGAAGCTGGCTCTCTAAACTTGCCTCCTGAAGATGGTGGTCCAAAAGATGTTTGCCTGGGCCTGATTAGAAATGGGACTGGCTGAACTGCAGCTTGTCTCGCCCTGACGCCCCGAAGTTTTCTGTTTAAGAATTAGTGTGAACCAGTCTGTCCCTGCAGAGGGAGAAGCAGCTGAACCTGTGCGTTCCCAGTAGATGTTTCCCTGAGCTGCTGCTACTATGAGGAGATTGAGTCAATTAGAAGTTATTTCTGCAGCAGGCAGCTATTTTAGGGAATCAAAGAACATGTTATGGGCTGGAACGATCTCGCTGGGCTGGCGGATCAGGCAGTTGAGAAGGAACAGCTGCTCCATCTCTGGCAGTTTCTCTGTTCCATGCCCTGTGCTGTCACTTCCTCACGTATGCAGGCAAATAGTTACACTGAACCCTTTCTTCTTCTCCTTCCAGCTTGCAACGGTGGAGCCCGGAATGAAGTTTCACATGTATACAAAAGAAGAGCTTGAAGAAGTCATCAAGGATATCTGAAAAACAAGGAGCTTGAGAGAGAGACTCCCTCAAAAGCCTCATTCCCTGTTCTAAGCGAACTGACTTCTTTCAGTTCCTTCGAGTACCCGTGATTTTATTTCCAGCAGCGTATGTGCTTGCTCTTTGTAGAAGGCTGTAATGGTTTTTTTTACAAGTTCTGTACATAAACAATCTACAATAAGGAAATGAGAATAAATCCTTTCGTTACTCTTATCTTGATTCTCTTGTAATGGAGTTCTGGGGTGGGGGGAGATGCAGAGCAGGTATAGAATGACCTCTGCTGTTAAACTGCTGCAAGGTAATACAGAAAGCCCCGCACCTAATATATGTTCTGCAAACAGGCATCCCTAATAAAGCTGCTTTCCCTGCACTGCTATGCACACTGCTTCTCTGGACAGCATTGTCTGGTGTTCCCAGACATGGCATGACCTCCAGCACCCGCTCTGGGGGAGATCCTTTCTGGCAACTCCAATGGCAAAGCTCCCTCTTGTGGAGAATGCTGTAATGACATACTATCTGTACTCAAACATCTGATCCAATGTCACTTACCTGAGATGGATCCCCCTTTGTGTATCCAGTGCATCCAGGCCCCTGCTCATCCAGATTCATCTCACCCATTCTCCTTCATATGTCCAAGGCTTGCCTGTAGTTTTGACTTCTGTTGAAGGTTGTGAAATCAATAACTGGATTTGACATTCTTTCTTAACAGGAGCCTTAAAAGTAGGACCAAAGAGCATGGTAGGATACCTATACCCTTAACTGGAAATGAGTTTTAACATACCAAAGTCCTGTGACTTTATTTTCATAGTCAATTTTCAAAGAGTGACTTCATTTTCCAGATGTGAAATTGCTTTGAGATTTATGGGTGCAGTATTGTCCTGTTAACAATCAGCCTAGTTTCATTTATTTCTGGTGACTGTCATTTAGATCAGTGTCCTTTTTGCTTATCTAGTGTGAATCTTATCCCCTTACTTGTCTCACTTTTGTTCCCAGTTGAGTAAAGCACAGCATTAGTTTCTCTAACCAAAGGAGCTGTAACTTCTACTGCTCAGTCTGGGTACTGGGGTTGATATCCATGTGTATTGGATTGTTAAAAGTAAAAGGAAGCTCTCCTTAATCATCAAACCCAAAAAGTTTGTCCTTGTGAAATCAAGGTCTTATTTTACTAATGCTATTTCAGAATGTAGGAAATTAGCTACATGGTGGTTCCTGCCAGTAGAGGCCTGTGACTACAGTTCTGTTGAGTGGGTGGCTCTTTAAACCTTTGCATACAGTTGAGGGTGGATCTACCTGTAGTTTTTCACCTTGTCTTTCCTATTTTGAAAAATTAAACAGTTTCATAATGAAGGAATTAAAACTTTTTGTTTTTTGTGAAATAAGCAACTGAGGTAGCATTTTTTAATATAGGCATTGAGAGACTCTGAGCAACGCAGAGAAGGAAACTTGCTCTGGCAAATGGGAATACTTAAGACATCAATTTCTGCAAAATTGACTGAAACAGAAAACTTGTATTCTTATGCCTCTGAAAAACCTTTCCACTGTGACTCTGAAGTAGAAGCTGTTTCTGTCTCCAGCATTAATTTCATGGTTGCTTTTAGCTTTTTCAAGCCACAGCATGAAATTGACAAGATGGATCAGTTCACTGTTTCTATTCCTTACCTTGTGGAAGTCCAAACACCAAGAGAATTGGGTCAGTTTTCTTTTGCTGTTGCTTGGGAATGGTCTGAGCAGCAGCAAAGGGAGGCAAGGGGGCTGTTGGAGCCAGGAGGAAGATCTCATAATGGAGGCTGGGTAAGGTTAGAGCAGCAGAGCCCTCTCTCGCCTTCCAGAAGGCTAGGAAGAGGGAAAACTCATCCTTCCAACTGCTGGGAGCATGAAAGTTTCAAATCGAACAGCAACAGACACAGACGGTGGACCCCCAAGCAATGTCCAGAAAGCATCCTTATAGGAATCCCAGCATCATCTCTTTCTAGTAGCAAGAGTGGGAGGCTGGACTTTATCAGCCAATTGTCTGTGGACCTTAAAAGTAAGCAGTTAGTTATAAAAACAGCCATACTAGGTCAGACCAATGGGCCATCTAGCCAAGTATCCTGTCTTCTGACAGTGCCCAGTGTCAGTGCTTCAGAGGGAACGAGTGGAACAGGGCAATTTCTTCACACCAGTTGTGATTTTATAGACCCCTATCATATCCCTCCTTAGTCGTCACTTTTCTAACCTGAACAGTCCCAGTCTAAGTTCTTCTTGTATGGAAGCTATTCCATAAACCTAATCATTTTTATTGCTTTGTACCCATATCCACTGTTCATGGAGGCTCTGGGTTTATTTGGTTTTATGACTTCGCACATGGGTAGCGAGTTTGATCCTGGATTTGCAAATACAGTTGCATGTTTTGCGAGTGTAGCGGTTGTTGAGGGGAGAGTTTGAGGCATTGGCCTTATGACATGCTCTCCTCCTGCAGAGATCTCTCATGCCACTCCTCAAAAGCAGACACACAGCCTCATGGCACTGACCTCTCCATCTAGGTCTGCCCAGTGCAACAAGTTCCCACATTTCAGTGTCTAGCATGCTTTGAGATTGGCCTTCATTGTGTCTTTATATTTAAGGATAGGTCAACCCTTAGAGTGGGTTCCTGTGCTCTGTTGGCTGTAGAGAACTGCTTTTGATATACAGGAAACCTCCATGCAGACCAGGTGCTTGACCCAGCAAGCTGGATGAGCATGCTTTCGATGCCAGAGATTTGACACCTCTCAAGGACTTAAATGTCGGGGCTCCTTTTGTACCCCTTGATGTTGCAGATGGATTTTAGGCAGCAAAGGTGGACGCTCTCCACTTGTTTGATGTGGCATCAGTACAATGTCCATGTGTCGCAGCCATGGAGTAGTGGGGTGCGTACAACAGCATGGTAGATTCTCTTGGTTCTGACACAGACTCCATGCTTCCTCTGGAGGAGCCTGTGGGTGAGCCTGCCAAATGCCAATCTCCTCATCCAACACGGCATTGCTGGAAAGTGCGCTACCCAGGTAACAGAATTTCCTGACCGAGTTGAGGGGTGTATTGTTAGTTGTGACCATGGGATCATTGTGCTCATGCTGCTGATGGTCTGGTGTTGGCGGGTAAAGGCTGATTGTAAAACCAAAGCATTTTGAGGCATAGGTAAAGCAGTTCATGGTAAACTGAATGTCCTTGGGTGTGTTTGCAATGAGGGCACAGTTGTCAGCAAACAGGAGCTGTTTGTTTGTTTACCTTGATGCAGGCCCTGAGTTGCTGTAGATTTAATAGACCCACCCCCATCCATTCAGAACTGGATGTGTTCTTCTCCCTCCATCAAAGTCCTGGAACGCGAACAAGAGCATGGCTGAAAAGACAATGGCAGAGAGAATGGGAGCCATTATTCACCCTTGTTTGGTGCCATTGGTGACGGGGAAGGCGTCTGAGTCACCACACCATCACGCTGGCCATCATGCCACTGTGAAATGGGCAGATGTCAGCAATCACCTTCTCTGGGCAGCCACATTTAAGAAGGCATTGCCATAGGCCCTTGCGATTCACCGTGTTGAAGGCCTTGGTTAGGTCAGCAAACACTATGTACAGGTTCTTGTTCTGTTCACGAGCCTTCTCTTGTGTTTGTCAGGCTGAAAAAGTCATGTTCATGGTGCCACAGTCAGCACCAAAGCCACACAGTGACTGAAGCCAGTAGGTGAGAGACAAGCCTGTGGAGGACAACCTGTATGAGGATCAGACAGCAGTGAGATTCTGCGATAGTTGTCACAGCTGGATGTGCTTCCCTTCCTCTTGTAGAGATGGACTATGAAAGCATCCTCGTACTCTTGTGGCACCGTACCCTGTTCCTATAGAACCTTGAAGAGGCTGGTGGGTTTCCTGATAGGTGGGCAGCTCCACATTTGTACACTTCAGGTGGACACTGTCAGGGTGTGGTGACTTGCCTGTGGACAGTTGCCTTTAACTTCATATAAAGAAAGGTACATGGGCAGCTCCTCCAGGCCAGGACACTGCTGGAGTGAGTCAGTGGCATTGTCAGACATAGTTCAGGAGATGATCAATGTACTTTGCCCAGTGAGAGAATATTCTTTGTGTGGGAGCAACCGGTTACCATCGGCTGTAAGGACAGTGACTGTACCACTGGATTTTGTGCCCCACATAGCGCCCAAGGTCGTCTTGTCATGCTTGTCAGCAACTTTCTGCAGTTCTAGAGCCTTCTGCTCCCACCAGTGGTTCTTCATCAGGTTTGCAGTGTTTGGCCTGATGCTACCAGGCCTTCCTTGCTGATTTCTTATCCAAAATGTAGGACTTGTGTGTGATGTGCATAGTCTTCACTAGCCAGTCTATTTCACAGTCAGTCATTGAACCAGTCTTGGTATTTCTGCCTTACAAAGCCAAGTACCTTGGATGTGACATATCTGAGCTTCTGCCTGGTTGCCTCAATGTCTGTGGAGTTCTCTGGTACCTCAGCTAATGCAGTCTCTGGTGTCTGTTCCAACTTTGCTTGTTTGCTGGGGTCTTTCATGGCAGCTCATTGATCTTTGGTGGTTTATGGTGTCTTTAGGGGACTCTGAGAAGTGTAGCGACATGCTTCTCGCAAGCTGATGGTCTGACCAGCATTCGGCTCTTCTCAGAACATGGGTGATGTGCACATCTTTAATGTCTTTAAACTGTACAATTACATAATCCATCATGTGCCTGTTTTGATCTGGGATGCATCCATGTTGTCTTGGCCTGTTGGAAGACTCTGTTGGTGAGATTGAGCTTGGCACACTTGGAGAGAAATAGTTGGCTGCTGGAGTTTGACCTTCCAATGCCATGATGGCCTAGCACCCTATTCCCCATGTCAGAACTGGCTGCCACACGGGCATTAAAGTCTCCAAAAAGGCCTGCTCTGTCACCTCAGGAGGATGAGCTCCATATCTGCCCTACGCTGTGGAGAACGACCGTCACCGTAAGGCCACCTGTGTGCAGTCTTGTGACTAAGGACTGCCAGCAGCATCCTCTGCCTGTCCCCCATCACCACAGCATTTGGGTAAGTTGATTACATTGAGTTAAATGAGTTTGGCTGAACAACCAGCACTATGAATGGGGGTTTAAGTGAGAGAGGCTTGCACAGAGCCTTTCCCATGCTCTCACCCAAGCCGCTGTAAATGCCACAAGCATGGCAGCTGACGTGGGTGCAGGATTTGTATTCAGAGTTGTCTTTCTCCTAGGTGAGCTGCTGAGCTGAAAAGCCTCGTCTACCATAATCCTAGTGATTGGCCAATGACTACTTATACCACACAGATTGCCCTTATATGCCATCACAAGGTATGTGCTTCATTGACCTGAGTATTATAATCCCTGACTCATACTTTTCATCTGTAGATTTTAGTAAGTCTCAGCTCCATTTTACAGATGGGGAAACTGAGATACAGAAGTGAAGTGACTTGCCCCAGGTCACAGCCAGTGGCAGAGCAAGGAATAGAATCTAGGTCTTCTGACTCCCAATCCCACTCTACCTCCATGCATATTCCTCATGGGCCTTGTCTGCAGATCTATAAACTCAAAGGTCAGTACCACTGAAACTTGCCCATTAAAAAGAAATGTAGGATTCAGATATCTGGAGATCAATGCTAGTGTTTCCATGGCTTGAGTTAATATGATGTCCAACAGCACGTTGCCTTTACAGTACCATTCTTCTCTGGTTCTTAACTGTCGTACAATTAGTCGTGGTAGGTGACAAGAAGAATCCGGCCGTTACAGGAGATGGTGCTGTTCCTTTGACTTGACTTTTCTAGGAAACAAAATACAACAAACACATCTTCCCTGGGTGGGACTCAAAACAAAGAAATGTCCTTTATATCCTATCCTAATCACTTGTTTACTGGTACCAACTATCATGTGATCCTGCCATGGTATTCTAACTAAATCAAGGCTTTGTGTTCTGATCTCTGATCCCCCTAGGGAGAAACACTAAATACTTGAAGTTGTTGCAAGTCAGCCAAGTCAAATACAAGTAGGGCATCTTGGAATAATAGATTTTGCTCTCTTGCTAATGAGTTTCATCTGGGCTCTTTTTGCTGTCTTCCCATGGCACTACTCAGGTGATATGCAGTGCCTCTCAGGCAGTTGTAGAAATGTCAGATATTTGTCCTTATATTTTTCAAACATGAAATCCAAATGAATGCCTGGAAAAATAGTGTCTGTGGAGGGGATGACACTGATATAAAATAAGCTCTTTTCTTGGCTGCAGCCCCCCTCTCATTTGCTAGGGAGTATGGAATGAGAACAAAATGAAGATCCAGAAACTGCTGATTTTTAATCTGTTTGCCTGCTGACTTAATCTGTGGCTTTGGGCAAAGCAAAGTTACTTAACCTGACTTCTACATATCTGCCAAAGTGAGATAAGCTATCTCACTTCCGCATAGTTATGAGGCTTAGTCACTGTAAAGCTTTCAAGATGGTGAGTGTTATACAGTTGGGTTAAGAACTTTCTCCTTTGCACCTTCCCTTAACCTGAATAGCTGTGAACTCCATACCTGCTTTTGGCTGAAGGGGGAGCTTTTATCTCTCTGAAAAAAGAAAAGGAGTACTTGTGGCACCTTAGAGACTAACCAATTTATTTGAGCATGAGCTTTTGTGAGCTACAGCTCACTAGCTCACGAAAGCTCATGCTCAGATAAATTGGTTAGTCTCTAAGGTGCCACAAGTACTCCTTTTCTTTTTGCGAATACAGACTAACACGGCCGTTACTCTGAAATTTATCTCTCTGATGATTCCAGTGGTGGGTTTTGACTCGTCTTACTTTCCCTATGACCCCTGCCATGGAGTTGGAGCTTAATTTGTTACAAAGCTGCTCTTTACCCTCAAAAAGCACTTAAAGTTTTTGTGTGGGGGTGGAGTGGCACTCCAAACAGCAGCATCGCACTGCAGGACCTGAGGTTTGGTTTCCTTTCTAGGATTCTCAGACTGCGTATGTGTGTGGACATGGTACAACTATCTTACATAACATTTTAAATGTGGATTTGTAAGGGCATAATTATAGCCCAGAATGAAAAACATTTCAAAATATTTATGCTAGAAGAGGGCTTAAAAGGCATTGAAGAGAAACCAGTTAAACATGCATGTCCGTTCCCTGCTGGAGGAGGCAGAGACTCTGAACATCTTTCCCATAATTTTAATTAGTAGATAGGATCTTTTTACATTCCTTCTCTGTAGTGCCATATTGCATCCCTTCATTCACTCTCCATCTAATTCAAATCTACTGGTTTACTAATCTTGCATGTCCCCCTCCATCTTCTTGCTGTACTGACCCTTTCGCCTCCAGTGTTTGGCTTCCTGTTTCCATCATGCTACTTGCCTAGGCCTGGATCAGTCTCTGTGTTCTCATCCACCACCAAGCTCCCCCTTTTCTTACTTTCAGTCTAATTCTCCAGTCCCCGAGATCCCTGCAATGTCTTGTCTTGTTGTAGAGGGTGAAGTTCACTGCCCAAGGGCATGTGCCTTAAACCTTGTAAAGAATCATGGGAATTTGGGATTCTAGGTGATTTATAATGTTTTCCAACCTTTGCAAGCAGACATCTGTTTAATTAGAAGCTGCTTTCCACTCATGCCATGGTGTCATTGTGGGTTGGAATTGGGGTTACTTTTGTTCCTGCCTAATTTACCATGGCTTGCACTGCTCAGAGGGCCAGCTACTCCCAGCATTGCTACCATGAAGCACTCAACAAGCTTGAGATATATTTTAAACTAAAGACTTTAAAAACACATTTTAAAAAAAATGACCTTCTGGTGTTTAAGCTACAGGGCCCCTTTTCGACTTTGTCCACAGCCAGGATCATTAGAAACTTTTAAAATTACTTCATTGAGACTCGCACATTCACCTGACTCCAGAAGCTGGAGCTGTAAGAAAAACAGTCAGGGGAGTGGTGATACAGCCAGCCACGCTGGCAGGCTCCATCTAAGTCCATTATTAATGTAGAACCAGCCTGGAGCAAAAAAAGCCCCTAAGGCCACAGCCGGGGGCAGGGAGGGGGCCTCGGGCAAGGCCTGGCCGGGGATGCCTGGTTCTGTGCCCGCCTCTGGGCGTGGGAAGCTAAGCAGAAGGTAAAGGCTCTGGTCAGGCTTGGCCCACGTCACGTTGCTAGGGGGACGGTGTGAGTGCTTGCTAGGCTAGAGACGGACAGCTCATGAAGCCAATCAGAAGTGCGAGGCTCGAGCGGGCACACGAACAGGAATAGAGCCATCAGGGAGGGCGGGGCTTGTTTCCTGGAGCGGAGACTGCTGTTTCCTTTGACCAATGAGACGTGGCAGATGGGTGCGTGCTGCCCAATGGGGTGGCTGTGGGCGGGGCGCGGCGGAGCCGGGATCCGGGCGCTGGCGGGGCTCGGGCTGGTTGGTGGCGATGGGGCTGCGGGCGGCTGCGCTGCGCGGGACCCTCCTGCTGCTGCTGCTGCTGCTGCTGCTGCCCGGACCCGGCCGGCTGCAGGGGGCCCGCGCCGGGCTCCTGCGGAGGCGGCGGGCGGCGGAGCCGGGCTGCGGGGAGCTCCGCGGGTTCGAGCCCGTCCTGGGCAACAACACCTACCAGGTGAGGGGCCGGGACCCCGGGCCGACAGAGCCCCCCCCCTCCCGCCAACGCCGGGGGGCCGACAGAGCCCCCCCCCTCCCGCCAACGCCGGGGGGCCGACAGAGCCCCCCCCCCTCCCGCCAACGCCGGGGGGCCGACAGAGCCCCCCCCCCTCCCGGCAACGCCGGGGGGGCCGACAGAGCCCCCCCCCCTCCCGGCAACGCCGGGGGGGCCGACAGAGCCCCCCCCCCCTCCCGGCAACGCCGGGGGGGCCGACAGAGCCCCCCCCCCCCTCCCGGCAACGCCGGGGGGGCCGACAGAGCCCCCCCCCCCCCCCTCCCGCCAACGCCGGGGGGCCGACAGAGGCCCCCCCGCTCCACCACCCCGCCGCCGGGGGGGCCGACAGAGCCCCCCCCCCGCCCGCCAACGCCGGGGGGGCCGACAGAGCCCCCCCCCCTCCCGCCAACGCCGGGGGGGCCGACAGAGCCCCCCCCCCCTCCCGCCAACGCCGGGGGGGCCGACAGAGCCCCCACCCCCACCCCGCCAACGCCGGGGGGGCCGACAGACCGACAGAGCCCCCACCCCGCCGCTGATGATCTTGCCCTGCCCAGAATAGGGGGCGCTGCTCTGTGCCAGCCAGGCCTGCCCGGCCTTGGGGACTCCCAAGCTGCCTTTGGTCTTTGCCTCTTAGCAGAGCCCCAAGCACAGCAATTCACCTTCCTTGTCTTGGGCGGCGGGAGCGCTAAAGCTGGCCCTCCCACCTTGTTTTCTAGCACTAATTGCCTCAGTGCCTTCAAGAAATCTCTGCATGCAGTCGGGATGGGGGGGGAGTTGCTTGTGGGCTGGTCTTTGCCTGCACAGCCAGGAGCTGAGGGGTTAAGTTTGTGTAGAGCAGGTTCCTGCCACCTGAGTGTGTAATATGGCAAATGTCAATGTGACCTTTGGTAAGTCACTCCCTAGGTTGGTGCCTCTGTTTCCCCTCTATTGAATGGGGATAATGGAACGCGTTTTGCCTGGAGTTAGAGAGGTATCTTTAATGTCTGAGCACTTGGTTTACCTGCATGTGTCAGAGAAGGACAGAATCGGGCTATATAGCAGGCCCATAGGTAGAAGACAGAGAACCCTTCAATGTTGTGTTAAACACCTTGATGTGTCTTCACCTGAACAGCATTGTAACTTCTCCCTGACTTTCAAAGTGAGATTGAAAACAGGTCACTCTTCTGATGCTGAGTGAGCGGTAGAGGGGCCCGTGCTGCTGCCCCCGTGAGATTAAGGGTCTGAGGCACAGAGTCTTGTTGCACCTTGGTGCATCCTTGGAGCTCTGCAGCAGCAGGTGGTGGGTTTTTAGAGACATCTATCATTCCCCTTTCCCCCGAGTCATCTGAGAGCCACAGTTCACTGACTTGGTACAGTGCAATTTCTCCAAAGATTGCACCTGTATGTGTACTGCGGGAACCTGTGCTCCACTGACCGTGAGCATCGGGGCATAGAATCAAAACTGTAACAGGCCCTTAACTATAGCAGGGCAATTCAGTGCTGTGTTGCATTAATAATCTGCTGTAGAAAATCCTATTATTTGGTTCTTTCTGTATCCCTCCTGTCTCTCCGTATTCCCTTCATGGCTTTAGCAGATGTTTGTTTCACTCTTGGTGTTTTTCTTTGTGGTTTAATTCTGTACCTGAGATGTGTTGCCTTTTTGGGGATCCCCTGAGAGGCAGAACTGTGTCTGGCAGGCTTATCTCCCCTCCCTCCCCCCACACCATACCTGCCTCAAATAGGTGAGCTTCCTGGCTGCTTGGAAGGGCAGAGGTGTCCTCTACTCATCCCACAGAGCTTCTGGGCTCCTGCACGCCGGGGAGGGAATGTCCCTACTATTCCCCTTCTTTCCCCAGCCTCTTCTTTGAGCCCTTCTCCCCTAGGAGCAGCTCCAGTGTCTGCCTCTGCTTTTAGCTTTCCAAATTAGCAGGTGCTGGGAGAAAGAGACCTAGATTCTAAGGCCAGAAGTGATGATCCTGGTCAGTTTTGCCTACTGACTGCAGCATTCTCAGCGTTCTTGTTAATTTCATGCTGCTGTTTGGCAAAGCTATGAGCAGAAGTAGAGGCACTGTCTGCAGACTCGGGAAGACAGGCACTGCATCGTTTTACATGGAATTCACATTTGGAAGGTTTTCTTCACAACCATAAGGACCAAAGTCTTAGATTCTGTAAAAAGAAAAGGAGTACTAGTGGTACCTTAGAGACTAACCAATTTATTTGAGCATAAGCTTTCGTGAGCTACAGCTCACTTCATCGGATGCATCACGAAAGCTTATGCTCAAATAAATTGGTTAGTCTCTAAGGTGCCACTAGTACTCCTTTTCTTTTTGTGAATACAGACTAACGCGGCTGCTACTCTGAAACCTTAGAGTCTGTAGCAACTAGTGGCGAAGTCCTATCGCTCACCAGGCTTGTGAACTGACTTGCTTTGGGTTTTAAGCCCATTTCTATCGGCCTCTTCTGTACCTGATGTAGGATCAAAAGTTGGGACTCATTTGCTTACTCTTCCTGACATGTTGGGGGTATTTAATCCCAATGTAATGTTACATCATTTGTGGGTGCTGTATCCTGCCTTTGTGGTGGATGTGCCCTATGGTATAATGGTATTCTACAGTGTATCTGCTGTCATCCTATTCTGTCTGGAGCTGGTGGTGAGACTTAAAAATCTTCTTGGGCTTCCAGAGTTGGCAAAGCCCTTTACTAACACTGAGTTTAGCATCCCAACCTCCCTGTAACACAGGCAGTTTTGTCCCATTTTACAGTTGAGAAACTGAGGCTTAGAGAGGGCAAGTGTCTTGCCCAAAGCCAGTATGTGACAGAGCTGGGAACAGAGCTGATTCCAGTTTCTTTGTCTGACCCACAATCCCATCCTCTCCCCCTTCAGCGCATAGCTTCTGTGGGCATGTAAAAAGCACTTCGTGTCTAAAAGAAACAGGCTGTGTCAGAAATCAGCATTGTTAAATAACATGGTGTCTCAGCCCAGAGAAGAATATGAGCATTTGTTTCCTTGGACTGGGAGTGTTTTGTCCTAGCCATCTGCGATAGAATGGATCGTGCCTGTTGGAGACTAGAAAGCGAGCCATAGCTCTTACACTTTTATTATGGGCCTCTGGACTCCTGAAGAGGGAGTGAAATCTGGGATCTTCTTAGGGTATGTCTACACTACGAAATTAGGCCGAATTTATAGAAGTTGGTTTTTTAGAAATCGGTTTTATATATTCGAGTGCGTGTGTCCCCACAGAAAATGCTCTAAGTGCATTAACTCGGCGGAGTGCTTCCACAGTACCGAGGCAAGCGTCGACTTCTGGAGTGTTGTACTGTGGGTAGCTATCCCACAGTTCCCGCAGTCTCCGCCACACATTGGAATTCTGGGTTGAGATCCCAGTGCCTGATGGAGCTAAAACATTGTCGTGGGTGGTTCTGGGTACATGTCGTCAGGCCCCCCTTCCCTCCCTCCCTCCGTGAAAGAAAGGGCAGACAATCGTTTCGTGCCTTTTTTCCTGAGTTACCCGTGCAGACGCCATACCACGGCAAGCATGGAGCCCACTCGGCTCACTGTCACCCTATGTCTCCTGGGTGTTTGCAGATGTGGTACTGTATTGCTACACAGCAGCAGCAACCCCTTGCCTTGTGGCAGCAGACGGAACAGTAGGACTGGTAGCCGTCATCGTCATGTCCGAGGTGCTCCTGGTCGCCTCTGTGAGGTCGATCAGGAGCACCTAGGCAGACATGGGCACAGGGACTAAATTTGGAGTGACTTGATCAGGTAATTCTCTTTAGTCCTGCAGTCAGTCCTATTGAACCATCTTATGGTGAGCAGGCAGGCGATACGGATTGCTAGCAGTCCTATTGCATCATCTTCTGCCGGGCAGGCACGAGATGAGGATGGCATGCAGTCCTTCTGCACCGTCTGCTGCCAGCCAAAGATGTAAAAGATAGATGGAGTGGATCAAAACAAGAAATAGACCAGATTTGCTTTGTACTCATTTGCAAACCCTCCCCCCGCCCCCCGTCTAGGGGACTCATTCCTCTAGGTCACACTGCAGTCACTCACAGAGAAGGTGCAGCGAGGTAAATCTAGCCATGTATCAGTCAGAGGCCAGACCAACCTGCTTGTTCCAATAAGAACAATAACTTAGGTGCACCATTTCCTATTGGAACCCTCTGTGAAGTCCTGCCTGAAAGACTTCTTGATGTAAAGCCACCCCCTTTGTTGATTTTAACTCCCTGTAAGCCAACCCTGTAAGCCATGTGGTCAGTCGCCCCTCCCTGTGTCAGAGCAACGGCAGACAATCGTGCATCTGAGTTGAGAGTGCTGTCCAGAGCAGTCACAATGGAGCACTCTGGGATAGCTCCCGGAGGCCAATACCGTCAAATTGTGTCCACAGTACCCCAAATTCAACCCAGCAAGGCTGATTTAAACGCTAATCCACTTGTCAGGGATGGAGTAAGGAAATCGATTTTAAGAGCCCTTTAAGTCGAAATAAAGGGCTTCATTGTGTGGACGGGTGCAGGTTTACATCGATTTAACGCTGCTAAATTCGACCTAAAGTCCTAGTGTAGACCAGGGCTTACACAGCTCTCAGCCTCTCTTTTTGTTCAGCTTGCTCTCCCCCGGCCCTTGAGGGTCCTCTCCTCCCAGAGTCTTCTGCTTTACGCTTGAGAGGCCCCACATCTCAGGTATGACTGTGTGTGTCTGTGGGGAATATAGTCTCTTCCCCGTGGGGGGGAAGAGGGTCTGTCAATGTTCAGTCCAGGGAGGCCTGGCTGCACTTTCTGTACAACTGAAGTGCTGCTCCCTAGTTGGCCAAGTCAGATGTCCCGATACCCTCCTTCCATCCCCTCCTCGCGCAGGCCGGTTCCGGTAACTCCCCAAACCCTCCGCAGACTGCTGCCTGCGTAAACAGCTCTGCCTTGCAGCAACACTTCTTCCTGGGATTCTCGCTCTACGGGGATGTCCGCTCCAAAGCTTCCCAGCAGCGGTCCGGGTGAGGAGAGGCCAGTGGGTTTAATTCTGTTGATTGCTGGGGTTTCCTTCTCTGATCAGATGCTGAAACATGTGCCCACGTGTGGCTGCCTCCTGAAGGGTTTGAAAACTTTCTAGCTCAGGAGTACACCTGCAAAGCCAGGGTGGGGTGAGGCGAGGCTAGCATCAGCCTGTGTGCTCTCCTGCCTTAGCTGCCAAGTCCGTGCATAGCACCTGCCAGCTGGCTTGCGGAGTAATAGCAACTCCTCCTCCCTCTGCAGGCGTTTCTTCTAGTTAAACATGCCGTATGGGCAGACCTCTTCGGGAGCGAAGTGTTTTGTTGCCTTAAATGTAAGAGGCAGCGTGGCCTAGGGGGCTGCGCATGGGCTGTTGTGCAAGCGCTGCATGACAGGGGCTGTTTGTGTGGTGCTTAGCAAAATGAGATGCTGATGTTGGTCGGGTTCTCCAGCTGTGACTGTAATGCAAATAATAACAAACAGCTGCCATGTTCTGTCCCAGAGGTGATTGCAATTTCAGAGCCCTGGGAAGAGATCTCTTCATGCTCCTTACCTGTACACTGTGGTGTTGAGGCTTAGCTGTTAAACACTCTGTGATCACTTACAAAGTGCAAAGTAGCTTTCCTTCTGCCTCCCTGAGGGATGGTCAGTGCTGAAGTGAAATGCCTTTGAGTTGCCAGCACCTGTGCTAAGGAGTTGTGTGTAAGCAAGTTTTGACTGCTTAAGAGGAGTGTGTCTATCCTGCTTCTAGTCAAGCAAGCCCTGAATCCGCCCACTAACCTCCTAGCATGGTGATATCGCTGGGTGTGCCAGCCTCTCTCGCGCAGAGAGTCCTCCTGCGTTTAGACAGCAAACTCTGTTGCCACCTTTGTGCTGCTGCAGCTGCCACTCCTGGAGTTCCTAGTTCAGTGCCTGCACCCCTGCCGTGGGCCAAATGTCATCTCGTAGGAGGTGGGAGGACTGCTCTCCACAGAGCCCCTCCTAGCGGTAAGAACTCATTGCAGTGTACTTGTAATTAAATGCTAAGCCCATCTCTTCCATTTCTGCATGAAGAGGAGCTGTAACGCCATTAAAATCATCCTTTATTAACAGAGACTGAGCAGCGGGGGCTATGCTACCATGAAGTTTGGTTACTGATGGACCGGTCGGCCGAAAACGCAAGGTCTTTTACACTGCTGTATAGCAGAGTGGCCTCCTGTCACATGGCCGTCCAGTGGATGATTTATGGCCTCATAGCATGAGGCCTGGCAAGATTAAAGCACAACTTCATTCCCAGGGAAACAGATCTTGCTTGGCTGAAGATCTTCCCGATCTTGCTTGGCTGAAGTGGAGGGTGTTAGGAAGCCTGTTGGGATTATTGTGTGCTTGAGCCATGTGCCAGGGGAGTGCCTTGGTGCTCTCAGAGAACTGGTCCCCATCTGGCTCAAAGCAGTATCTTTATGGAGCTGCTCCCTCCTGGGAGGAGGGGAGCGAGGAGGCGGATTTGCCTGGGGTTAGGGATGGCTAGGACAGTGATGCAGAGTCAGCCTCCATGTTTGGAGGTGACTGGTAGCAGGGAGTTTTTTGCCAACAATTTGTAAAATTTCCCCTTGGGTTTCCTCCCACTCGAAGCCCCTGTGTTGTCTGGATTACGTTCACTTTGGCATGTCCGGTATCCCCGGTCCGATCTGTCACGCACACAGCTAATTTACATTTCTTCCATTTTTTTAATGAGATGCTAATAGGTGTCTCTCAGATGAATCCGCTAGTGCCGCACTGGCTCCAGGGGAGGAGGGGCACTGCTCTCCCCTTTTCTGCAGCTCACAGGTTCTGCTCTTTGTCTGCACCGTACCATACCCACCACCCTTACCCTGACGCGCCACTGAACGGATGGGCCAGCCCCTGCCCCTTATGCTGTACATGTCATTTCCTCTTTCCTTCCTTTGCTCGGAAAGTCCCTCTGCCACCCCTCTCTCTTGTCCAGAACTTTCCTCCTTCACCTGCCTCACTGGGCCAATCCCTGGCTGTGGCAAGTCCCATGTGTGTCTCCATGTCTCGCTCCTTGTCTTCTGAAAAATCCCTCCCCTGTCTCCCAAAGTCCCAGTTTCCTCCACTCAAGCACATGATCAGCCCCTTCCTGCACACTCCAAAAGGTGAGACTGCATCAAACTCCGCATTGTTCTGGGTCCATTTCGGAGTCACCCAGGCTAGTGATGCTCCAAGGGGTCGCTCCAGCCCACGTCTTGGATTTTCTGTCTTCTATTCCTCTTGTTTGTATAGCATCAGCTCTCTCTGGTCCAGCTCTTTGTTGGTGCAAGAGCCTTCTCCACAGCCTCCCTGTCTCCCTTCATCTTCCTTCTGATCTCCCCAGGAGCCTCCCTTTTGCACAGGTCTGGCATAGCTCAGTACCCGTGTTGGCACTGCCCCGCCCCTGCACTACTGAGGCCACAAGGTGCCCATGGCTGTGAAGAAACGGCATTCTACACGCTCCCCAAGGTGTTACTTTGGTCTCTCCTCCCCTCCCACCCCCTCCAGCAAAGGTAACTGGATGCCTGAGGCTGAAACTGGTAGCACTTCTCCTGTTGCAGTCAAGGTATTGAGGGCCTCTCACAACAGAGCATTACAAGGTCCCAGGTGTGTTTCCATCGTGACTGTCTGGCCATCTCCCAGGTCTTGCCTGTAGAATGCTGGGATTCCTGTTCCCAGATGCACAGGTGTCTCGGAGTCACTGCTTTGGGAGGGGGAGGGGTTTCTCTGCCTGCAACCCAGATCTCGGTCTGTGTCCTATCCAGCTCAGCCATTGATCTAGGATTATGGCGTAAGTGCCTGCTGAGCTGTAACATGGAGAGCCTCAAAATGTAGTGAGATTGTGAACAGATTATGAGGCAACCTTTGAGACTGCAGGGCAGGGCACTGATGGCGTTTATTGTTCTGCTCAGGGGAATATTTGCATTGCCAGGTTCCTCCTTGGCACTAACATGGCGCTAGCTAGCCAAATCCCAGCATCGCTGCTTTGCTGGCTTCGTCTCTCTGGAGTCCCTCCGGGCTTCTGAGGCCAGGTCCAGTTTGTCCCCTTGCTTAGCGGGAGTGTTCTGTGCACCTTTTGCTGTGATCCTGCCTGGTAGCCGTGGAGCTGTGGAAAATGCTGTCTGGATGCAGATGCCTTTGCAGGCTGGCAGGGCTGCACTGTTTACTCTAGTGCTTGTGATAAAGTGCACAGCCCAGTTTTACTGCTCTGCAAGGCCAAGCGAATGCACCAGTGTGTTTCTTGTCAGCATGGTGCTGCTCTTACGGGTGACTAGTAATGTCCAGCAGGAAAAGAGTCCAGCTCTGCTTAACTTACAGCCATTACTGCCCCTCTCGGTGCCAGCTGGCTGCTGGGGAGCTCCCTGATAGGAGCAGCATTGTTGTTAACTCATGAGGGTGTGGGACCTGGGAGCAGTCTGTGCTGCTCACTCCTGTGTTCTCACAGGGCTGGATTGTAAACGATCTCTGGCTTCATGACGCCCCATTAGGTGAGGGTGACCACACTGGGCAAGCATCTGCACTTCAGCAGAACCAAAAGTGAAATCAGCTTCCCCTAGCAGAGCTGCTATCGTGCGTGTGCGTGTGTGTCAAGGGCAGACACAAGGGGAACCTGACTACGCTTTTTCCATATTGATACTCATCAGCGAAGTTACTGCAAGTGCTAAGGGGAAAGGCCCCAGGCCCCTGTAAAGCTTTGGGGATAGAGACAAGATGGCTCTGTAGTTCAAACATGAGCACATCAGCCCCTTGGAGAGGTGGTCAGTGGGGGTTGAACTTAGCACCTTTGGCCCACAAAGCATGAGTTCTGCTTCGCTCTGCCTGCCCAGCACAAGCCGCCCAGCGTTACCTGGACTACCGAAGGGGCAGGACGGTATCGAGCCAGAGAAGAGGACTCGGGACACCTGCCCATGAGATCTGCTAAGGAGACAAATTCTGTTGAGTTGTCACACACAGGGTGCGTGGCAAAAATCCACCGGGCATTTCAGTAACATCCCATGTAAGGCGATGTGTGTGGGTCAGTGAAGGAAGCCACCTGAGGGAGCATGAAGCTGGGAAAAAGCCCCTGGTGGGGTGTGTCTCCTGGCTTTACTGATTCAGCAATAGACTGCACAGGTAACTCCAGGCGACCTGTGATGAGGGGGAGGGAAATGCCAGTGGGCTGGACAAAACTTGGCTGGCGGCTGGGTGGTTATTACTGCCTTGGGATGGTGTGTAACCAGGGGGTACTCTGCCATGCCGATCAAATTCCTCCTGATCCTCTCCCCTCTGGTGACAGGAAGTAAAGGGGCTTGTTGCCTGATCTGGGATGTGGAGCGTGGAAGTTTGGATGTGACTCCGATCTTTTTCCTTGCAGTATGTCTTTGATGACTTCAGCGGCACTGTATCGCTCTCCTGGGTTGGAGACAGCACTGGAGTAAGTAGCGCATTTGATCTGAACGGGCTTTGAAAGGTAACTCTTCGAAATGACAAGTAGCGGGGGGTGAGCAAGCTGGAGAGGGAGCTGGGAAGCACGACTTCACTTCCTGGAATCAGTGTTGACCTTGAACCTTGGGCACAAGCATTCCTGACTACTGGACACTCCCAGTGTTCTGCGTGTCCATACATTTAATCCGGCCTAGGAAGGGCCCCGGTGGGGGCTGGTCTAACACTCCAGCTAAATTACTGTAGAAGCCATTATAGTTAAAAATGGCTCAAATCTACATAACCTACAGCAGGGGCGCAACCTACAGCAGGGGTACAGTTATGTTGGTAGAATTGTGCTTAAACTGGTATCGCTTATTTCAGCACAGTTACGGGAATGAGCTACACCGATAGGACACCTTTATCCTGATGTGTCTGTGCCCACCGTGGAGGGTTGCATTACTTTAACTCTCAGTACAAACCTGCATGTAGACCAGCACGAGACCCCTTCTGCAGCAGCTGCTGCAGGCCGTGGCTGCCATTATGCTAGCAGGGCCCGCTGCCCATTGGCTGCTGTATCTGGCTCTGTCATGCTCCGGAGGGCCCAACATTTAAATACATAGAAATAAAAATAAATATTTTAAAATTAACCCCCCCACCCCCTAACTAAACTCTACCCTCTGGGGAGAGAACAAACTGCAGGCAGCAGACATTGGTGGAAGGTACCCAGGTGTTTCAGGGGTGATGCAGCACAAGGGTCTAGACAGATTCGAGGGGGAGCGTTGCGTTGTATGACCCTGGCGGGTTGGGGGAGCCGCCCCCTTCTGCTCTGGTAAGAAATGGCCAGCAGGGCTCCTTCCTCCTGAGCTAGGGATGGAGGGTTTACCCGGCCCCATTGTTAGCCTCGGGGGTGGGGCAGGCATATGTGCTCCTCTTCCTTCACCTGCTGCACTGAGACGGCCTGTGGCCCATTGATGCTAAATCCATCTTGACGTCCCGGCATCGCTGAGAGCCCAGCTTCCAAAATAGATGCCTTACTTGCAGTCTGAATTGGAAGTTGAAGCTAGACAAATTCAGACTGGAAATAAGGAGTAAATTTTTAATGGTGAGAGTAATTAACCATTGGAACAACTGACCGAGGGGCATGGTGGATTCTCCGTTACTGCCCATCTTTAAATCCAAATGGGAAGTTTGCCTAAAAGATGGGCTCTAGGAATGATTGGGGGGCAGGTCTCTGGCCTGTGCTGTGCAGGAGGTCCGACTGGATGATCACAGTGGTCCCAAGTTCCCTAGGGCTGTGCAGGCGTGCAGCCACCGGGACCTGTACTGCAGAGGAGAGAGGTAAGGGGCATGTAGGGCTGTGGCGGGGAGAGGCGCCTCTCCCCTGGCCACGGGCTGCTGCAGCAAGCAAGGGCTTGGGGGGAGTCCTCTCTCTCCCCGGGGAAGCCTGCACCCCAAACCCCGCATCCTTAACCCCAGTCCAGAGCCTGCACCCCCAGCCGGAGCCCTCAGTGCACCCTGTCCCCCTGCATCCCAACCCTTTGCCACAGCCCCAGCCAGAGCCCTCACCCCCTGCACTCCATCCCTCTGCCTGAGCCCCAGAGCCTGCACCCCCCAGCAGGAGCCCCCCCCCACATCCCAACCCTCTGCTCCAGCCACAGCCTTCATCCCCTACACCCCAACCCTCTGCCCCAGAGCCTGCACCCCCAGTAGGAGCCCTCAAGCCCCGCATCCCAACCCTCTGCCCTAGCCCTGAGCCCCCTTCTACACCCCCGCCACTCATCACCTCCATACTGGTGCACCTAACAAAATTAATTCCGCACATGGATGTAAAAAATTAGAGGGAACATTGCAGTGATCCCTTCAGGCCTTGGGATCTATGGAAGCTCCAGGCCTTTGAGGAGTGGGATGCTGCTGAGCCGTGCTCTTGTGTGACTGACGCTCATTAGAAGTGTCTGAAAATGGAGCAAGGGAGCTGCTGCAAGGAAACCTTCACAGCCAGCACTGCTCGCTGAGCAGCTGGCGTCAGAGGGTTTGTCTGTCGAGCTATCACAGGGCGGCTGCTCCTCCAACCCCTGGAATTGCCCCTCTAAATTACAGCTCCGGGCAGGGCAGGGCTGGGCTGTCTTTATCAGGCAGGGTAACCTACACTCCTGTGGGCCCCTGCAGGAAAGAACTGCTGAGGCAGCCAGCCTCCCTCACCCGCTGCGTCTTGGACAAGGCTCTCGCAGAGCAGCTTGGAGGCTCAAGCCCATGTCTGAAGTTCTTAGTCTCCCTGGAATCATTGGCTCAAGCCCTGGCAGAGTTGGTTCAGCTCCTCAGCCTCCCCATGTGTGGGCCTGCGGGGCAAGACCTTACATCCCAAGGTCTTGTCTGAGCGGTGGACATCAAAGATCCCTCGGCCCTTCTCATGGGGCGAATGGTGTGTCCTAAAGCCTGGCCAACACCCCCGCCCTTTATCAGTGTTGTGCATTGTGCTGTCCATAGCTTGGTGCCTTCCACCCTGGAAGTGGCTGCCTGTTGGAAGGTGAAGGTGCCGTATACCCCTGTAAAACCATCTGTAGATACTAGCTTGTGGCATTTGGTGCCTTAAAGACATTGGGATTGGTTGTTTCTTGAGAAAGGTGGGTTGAGCCAATAACCTGCCCCTGAATTTGGCTGGAGGCCAGATGGCTGTCCGACAACAGCACACACAGCCTGCGATTTGGGGGTACCTCGTCACCAGACTCCTTTCCCGCCCTGGCAAATACAAACCTTTTTGGCCAGCGAGTCTCTGTCTTGCTGTTAAAGCCGCTCTCCCTGGGAGAGGGGTAAGAGTGGGGTGGAGGGTTGGTCAAAGCACTAAGTGACTGGACTGAGGCGGGGTATTTAAGGGGCTGTCAACCCCCTTCCCAGGGTCAGTAAATCCAGTGGAGGGGGTGATCTGAGGGCTGCACTCACAGGCTGCCAGGCCGGGGGAGGGGCTGCTAATGAGTTCTCCCTGATGGCCCTCCCCAGGATTGACTCTCTGGTCCTCTCTTTGGCCAGGTTATTCTTGTCCTGACCACATTCAAGTTACCGCTGCTGTTCGTGAGTTTCAAGCAGTCCAAACTCTACAGGAGGTGAGGACCCCGGTGCCAGATGCATGCAGCTGATTTGATTAACTCAGTGGATTAGCGAGCTGCATCGTCTGGCTGTCCGGCCTGATGTTGCAGCTCACTCGCTCACTGGAGGCCAGCCATAAAGGTGGCGTAGCCACTGGGGGAGGAGTTGGAGGGAGGCTGAGCTGCCAGCAGGCTCAGGCAGCCTCCTTGGGGTGTGGTGGGGGAGGCAGGGCTTCTAAACTGGTGCCGAATCACTCCACTGTGTCACCCCTGCTGACGGGTGCTGGGCTGCCGTACAGGAATGGGCGATGCCTCGAGTGGGGATAATTGCCAGGGCTTGGGTGTATCTTGTCTCGTCCTCTGATGTGCCTGGGAGAGTGTGAGGAATGCAAAGAAACTCTGCCCAGCCCAGTGGGGTGGGCGTGCTGCAGGGTGACAAAGAACCGCTCTGGGCTGCTCGGCTGCTCTGGGAATCTGGGCGTTCAGTCGCTGAGACCATTTCCATGCCAGTGAGGAGCTAGCACTCGGCGATCCTGGTGTGTGGTGCCCGGTCACTCACTCCCCTCTACCAAATCATGCCCTGGTTCTTCATGGGCAGGTGTGACCAGTACTCACTGCTTCCCAGACGCCTCTGCAGAGGATTTGGGGATTAGAGCTCATTGGAGACTGGAATATTCTCAGTCCTGGGTAAACACCTTTTTTTGGGGGGAAGGAGCCTGTAGGCTGGAGCTGAGCAATGCAGGACTGGTCTGGTGGTCTTGTGACTCCCTTTTGGGCTGTTCCTGGTCCTGGGTGATTGGAACTCTTGCAGGTTGGCTCCTCCCTAGCTCGAGTGCTGGAAAAGGGGCCATTTTCCGTGGAATGCTTCCGTTCTTTGCCTGGTAGCTGCACTGAGCAGCTGCTTTGAGTTGCCCAGCACATCCCTTCTTTCAGGCTCTCTAATCCCAGCAGTTGTCCCTGAAGCATCAGTGACACCTGTGCTGCATCCCAAGGTGTCTCCTAGACCAGGGGCTCTCAACCTTTCTCTGTCTGAGGCTCCCCCGACATTCTATAAAAACTCCACAGCCCACCTGTGCCTCAACAACTGGTTTTCTGCATAGAAAAGCCAGGGCCAGCATTAGAGGGTAAGAAGCAGGGCAGGGCCCCACAGCACAGGAGCCCCCGCAAAACTACATTGCTCAGACTTCTACTTCAGCCCTGGGTGGCGGGGCTCAGGGCCCCAGGCTTCAGGCCCATGCGGTGGGGATTTGGCTTTCTGCCCTGAGCCCCAGCAAGTTTAACACTGGTGCCGCTTGGCAGACCCCCTGAAACCTGCTCGCGGCCCCCTGGGAGGCCCCAGACCACTGCTTGAGAACCACTGCTCTAAGAGAGTCATCATCTACTTTCTTTCCTCTCAGCGAGGACTATGGAAAAACTTTCATAGACATCACGAAGCTCATTAACCACACCTTCATCCGGACGGAGCTTGGGATGGCCATCGGGCCAGAGAGCTCGGGGAAGGTAGGAGACCGCTGCTGATGTGTCCTTGGACAGCATGCACTCCCTTGAACTGCTCCTGAGTCAGGGATGGAGCTGGCCTGCGTGAGGGCTGCATTCATGCTGCATAGCAATGCACTTTTGTTCATTGAAATGCAGCTCTCCACATGGCAGTGCTGACTGGTGTTCAGAGGAGGGATGGTGGTGTGCTCCTGGGTACTGCTCCCAACACTCCACTTACCTGCTGGGAGATTGAGGGGAAGTCACATCACAGCTCTGTGCCTCAGTTTCCCTGTCTGCCTATCTCTCTGGGGCTTAGCCAGAGCCTCTGAAGCACTTGGAGCCCCATTGCCAGGAAATGCACGTTCTGATCCCATTGCAGGGAAATGGGGCTGAGTGAGCCACACACTGCCCATTGTGTTGGAGCAGGTCAGTGCAGCCAGCGCGGGGGACGTGGCCGAGGCTGACTGTCGCAGTGAAGGCATGTGCACCCTCGCTGACCTGGTCTCCCTCTTGCTCCTTGTCTAGGTGATTCTGACAGGGGACATGCCTGTGCCTGGAGGGAGCCGTGGAGGAAAGATCTTCAGATCGTCTGATTATGCTAAGAACTTTGCTCAGACAGATCTCCCCTTTCAGCCCCAGAGTCAGGTCATATACCACCCGCAGAACTCCGACAACCTGCTGCTCCTCAGCACCGAAGTAAGAGACCAGACGCGTCCCACTCCCCCTGTCTCCGCTTTCGTACATAGCGCCCAGAATGCGCCGAGAGATGTCCTGGGATTGAGTTCTGTAGCAACACCTGGTGGGGTCGGGTGGTAGCATCCCACAAGGGGAAGAATGACAAATCACAGCTGCTGTGTCCTTTAGCCCTTTAGGCTTCTGGGGGATGAACTTCTGTTCCTGAATCTGAAACCTACAGTCGGTACTTTCCAGGGAGTGTTATGTGGCCTTGTATTTAGACGCCCTGATGTGTGTTCCATTTCAGAGGGTTGGCTCTGCATTTTTTTAGGCCAGATGCTATTTGAAGCGTTAGAGGTAACACAGCCAGTAACCAGCAATCCTGTCTGACTACTGAACTTTTCAGAACAGTCTTTGGGTGTCCAGGAACTTTGGGGAGAAGTGGGAAGAAATCCACAAAGCTGTTTGTCTGGCAAAATGGTGAGTAGCCGAAGGGTAACGGGTGTCCGCTGCTCGAAGCTCTCCCGCCAAAGGAAAGCCGGAGCTGCTCAGCACTGCTTGTGGCTCTTCCAGTGATGCTCTTGCACTCTTTTTCTGTCCCCTCTTTGCCCATAGAGGAAGCCCAACAGCATGAGGGGCACATGCCACTCACGTTTAATACGCTTTGATTTAGAAATAAGTGTCCCATCCCACTGAGGGTTGGGGAGCCTTCCCTGCCACAGTGCAGTGTCCTGGACTCAGATTCTTCCATCAGGAGCAGCAAACTGCTCTCAAGGGGCAGGAACGCATGGGCTGAGTGTTCCCTCAATGGAAGCCTCCACTCTTTTCACATGGAGTATCTAGAACTCCGCACACAGCCACCGGGCCTCTGGCTGGGCTCATCTGGTAAAACCTGCGTGACTGGTTTCACCTGACTGACTGATCTGGAGCCTCCCCATACCTGGCCAGGCACCCTTCCTTACTGGGGTTATCTGAGTGTCTGTGTTCATCATACACTTCCTTTAGACCTTTAGCAGTCTGATAAATACTCCAGTTCCTGCTTGGCTGCTTCACTTCTCTAGTGTGTGTCTGTGCTGTACCCGCTCATGTCAGATTCTGCTTATGGATGCCCACAGTCCTCCTTCCTGGCTGCTACAGAGGGAGGGAGGGCGGGCACCGAAAAGGTGAGAGGACCTTGGATTTTTTGGAGCTGAATCCCAGTTTGCTTAGTCTCTCTGGATTTTGAACCCCTTGGAGTCAGCAATACCATTCAGCACTCTGGTCCTAGATACCAAGATGACACGTGCATCCGGTAGCTTTCAGTTCAGACTGGAACAGTTTAGGAACCATGGGCTTGGGTGCCATGAGTTTGTTAGGTCTCAGCCCTGCTTCTGGTAAGTAGAAGCTTCATCACAAACTTACTTGAATCTAGTCAAGCTAGTCCTTCAGTGACTACCTGGTCAGGGCCAGTGTGTGCGGTATGGATGGTATCTGGTTGCAGTTCACAAACCCCTTGGATGTTCCCCAGACTTTTGAGCAAAAGGACCCACACTTCTCTGAAAGGCCTGTAGCAGTCCTCGCTGGTGCATGTGTTGTAGAATCCCAGTATACCACTGGGATACAAGCTGTCTCTGCTCAGGGAGTCTGGCTTCACCTGTGTCCCCATGTTGTGTAAAATTATGGGTATGGCTACACTGCAATCGGGGGTGTGATTGCTGCCTACGTGGGCATGCCTGTGCTAGCTTTAATATAACTAGTGCAGCTAAAAGCAGCAGAGAAAACCTGTTGGCAGGGACTCTGGGAACACGTTCTGGGTGCGCTTCTATAGCCTGCTCCTGTGTGTGCACTGCTGCATCTTCCTGGCTGTCTGAGCAATGCGAGTTAGAAGAGAGCTAGTGCAGATCTGCCTCCCAAGCTGCAGATACACCTCCAGCTGCAGTGCAGACAGCCTGACGCAGCTCTTGATCCGCTTTTCTGATATCAGCTTTCTAAGCACTCGTGGTTTTTTCCCCCCTCCTGTCTGTTTCTAGGGGCCCGAACACCACCATCTTCTTCACCACCTACCTGAATGACTCCTGCAGTAAGTACTCCCTGGTTCCGACAGTTGTGCAGTATCAGAGAATCAAAGCCACTTTGTGTGTCTGAGGCCAGAGACTTCACAAACCTTTTCCCTTCAGCTTCGTGTTCTGCGAACACCTTAATAAATAATCAGCTGTTAGCAATTGACTTGTTTGCCCAAGGAGCTGGGGACAGGCCAGTGAATGGCCCTGAGCTCAAATGTTCTGGAGGTTGTATAAAGCTAATCGGTGGTTATTTTAACATGTGATTCTGAAACCTGTCAACTGTTTGTGGTCCCCCTCCTGCCAGGTACCATATAAGGTGACTTAGATGCCTGGATTTACAGGTTAAACAATTTATGTAAATTACATCTCCAGTCTGTTTAAATGTAGCAGTCCTACAGGTCACAATTCTCCAGGTGCTCTCCAGCGATCACGGAGAGTATGACGCCGTAATACCCTCACAAAACTCAGAGCAAACTGATGGGTTTGCTGGTGGGGAATTGGGGAGGGAGAACAGGGGCCGACAGTGCTCATGCTACTGCTCCTTAGTGTGTGGTGGGAGAGTTTGGGTGTTGAGAAGTGGGGAGAGAGGGACGTCTGGGGGGAGAACTTGCTCTCCTTAGGGCTTCCCAGAGACTTTATCACTGCCAGCTTGAGATGCGATGGTGGGATCCCAAAAGGTGGGTGATGTCGAGCGCAGATGGCTCCACCCTGCTCCAGGGCCGCGAGCACAGAAGGTGGAAAGGAAGCTGAACAGGCCTGTGTTGTGAACTGGAGCCAGGGTTGTCTGAGGTTTCAGGGGGCAGCCTGGTGTGGACTCCTGCCACTGGGCAGGCTGAGGCCCAGCTGCTGGCGGCAGGACGTGGGCACTGCCCAGGTGCTGGTCTGACACAGACAATCTAGCAGCCTTTCAAGCTGGCTGATGATCCAGGGTGAGGTTCTGCCTGGAGTGTGGGAGAGGCCGGGCGAGAAACTGCTCTTGTGATGCAGGAATGGACTTGTGGGGGGTCAGCACTTCCCAGCCTCGGGGTTTGTCTGCACTTAAAACACTGTAGCGGGTCGGTGAAGACGCTACCGATGGCGACGGGAGAGCGTCTCCTGCCAGCGTGGGTGTTCAGCCCCCCGAGAGGCGATAGCTAGGTCACCAGAGAATTCTTCCATTGACCTAGCTCTGTCTACACTGGGGCCTTTGGGTTAACTGCTTTGTTCAGGGGGGTGGATTATTCACACCCCTGAGCAACGTAGTTACACCAACTTCTCTTCCTTCTGTAGCCCTGGCCTCAGTGTCCCCCCGCCCCCCCTCTACTGCAGCAACATGAATTCTCGTTTCCTTCTCTTAAGAAACTGATCTTGGGTTTTTGGAGCTAAAGAAAACCAGTGACTTTGGCAAAAGCTTCAAGACCATAGGAAACAAAATCTACTCGTTTGGCCTGGGAGGTCGCTTCCTGTTCACTTCCGTGGTGACAGAGAAGGTAGGAGATTTGCTTTACTCCTTTCCGTCCGGCTTCCAGGTGGCTCTGAGAGTCCACAAAGTCACGGCCTTTCTTTGTTTCCATGGGGGAGGCCGTGGCCTGGGTTTGGATAAATGCCCTGGTTTGGGTTCGTGGGTGCAGGGTCTGTGCGAATGTGATTGTGCCTTAAGGGGCTGGGAACAGGCAGGGGCATAAATGAGCATGTGGCTGTCCAGAGTTGCTTATCCCATTCCTGTGTCCTGATCTAGTACTGGGACCGTTCTCGCTCCTGCTTCTCTTCCCTGTCGCCCTCTCTGGTCCGTCTAGGCCCCAGGAGCGTAGGCACTGCCGGACGCTTGAATACGATAGTCACTGGTGGTGCAGCATAAAGATTGTGCTTGCCTTCCAGGGCAATACGAGGAGGATCCATGTCTCAACTGACCAAGGGGAGACCTGGAATATGGCCCAGCTTCCATCTGTGGGTCAGGAGCAGTTCTTCTCCATCCTGGCAGCTAACGAGGACATGGTGTTCATGCATGTGGATGACCCTGGAGGTGAGTGACAGAGGGCAGGTGGACGGGTGTGTGCCTGAATAGATCCGAATTTCAGTTCCAGTGCTTCATCCAACTGGAGTTGATTGTAAATCTCTACTCAAGAGAACACTGTAGTCTTCTCACAGCAAACCCTAAGAGCCTAGAAATGCAAAGCCAAGCTGATAACTCACGTAACTCCCCTGCCTGTTTGTTCTAAGTATAGAAACAACCGTAACTTTGTTCCGTTCTGCACTGACTTGCCTTGTATAGCCACTGCAATTCCATGTAGGAGGCGGCGTTCTGAAGGAGAGTTCAGCAAGGGCTCTAATACCTGGTAGCCCGTGGCTGTGGGAATACCATAGCCCCGTGTGAACACTATGGTTTTGTATGTTGCGTGTCTGAGATGCATGTGGTTTCCGCGCTACCCTGCACCCCATCATTTAAGTTAAGTTTTGGTCCACACCTTAAATTTATCCCTTTAGAAATTTTATCCCCTTATCTGTGCCAAATCTTTCGCTATGGCACGGCATTTGAAAAATCTGTCCTTTGAATCTTATGGTCCTGAATCCAGCCTGCTTTGATGAAGAAAAGTGCATCAGTCTCCTTTATTTTCACTGCAGTTGTTCATGGTCTTGGAGGTTAAGAGCAGCTTGTAGTGATGGAAAGACAAGTGCCCTTCAGTTTAAATTCCCCAGTGCAGACTAGGAGCAGACCAAAGCCGGCCAGTTAGATCACAAGTCAGTTTTCAGAGTCGCTGACGCAGTCAACATGTTTGTTGCTGGAAAGTAGGACTGTCTTGTGAGTAGTGATACAAGGGCAGAGTTAAGGTTATCTTAATATTGTTTAAGACTTCAGGAATTGCTCAGTGTTGGGGGTCCCGGCAGAGCTTGCAGATGGCCCTGCTCCTTCTCAGACCAGTCCCTTTGTGGAGTCTTCCTTTCTAGTGTCAAGACTGGACATCCAATGTAGCTCCCTGCCCGCCCGTTCTCCAGTCATGGAGAGAGTCACATCAGGCTGGTGGCCGCATGGAACAGGGATCGAGGGGGTTCCCTCTGCGCTCCTTGCCACTCTCCCCGTGCCATAGCTCTATGTGTCACATGAAGTTGCCTGTCAGATACTGTAAATACTTAAATTCTCCCCCCAGATCCCTCCACAGCAAACTCCTCCAAGGCACCAGGCTTCCAGAGCAGCAAATTAACCCAAACTTCTGCTTTCTAGGCTGCAGGCTTTGAGAGTTACTGACTGCCCGGAGTTATGCTGAGTGTAATCCTCACTTCTGCGCCACTGTCTGGCTTCAGGCTTGCCAGGAAAGCTGCCCCTGGCACACGATCATGCCTGTGACATTTCAGTTGCACTGGTTTTGATCTGGCAAAACTAAGGGGCTCGGGATCAGTACTGGGCTTCAGACAGAGGGAGACCCTTGCTCAGATGGCCCTGTTACCAGAGTACTGTCGTTGGTTTATCCTCCAACACCCCTCTGGGGCAGGGCTGTTATCCCTGTTGTACACCCACACATGGTCTGTGATCAAGCCCAGCGTCTGTTGGGCATCCTAACTGCTGAGCCATCGTTCCTGGCAAGGCAGAGGGTGAAAGTGCTGTCTCCAAGGCCAGCTGTAAGTAGAAGCAAAGAATTTGGCATCTGGCAGCATCACACCATGTGAGTGCTGGAGTTCATGGGCCCCCTTTGCTTCTCCTCTGGGACTTGCTGCTTCTCTCTGCCCCCACCGCCCCCGCCATGCGAAGTGGGGATAAATCACTGATGCGATCCTGTGTCAGCACTGGCAGCGTAAGGTGCGACTCTGGCATGTGGAGGCTTGAGTCTGGGTGTGACCAGGAAACTTCCCTGGCCTGGTAACCTCTATGGCACTATCTGATTGCCCAGCTGTGTCTGATTGCTCCTCTTCCAGAGCTGTATCATCTGTCTGTCTTGCAGATACTGGGTGTGGCACAATCTACACCTCAGACGATCGAGGCCTCATATACTCCAAGTCCCTCGAACGGCATCTCTACACTGGCATTGGGAGTGAAACTGACTTCACCAATGTGACCTCGCTGCGGGGCGTCTATATCACCAGCGTGCTCTCTGAAGGCAAGCGCTCGCTCTTGGGGGATGGGCTGCACGCAGCAGGATGGCTGCGTTAGAGCAAAACCCTCAGCCCCGGCACCGGGGAAGGGCCCGGGGTAAAGCATCAGTCAAGCCAGAACCTTTCTCTTGAATGTCCCTCCCTGTTCCGGGGGGCTGTGATTCTCCAGGGGTCTACACCAGGCCTCAGGAATGCTTTGGGGCCCACCAAGGCCCAGGAAGGATGGGGTGTATCTCTGCTGTCCTTTGCCTGCTCCTGTTTGAGTCCAGCCCTTACACTGTCTGCAGGGTTTGCGTGGGTCTGGCTTACATGATTGGATAGCATGCAGTCCTTGCTCATGTGAGTAGCCCCATTGAAGTCAGTGAGCCCAGTCCTGCTCCCATTGATGCTGGTGGGCCTGCTCACAGGAGTAAAGTAGCGGCTGGCCCCTAGGTGCAAAATTTTTCAGTCCAACACCCTTTCTCTGCTCACGTGTGAGTCTCCTGCAGGGCTGGAAATGGCCAAGTTTGGGTTCAGCCCGGAGGTCTTTAGAGAAGAGCCTGAACTGGCTTCCAAAAGTCTGGACACATTTATTCTGGCTGGGAGAGGGGGCGAGACCTAGACCTTTCGATACACAGGACTCGACTCGTTGAGCTTGAAAGCATCAGGTTGTCGGCAGAGCCCCGCTGGGGTTCAGTGCTGCTCAGCAGTCTGTGGCACTATGCAGGCACACCCCGGGGGGAGGAGGTAAGTGGGCACCGTGGGGTGTTGCTGGGAGGCGAAACAGCGCTCTCACTGGCGTGTCTGAATGTTAGCTGAAATGGTACAGTGCTACACAAAGGGAGGCGAGTAGTCCATGGCAGTATGAGCTAATACAGTGAACAGACACTAACTGCCATGCAGGACCAATCTAACTTCTAAGGCAGAGCAGTGAGGGAACCTGGCTGGCTTAATAATGATTTTAAAAATTCTTGAAACTTGCACGCTCCTCCTTTGTCTGCAAGGATGGTTCTTCGCCTCTGCTGTCTCCTGGACATCCTGCTGGTGTAACTGGGGAGCTTTCTATTGGCCCATTACTGAACCAGTGCTTGGGGTCCTACCAGAACTGGAACAGAGTCACTGGAGTGATTGCAGCTGGAGAGAAACTCCTCAGTGCAGTGTAGCAGAGCGCTCTACACTGGCAAAACGGTGCAGCAGAAATATATGTGGTCAGCTGCCAGGGAGAAATCGACTCATCACCTGCTGCTGCAGCCAGGCTGCCTGGCTCGCAGGGGTGGGATGTCTGCTCGATGGACCGGGACAAGGGTCCCGTCAGACCGTATTGCTGTCTTCAGCGGGAGGGCTGAGTTGGAGTGAGCTGAGTGGAATACAAAACGCCGAGGGTTTCACACCAAGTGTTCCCCTTCCCCTCCAGACCGTTCCATCCAGTCGGTGATCACCTTCGACCAGGGCGGTGAGTGGCTGCCGCTGAGGACGCCTGTCAACGCTAAGTGTAACTCTGCAGCAAAGAACAAGGAGGAGGTTTGTCTGTCTGGGGTCTCTGCCAGACACACTGTGTTCTCATGAGTCCCGGGGCAGCCAGGCTCAGGTGTGCGGCACTGCCATGTGTTGGGACGCAGGCAGGGCAGACTTGGCCCCATAGTTCATTTTTTGTAAGCAGTCTTTTATTTAAGACCCCTGCATCTTCCCATGTGCAAGTCCCAGGGGCCCTAGTCCCGTGGCAGGGCTAGCAGCCCAGATACTGCAGGATCAGGCCTGTGTGTGGCGACTTTCTGCTCAGTTTATTGGCATCCTGCAGCGTGAGTGAGATGTGTAATAAAGTAAAGTTCAATAGCGACACCAGCCAAGGCTTCACAATGTGTTAATCCAGGCTGTGGGGTATCTTTGGGGGCAGATGGCTGCCTTTCCTGTGTGGTTGGTCTGTGCCTTGCACAAAATGGAAATGGCAGAAGCAGGTAAAGGTCCCTGGCTCTACGTTAGTTGAGTGGCCCAGGGTGTGCGCAAACCTGAGCTGGGCTTTGCTGAGATGCTGGTGGGAACATGCCAGGAAGACCCCTCCCCCCCCATCTGTCGTCTTGTCTCCTCACCTGGATTCTCTGGTGTTGTTTACAGTGTAGCCTTTACATCTACGCATTGTACGGCATCTCCCTGAATCACAACGTGCCCATGCTGCCTCTGTCCGAGCCCAATGTGGTTGGAACAGTCATCGCTCACGGTAACGGACCCGACTGCTACCAACACAGGGAGAGGGCAAGTGGAGGGGTTATGTGGGCGGGGCAGGAGGGGACTCTCAGGATCCATCCTCTGGGCCTTGGGCTGGCAAGTGACAGGTTTAATCCATTTGGGGTGAGTTGCTCGTTCCTACAGAGCCAGGCTGCGGGGCAGGGGAAGGTCAAAGGAAGTAAGTCTCAGTCTGCCCCCGAGGAAGGGACACTTCCTGGACTTGCGCTAAGCCCTGTGGTGTTGGGCACCGTGTTGCAGGCAGTGTGGGGGATGCCATCTCCGTGGTGAGCCCAGACGTTTACGTATCGGATGATGGGGGCTATACCTGGGCACGGGTGCTGGAAGGACCACATCACTACGCCATCCTGGACTCCGGGGGCATCATCGTAGCCATTGAGCACAGCCTTGAGCCGATCAATGTGATTAAGTAAGCCTGAGCTCCACTTGCTAAAGGGGGTGGGGTGGGAGGGGGTCTGTTCTCTGGTTCTGGGAGGCTCTGGCGAGCTGTCAGCTTAGCTCTGTCCATATCGATTGGTGCTGAGGAAGGAACTAGGCTGCTGTCGGTCTTGGGATTTCCCCTCCCTCCCTCGTTCTGCAGCTGCTCAAAGGATCTTCCATGGGAGTGGGGCTGTTGAGAGGGGAAGGAGCCCTCTCCTTTGGGCAGATACGGCTTTGTGCTTGGCACTCTGTCGGTAAGCTCCCCCTTCTGGGCCTTCACGCCTGTCTGCGCAAGCCTGTCTTTCCACACCTCTTCGCCGTTGAATGTAGCAGGGGGTCACAGAAAGTTCCACCTGGTCTCTCCTTGGTTGTGAATCCAGCTCCTCATGGTAAGCCTTTTCTGTCTAGGTTCTCGACGGATGAAGGCCAGTGCTGGCACAAGTACACTTTCTCCAAGGAGCCCATTTACTTCACGGGTCTGGCGTCGGAGCCAGGAGCCAGATCTATGAACGTTAGCCTCTGGGGCTACAGAGACTCTGTCTTGCCCCGCAAGTGGGTCTCCTACACCATTGACTTCAGTCGTCTCCTCAGCAGGAACTGTGAGCATCTCTTGCTTCCTTCCTTTCCATACAGAGATGGGGGTAGGGAAGGGCTGCCTGCCTGCTAAGAGGGGCAAAGTTGGGGAGCAATCTGAATAGATGAGTACAGCCGCGTTCAGACTAGTGATACAGACTGGGGAAGAGGTGGGAGTTTCAGCTCCCATAACAGGGGAACATCTTCTCCAGAGAGGCGGCTGCAGAGTGGCTGTGCCTCTCTGCTATAGACTGCACACATCCCACTGCTGCTCCCCTTCACGCCTGGGCATGCTTGTGGGATTTCATGCAGGAATCCAAACTAAGCTGCAGCAATTGGAATCCCCTGACCCCAGATTTCCTATGGTTTGGTTCCATCTAGAATCATAGGGTTAGAAGAGACTGCAAAGGTCAGCTAATCCAACCCCCTGCCAAGATGCAGGACTTGTTGTGTTTAACCCAGGGATGGGCAAACTACGGCCCTGGGGCTGCATCTGGCCCTTCAGATGTTTTCATCTGGCCCTCGAGCTCCTGCTGGGGAGTAGGATCCAGGGCTTGCCCTGCTCCATGCGTGTCATGGCTCTGCACGGCTCCCGGAAGCAGCAGCATGTCCTCCTCTCCAGCTCCTGCGCGTAGGGGCAGCCAGGGGGCTCCGCATGTTGCCCCTGCCCCAAGTGCCGCCCCCCGTATCTCCCATTGGCCGGCAACCATGGCCAATGGGAGCTGCAGGGGCGGTGCCTGTGGATGGGGCAGTGCGGAGAGCTGCCTGGCAATACCTCTGTGTAGAAGCCAGAGGGGGGACATGCCGCTGCTTCCGGGAGGTGCTTGAGGTAAGCGCCACCCAGAGCTTGCACCCCTGACCCCTTCCAGCGCCCCAACCCCCTGCCCTAGCCCTGATCCCCCTCCCACACCCTGAACTCCTCATTTCTGGCCCCAGCCCTGATCCCCCTTCTGCACCCCCAGCCGGAGCCCTCACCCCCTCCCGCATCCCAACCCCCAATTTCATGAGCATTCATGGCCCGCCATACAATTTCCATACCCAGATGTGGCCCTCGGGCCAAAAAGTTTGCCCACCCCTGGTCTAACGCATCCCAGACACACAGCTCCAGCCTCCTTTTGAAAACCTCCAGTGAAGGAGCTTCCACAAGCTTCCTAGGCGTCTGTCCCGTTGTCCTGCTCTTCTTACAGTTAGGAAGGTTTTCCTGAGGTTTAATCTATGTCTGCTGTGCTGTGGTTTGACCCCATCGCCTCTTATCCTGCCCTCTGTGGCAAGAGAGAACAACTTTTCCCCGTCTTTTGTATGGCTGCCTTCCAAGTATCTGAATACTGCTATCATGTCCCCCCTTAATCTCCTCTTTTCCAAACTAAACATACCCAGTTCCTTCAGCCTTTTCTCATATGGCTTGTGTTCCATCCCTCTGATCATCTTTGTCACTCGCCTCTGAATCCTTTCCAGTTTCTCTACATCCTTGCTAGACATTGGTGACCAAAACTGGACACCGTACTCCAGCTGAGGCCAAACCAGCGCTGAGTAGAACGGTACTGTCGCCTCCCATGACTTGCATGCCATGCCTCTGTTAATGCAACCTAAAATTACATTTGCTTTTTTTTTTTTTTTTTTTTGCAAGAGCATCACATTTCTGACTCATGCTGAGGTTGTGATCCACCGCAGCTCCCAGATCCTTCTCAGCAGTGCTGCTGCCAAGCCGGATAGCCCCCATTCTGTATCTGTGCATTTGGTTTTTCTTCCCTAAGTGTAGCACCTCACAATTGTCTTTGTTGAATTTCATTTTGTTGTCCATAGCCCAGTCTTCCAATTTACCATGATCCCTCTGAATTTTGGTTCTATCCTCCAAAGAGTTTGCACCCCCCCGCCCCCCCCCGCATCCTCCTGGCCAGCTTTGTGTTATCTGCAAACTTGATCTATTCCTACATCTAGGTCATTAATAAAAAGATGTTAAACAACACCGGACCCAGAAGAGACCCCTGTGGAACCCCACTTGAGACCTCCGTCCAATCTGACTTCATTCCATTACTAGTGACTCTTGGTTTGCGGTTCTTTTAACCAATTATGGATCCACTTAATGGTAATTCCGTCAAGCCCACATTTCTCTAGCTTACCTCTCAGAATGTCATGTAGGACGTGTCAGAAGCCTCGGTGAAGTCCAGGTATATTACGTCCACCGCATTTCCCCCATCCGCCAAACCAGTTACCCCGTCAAAGAAGGAATCAAGCTGGTCTGGCCGGGTTTGTTCCTGGTAAACCCAGGCTGGCTGCTGGTGATCACCCTCATCCTCCAGGTGGCTGGAAATGGAATGTTTTCTACGCGGCTCTACCAGCTTCCCAGGTATCGAAGTCAGGCCAACTGGTCTAAAGTTCCCCAGCTCCTTCTTTCCCCCCTTTTTAAAGACGGGCACCAGTTGGCCCTTCACCAGTCTTCCGGGACCTCTCCTGTCATCCAGGAGTTTACAGATACAGGTGAATAGCATCTGGCCCTGTGGACTTGAATTCATTCAGATTAGTCAGAAGATCTGACATGTTCCTTACTTATCCCGATCTGCGTCCCTTCCCCTTTATTGTCTGGGATAACTTCGGTAGTCCTCTGGCCACAGGCTGGTTTTTGTGAGAAGACTGAAGCAAAGTAGGCAATGAGCAGCTCTGCTTTCTTATAATCCGTTACCAGCTCCACTGAGCAGCGGGGATCACGCTATCCCCGATTGATCTTTTTAGTCTGACGTATTTGTAGAACCGTCCTTGTTGTGTCTAACATTTCTTGCCAGTTTTAACTTCTTCCTTGCCTGGGTTTTCCTGATTTTTTGTCCCTACACTCTTGCTATTCCCATGTCTACTCCTTAGTGACATGCCCCTCCCTCCGTTTCCTGGATGTCCCTTTTGGTTTGTAGATCGCTAGAAAGCTCCTTGAGCAGCCCCGCCCTAGGCTGCTGCTACAGGTGGGGTAGTGCCTATGCTGTGACTCCCTCGCTGGAGCACTGCGCTCCTGCACAGAGCGGTCATTTAGAGTGTTGTTTCTGTGGCTTCTCTGTAGTGAAACCCATGAACAGAGCGTGAAATGCTGCAGAGTCTGCAAACAGCCATGAGATTAGCTCTGGGTGCGAGCGCTGGAACCTACAGCTGACTGCTGGAAGTATTGTCCTTAACCATTGCACTGCTGGTCGCTGCAGGAACACTGAGGCAGTGTGCTTAACCCGCCCGCCCAAACTCCCACCCTCTCCAGGGGGCCAAAAGCCCCAATTGCCGGTGGCTAGCGCCTCCAGCTTCATCCCAACCACTCCGTGACGCAGGTAGTGCTGAGAATGCAGGGGCTGCGTGCAATGGAACTTGCTGTTCACCCTCCTCTGCGCTGCCCTCGTCAGTACAAGCCTTCGCTCCCGAAACCCGATCACAGCTGGGCCCACAGCTAGGCACCGCCTTGGGTTTCAGCCTGGTGTGGAGAACATGGGGGTGTAGGGCCTTTGTTCTAATGTGCCTGCCTCTTGCTAGCGGTTAGAGCAGGCGATGGGCAAGTCGTGGTGTGACCTTGGGCAAGGCCCAGACCCTCGGTAAAACAGGATGCAGTGATGCTGCGTGGCCCCATTGAGAGCCTCTGCTCGGCGCTGCCATGGTAACAGCTTGGACACTTGGTTGTCCTGAGGGTTGTATAAATGAGGGGAGTCTCCTGTGCTCGGTGCAGAGTTCTGAATCTTCCCAATGGGCTAGATCTCACGCTCCTCTGAGATGGGTGTGATGGGGAGTGACACACCCACGGCCAACAGAGCCAGGGTAGAAATCGGGGATTCCTGGAGTCAATCTCATCCACTGTCCTGTAACTCCCCAGTGAGATGAGGGGTAGGCTCACCTAACCCCTGTAGGCTACTTGGGAACCAGGGTTCCCTACCAGTATCCCGAGGTCCACTGACAGCAAATGACTTCACCAGGCAGTCAAAACCCTGCGGATGTTGCTAGGGTTTTTCAGGGCAGATTTTAGTGTTGACGGAAAGGAATGTGGTTGATGCTGGCTAGAGCAGGTGGTGTAAAATCTCTTCCCCTTCATGGCCCTGCCAGTGCCCCCAGGTATTACCCATCACTGCCTTTCCTGCGGGTGGGCAGACTGTCCTGCTTCATTGTGCCCGATTCTGTAGGAGGATGGGCTGGAATGGCCACACTCCTCTTCTTGCTTTCAGCCCTGTGACGCGTAGCTCTGGGGTTGGCAGCTGTTGCCTAGGGTCAGTTCCTGTCTTCTCAATTACATCATCTTGTGCCCGGAGTCTGATCACCTTTCCCCTCTCGTAGGTGAGGAGGAGGACTATACTATCTGGCTGGCTCACTCCAGCGAGCCCGGCAGCCGCACTGATGGCTGCGTTCTGGGCTATAAGGAGCAGTACCTGCGTCTCCGCAAGTCATCTGTCTGTCAGAATGGCCGGGATTACGTGATGATCAAGCAGCCATCTGTCTGCCCGTGCACGCTGGAGGACTACCTCTGGTATGGCGAGCAAAGGCTCGCTCGCCTTGCATGGCGAGGGGTGACGTCTGCTCTGCTAAGGTTACTAGCGTGGCACTGCATCAGGGGGCGTGCTCGTCTGGGACTCCGGTGGTGGCGTAGGAGCTGCCACTCGTGTGGATCATCTAGCCCGGTCAGCCTGTAGGGTTTGTCTCAGAGCATCACCTAGTGAATAGGGATCCCACTCCAGTGCCTGGTGAAGGCAAACCCACTCAGAATGCACCATACATGGTGCCGTGCTATAACTAGGGGGTGGTGGCCCCTAACCAGACGCTGACTTTCCTGTGGTGCATGTGGGAGCGCCAAGAGCTGACCTGCAGGCCTGGCACAGCCTGTATCCACTTGGCTAGAAGAGTCCACTGCAGGTGCTCCAGGACTGCCTGTGTTAACGCTCTAGCTGGCTAGGTGAAGGGCCCCCCTGAGCCATCGCTCAGTTGTCACTCATGCCCGTCTCTGCTTTTTGTCCTTGTGCTGCAGCGATTTTGGCTATTTCCGCCCTGAAAACCAGTCTGTCTGTGTGGAGCAGCCGGAGCTGAAGGGCCACGACCTGGAGTTCTGTCTCTATGGCAGGCAGGAGCTGCTGACGACGAGAGGGTAAAGTGGCTTTTTAACAGGGTCGCTCAGCAACCACTAGCCCTAGATAGGGGCAGAAGCAGCAGCAGTGTGTCAGGGACTCCTGGGAGCAGGGGGATAAATCTTGGTGCTACCATGGCACCGTACTCCCAGCATGTAGGGCTACAGGGTGGGAATTAGGAGGACCTGGGTTCTGTGCCAGGCTGTGTCACCAATTCCTGCTCTGGGCAACGATGGTACTTCCCAGCCTGGCCCCAGGGCTTTGGAACAAGTGCTGCTGTAACATATTCGAGTGGGAAACTGCCCTTCTTGTCCTTGGAGGCCAGCGCTGGGCACACAGAATGGATGTGGGTACGGATGCCCCTGCTGCTGGCCCTGTGCTGTTTGTGCGGGCAGTCGGTCATGGAGCCAGACCTCAGGGGAGCCTGCCTAGCTTCAGGAGGCTGTTCCTCTGGCCCCCTGGCAGGTTAGGGCTGGAGATCCCACAGCAGGTCTGGGTGCAGTTTTTGATCCTGGCTAGGAAACCACGTTGCTCTGCACACTTTCTGCCCCTCCCGGGGTGGGGTTGATGTCTCTAGGAATGGCCGGGCAATCTCTGAGCTGGCCTGGGAAGCTCCCTCCTGATCATCAGGTCCTGCAGGTGCTTTCTTCCCTGACGTTCCAGGTACCGTAAGATCCCGGGAGACAAATGTAGCGGTGGGAAGAGTCCGAGCCGTGAAGTGACGGACCTGAAGAGGAAATGCACAAGCAACTTGCTGACTCCCAGCCAGCTGGTAGGTGATAGCAAACCATCTGGGGAGCCAGCCAATACCAGGCTGTGAAATGCTTTGGGATCCTTGCGGCTGCAAGGTTCTTGTACAAACGCCAGGTACTGGAGCAGTCTTGGTTTAAGTTTCATGTGTTGTGAATGTAGTAAAGCTTTTCTCTTTCTCTGCAGTCTGCTACGTCCAGCTCCGCTCCCGTAATCCTGGCTGCTGTGGGCGTGATGCTCCTCACCATCATAGCTGGAGTCCTGATCATTAAGAAATACGTCTGTGGGGGCAGGTGAGGTTTGGGAGGGGTTTCACATGCAGTCGCTCTGTGTGAAATATTACACATCTCATAGATTTTAAGGCCAGAAGGGACCATTGTGATCATCTAGTCTGACTTCCTGCATGTCACAGGCCACACAACCTCACTCACCCACCCACTCCTGTAACAGACCCCTAAACCTTGCTGAGTGACTGATGTGCTCAAATCATGCTTTAAAGACTGAGTTGCAGAGAATCCACCATTGACACTAGTTTAAACCTGCAAGTGACCCGTGCCCCAGGCTGCAGAGGAAGGCGGAAAAACCCCAGGGTCTCTGCCAATCTGAGCTGGGGAAAAATTCCCTCCCAACCCCAAATCTGGTGATTACTTAGACCCTGAGCATGTGGGCGAGACCCACCAGCCAGACACCTGGGAAGTAATTCTCTGTAGTAATTCAGAGCTCTCCCCCATCTCACCAGCCCAGTGACCGATGGACCACATGCCATCGCAGGCCATCTCACCGCACCATCTCCTCCATAAACTTATCCAGCTCAGACTTGAAGCCAGTTGGGTGTTTTGCCCCCTCAGCAGGTTCGGCCGTGCTGCAATCCAAAGTGTGAGTGCAGCACGCTGGCCAAAAGCAGCAGTGTCGTCGGTGGCACAGGCTCCGGCGCAGGCTGTCGGAGATCCCGGGCTCCTGCTCATGTTGCTAGTGGTTGTACCGCAGACTGCAGCGTAGGCATATCTGACATCTACCAGCTTCAGTTAAGCGAAGATCATTAGTGGTAAGCAGCTCCTGTGTCCCGTCTGCAGTCACTACCCATTCCACTGCAGAGTACGGGGCATAGTAAAGGCCTGGAAGTCTTCCCCCAGGGCTGGCTGCCGTCCTTCCCAAGCTCCTAGGGCATTAGCAGGTCTTGCTGTTCGACATGCCAGAGGTGCCGAAAGACAGCCTGGCGTGTCCCTGACCCCCGTGTCTGCTCCACCCCCAGGTTCCTGGTCCATCGCTATTCCGTCCTGCAGCAGCATGCAGAGGCGAATGGGGTGGAAGGGGTTGATGCTCTGGAGGCAGCCAGCCCTGCAAATAAAGGGGGCTACCACGACGATTCTGATGAGGTAGGTGATTGGCGGGTGATGCAGATGCAGCAGAGAGCAGCGCTTGAGCACGGCACGTCCTCGGTGTCCTGGGGAAGCAGGGCTTGAGCTGGGATGGGGTTAAAAATGGATGCTGCTCCCGTGCAGCGGGGGGCTGAATGTCGGGGCCATATGAAATGCCCCTTTGTCTGAGCAGTCCTGCAGCCCACAGCCACCAGCAAAGGGAACGTAGGGCTGCCGCTGGAGAACCTCCTCCCTCTGTGTCATCCCCAGGCTTCAGGAGGCCAGGCTGGTCAGGGCTGAACTGCTGGGGTTGGCCTGCTTGCAGAATGAAGGCCCTGAGCCGGGCCGGGGAGCAGCTCCAGCCAAAGGAGCCCTTGGGGGGCTGGGTGGGCAGGCCAGTAAGTTCTCAATGGGGCAGCTGGTGGGCTGGAATGTCTTCAGTGGCTTGAAGAATACTTGATCTTGGGTCTCCCAGTTGGCCTCGATGCGGCAGGGCTAGTTCACAAGTGTCTCTGAAAGCCACCCCTATGTGGGCTGAATGGCCTGCATGAAATGAGTCCGTCCCAGTCCTGTTCTGAGAGAATAGCGCAGCGGGACAGTGGACACTGCCCCCACCCTCAGATCCTTAGCCCTCTGGCCCAGGAAGCCACATGGCGCATTGGAGAACCTTGCACTGCAGTGGTGCCCATCCTGTCGATAACAGGATGTCTGTCCTGGGGCCGTTAGGCCGAGGAGCAGGCTTGTGCTGTCCTGGTGGCTTCGCCCACCATCCAAGCTATCACACAGGCTGAGACCTTCACACAGTGCTGTGTTCCCAGTGGCCTTGTGGCTTCCTGAGCATGGGGGGACGGCAGCAGGCAGGGTGTCCCATTCTCTCCCGTTCCCGGGGCAGGAGGGGAGTGGTCCTGGGCTGGGATCAGGCTGAGATGGGGGAGGCTCTGGCGCTGTCTGCCCTGAGGGCTGAGCACTCGTGTTCTCTCCTCAGGACCTCCTGGAGTAGGGGCACGCCGCTGCTCGCTGGCACTGGGACAAGTGGGTTTGGACGCCACCATGGATCTGCAGAACAGCAACCGCCTCCTCCAGCCCACGCTTCTCCGCGCTGGCTGCCTGGGTCCCTTTCCGAGGAGCTCCGTGCTCCGGCCGCTTCCCTTGAGACTGTCCAGAGCCGGTGGGGGCAGGCGGGGTGGGCTTAATTTGTCTTTATTGTAATGAGATTTCTTTCCAGCTTTTTGGTTTTTAAGGAAGACTAAATAGGAAGGTGAAACCAGCATTTCCCTAAGCACTAACCATTACAAAGGTGCAATTCACCCTGCTGCAGAGAGAAGGCTCTTAACTCCAGCGTCACCCCTCGGGGCTCATCTCTGCCTCGGCGTGGCCTGGGCAAAGCTGCTGCTGGCACTGGCCTACCACCACCACTTCACCTAGCGTGGGCAGGCCTCGGGATTCCCGCCAGGACAGCATGTCGCTGAGCCAGCACCCCGCAGGGCCACGTGCCAAAACGAGGGGGGCGGGTGCCTTGGATTTCTTCATCAGAGAAGTGATTGGATGAAACCAACGCAGCGCGTAAAGTTGAGTTCATCTCCGCCCCAGGAGTAACTGCTGTGACTGGCCCTTGTGGAACCAAAGCACTGAACTGGGAAAGCACTGTGTCTGCAAACACTGGCGGTAGCAGCAGGGGAGGGAAAGGGGTTGTTTTCAGTTCTAGGAATAAGTGCAGCAGAAAACTTGGTAGGAATAAATCTCCTGCTTGCTGGTGTATTCTTCAGGGTGGTGGGAAGCGTGTTCCAGGTGGATCTGTGCGCTGAAATGTCAGTGCTTTGGCGAAGAGCCCCAGGGCTTCGTTTAAGGGGGGGCGGAAGAGAGAGGCTCCTATTTTTTGAACATCTACCTGTCCCGTCCCCCCGCAAAGCGATAGGAGACCAGCTGTTTGGTAGCTCCTAGAGCTGCTGTTGATGTGGCCAGGCCTGGCGGTGGCTCGCAGGCACTCTGGCAATTACAAACAGGATCTTCAGTGCCCTGCCCTTCCCAGCGGTACCGCGTTTGGGTGTGATGTCACCTGACAAACTGTAAGCTGCTGCTCTAGGTGCGTTTCCACTTGGCCGAGTACACTGTGCAATGTGTCCACGTCCCTTGTTAAACGTCCAGTTGTCCTCTGCAATAGATGCTGCCCCGCTGATTGCGAAGGGGGTGTCTGGTTGGCCTTTGCACTTGGAGGGCTGGGTGATAAAAAGTGAATGTATAGAACAGTCTGACAGATATGACTGGTGTTTGTTCTCCAGGGCTGGGTCCCAGTGGGCTGCCATTCATCCGGTGCATTGTTAGGCACCAGCATAGGCCAAGACGCAAGGAGCACCGTTCGACCCCAGGCCCGCAGGAGACAGGAGTCTCAAGGACTGGTATTTTTCAAACTTCGCTTATTGCTCTGCTCAGCATTGCAGCACCAGCTGACTTAGGAGCAGAGTGTTTTCAAGGGAGCTTGGGCTGGAGTGTGTGCGCTCATTTGTAACCCAGGTTCAGAAGTCTTGAACCCTGGGTCCCAGCCTGAGCTCCAGCACCTACTGCAGTGTGCAGGCCTGAGTCCAGCCACCCTCATCCCAGGCTTCCTAGTTCCTTCCTTAACCTGTGGCCACTGGAGCTCTGTGTTCGTGGTGCAGCGTGGGAAAACAGGACTGTCCAGGGGACAAAAGAAATTTGGCCCGCAGGATAGTGGGTGCTTTTGCAGACTCCCGGAGCGTGAGCCCAGGGGGGCTGTGTCTATACTGCAAAGCAATTGGGTTTGAACCCTGGGTCCCAGCTTGACTCGGGCTCAAATCCTCCACCCCTGTGGGATCCTGGGTCCAAACCCTGGGTTAGCATGATTTGTGTGTAGACGAAAGGGGGGTTAAGCTTGAGCCTGAATTCGAACCCTGGGCTTACACTGCAGTGTAGATGTACTCTTAGGCTCCTGAGTTTCACTGAAAGACAATAGGACTTAGGCTCCTAAGTCAGTTAGGCGTTGCAACAAGGAGTGGAGCAGCCCTTAAATACCTTCACAGAAATCTGGCTCTAAGCTACCGAACTCTTGTTACCCTGGGGCTTTCCTTTAAAAACTTACAGGCAGAGCCATGCCATTCCTGTGGCCACTAGAAAGCGCTGTTTCCCTGGGTACAGCTGGAAGGCTGCTCTCCGAAGCTGTGCTATGTTTTGGAGTAGCCTGTTGTAAGGGAGCGGATGCTCTCTGGCTAAGAGAGAGGCTGCTCGGTGGTGAAGGCAGATCTGGGTGCATTTTCCTAGGCAACACATTGCCCAACTCTAGCCTCGTCCCCCCGTATCCGTCCGGTCGTGTAGAATAGGAAAGAAGTAGCTTAGCCTGTTTGCCTGGAGAGTTTCTGGCTCCCAGACTTGGTTTAGCAAAATTTCTTTTTAAAGAATGAGTTTTTGGGGAGCTTTTTCCTTTAGAATTTGACTAGCAGCCAAATAGCCGCAGCTGGCCAAAGCTCCAGGAGAAGCTCCGGGTCCACGTTCCTCGCCAGTTGGGAACAAAGGCTGAAGAATAAATGAGAGGTGGCTGCTGTGTCTCTAGGAGTCTCCAGCAGACTGTCTCAGCTCAGACATCTGGGGCAGAATCAGATGGCCACGGCTCTTAGCGCTCCAGGTGCCAGCCTTCGAGGGGAAACGGAAGCAGAGCATTTGGGGGATGAGCTGGTCGGCTGCATGAATGTAAAATTCTGGCTACGAATTCTCATGCTCTTGAGACCAGCCTGTTCTGAAGGAGCATTCTCATCTACAGGCTGTCAAGGAAGCTGGTAAACACTGTGGTTCTCTTTTGCACACCCCCTGCCCTATTTCCTGCCCCCAAACCCATCAGCCTTGATGTTCATTACGCACGTGGTACATTGGCGTGGAGAGCACCTGCCCCCCAGGAAGCTCGTGCTCCAACGGGGTGAAGGCAGCCCTGGGGAGAGACAAATTACATTTTTCTGGTGGGCGATGGTGCATTTCCCACGTGCCAGTGGCCTCGCTGTGTCATGCAACAGCAGCCTTCCTCTCCCTGAGCAAAGCGCACTGATAATGCTGCAGCTCTGTCCCTGCTGAATGGTTGCTGCCAGAGCACTTCCCTGGGGATGCTGCTGTCGTGTGGCATTAAGCCCAATGCTGCCCCAGTACCCTTGGTTACCAGCGTGGCTGTAGGGCAGATCAACACAGGGATGCTGTGCCAGGTAGCCAGCCCGTGCTATGTCCCCATGTAACTGAAGCCAGAGCCCCTGCCCTCCCATGGAGAGTATCTCGGGGTCCAGGTCCAGGGAAGGCACACGGGACGGGATGAAGGTGTGTGGAGTGTTCTGTAAACAAACCTGGCTGGGGTATAACTTTATACTAGAGAGACACGGTGGGGAGAGGGTCTTTTATCGGCCCAACATCTGTTGGTGAGAGAGAAGTCAGGGCCGGGGAATGACTTTGTACTGGGATTTTTCTGTATATTTGCAATATTTGGGTTAGAAATAAAAACCAAATGGACTTTATGTTACCTGCTCTGTGGGCTGCCTTACTGTGGGAGCGGGAGGGGCTGGCTCCTGCTAAAGTGCCCTCTCCCACCTGGCCCAGCGACACACCTTAGCAGACCCCTGGGCACTGTAACAAACACTAGATGCTTTCTCCCGGGCCCAGCTCCCCCACCAGCTCCAGGTTGATTTCTGAACGTGACTAGCCACTGTAACAACTGTCAGGGGATAGCGGCCCCATCACTCTTTAGCCATGTGCCCCTCTTAATGGCTCCAGTAAGTCTGTTACTCCGGTGGCCACTTCCCTGGTTAATGCGCTGCTCTGGGAATGCGCTGATTCAATAAAATGTACAGTTGATTAGTCCTGTTGATTCTCTCTCTTACCAGTGGCAGAAAAACTCCCCTTCCTTTGCTCACATGATCCTTCTGCCCTGCAGAGAGAGGCAGGCTTCCATGTCTGGCGTCCGTAAGGGGAGCTGCATAAAAGCAGTGAGGTCTTGCCCTTGAGGCGGGCAGCCTGGGAGCAGGGCATTGGGAGGCTGTGCCTGTCACGGAGTGTGGGGGAGTCCAGGCCCTGCACCCCTCTTCCTGGGATTCACTGAGACTCTCAGCCAGCCAGTAAAACAGAAGGTTTATTGAACAATAGGAACACAGTCCAAAACAGAGCTTGTGGGTACAAGTCAAGTCCTTCTGGGGGAGCAGGGAGCTTAGACCCCAGCCCTGGGGTTCCCTGCGTTCCACCACCCAGCCCCAAACTGAAACTAAACCCCCCCAGCAGGCTCCCTCCTGCAGCCTTTGTCCACATTCCGGGGCAGAGGTGTTACCTCCCCCTCCCTCCCGGCTCAGGTGACAGGCTCTCAGGTCTCCCAGTGAAACTCCCCTGCCACATTCCCAGGTGAACACTCCCCCGTCCCTGCTGCATCACAGCGCCGGGGGCCAAGGCCACTAGTGCTGGAGGCCTTGGGGGATTGTTGGGAGTCTGATGAGGGCTCAGACCAAAGCAGGTGGCTATTGGGTGAGTGTAGAGGCCAGAACTGATCCATCCCGCCCCTCCCCTTCCAGGGTCTAACTCAAGAGCCCACTGCACGACTCCCCAGGGCAGCTTGTCCCTGGGCAACTCCCCAGGGCTTTTGAAAGGAAAAGCTACTTTCGAGTTTTGAAAACCTATTGACAGAAGGGCCCGGGGCTTTGTGCAGCCACTGTACAAACCACGTCCCTGTGCGCTGTAGAAAGCCAGTTCCACAACAGGCGTGGTCAGCATGGAAACTGGCGTGGTCTGCTGCTGAGCGGCCATTTGTTTGTTAGTCGCACCTAGGAGACCTGCTCAGGGACGGGATCCCCCGTGTAGGTGAACAAAGAGACTGTCCCTGCCCTAAGGCACCGGTGGTCCTGTACTGTGTGCACTAGACACCTGTGGGCTCTTTTAGAACCTGTTCGTATTGTGGTAGCTGCCTCCCAGCCCAAGTAGACAGACCGGGGCTAGTAGGCAGTGGGGGAGGCTAGCCACCTGAGCTCAGACCCAACCGGCCCCTGGATCTGAGTTCCGGTGGTTGTGGAGCAGGACCCCATTGTGCTAGGTGCTGTACAAATGTTAGCAATCTCGTTCTTGTTTTCTCAGCATTCACTGAGCTGCTCTGGCACCCAGCAAGGCTGGGGATGGGGTCTCCCAGCACGCACTTCAGGAGGCGTGGGAGCTCAGTCTAATTTCGAGTCGGTTAAGAGATGACTCTTCTGGCCAGTGATACCCAGGGAGACGTTACCTGTGATTCAGGGTCTGTAACTGAGCACCCCAGAGCCTAGCAGGATCCAGGGGCTTCCACTCCCAGATGAAGTTAACATCAAATGGGAAAGAAGACATAACTTCTCGAGGGTGATTAACTGCAGGAGCAGTGTAGGCAGGGATGGGGTCAGTTGCTTGGAGTCTGTAAATGGAGCTTGGGGAGACACACTAGTTCAACAAGTCACTAGACTGCTCAAACGGCGATCCCACCTGTAGGGAAGAACAATTCCCTCCAGTGCAGGAGCGGCTGGGTGACTGGCTCTGGCCTGTGCCATGCGGGAGGTCCGACAGCACCATCAGCATAGTCCCTGCTGGCCTTAATTCAGTGAAAGACCGAGAATGAGGCCTTGTATTGGACAAAGGGACTTCAAAGCCAGGTGCTTATTTCCTGCTGATGTGACCACAGCGCTTGCTTATCAAACCTTGCCACCTGCATTACTTTGACACAGACCTTGCACTGGCCGTAGGAGCGGGCGTGTTCTGCTCCGTGCATCCCCATCCCAGCCAGTCTCTCTGCTGCCTCGTGCCCCGTTGGGCGGTGCCGTGATTGGGAACAGCACTCCAGGCTGGTGTTTGTTCCATTCTCCGCAGCAAGTTGTGTCTGCATCCCACCTGGCAATTGGCATGGGGTGGGCAGCAAAATCCTTGCAATCAATTCCCCTCCTTCCCCACAGCTGCTCCCGGGCTCTGCACACCCATAAATCAGTCCAGTCCAAGCAGCCTGGACTTGTGAAAATGCTTCCCATGAGCCAGGCAGTACAAGTAACACCTTCCACATCGGGCTGCTCGCCCTTCCTGGCTGTGGAGGTGAGAGCTTTTAATAAGCGCTTTGGGGCCTCTTGACGATCCATGCTAAAGATGGACGGTGTTTGGAGGCTTTAATGATGTCTTTAGGGCCTTGGTGAACGCAAACACCATCTTAATGAAACAGGCGGTCTGCCAGTAAATCTTTCTGGCTGGAATTCAGCAGATTTAACCAGTGACACCTGCTCTCAGGGGGTGGAAAGCAGCTCGGAAGAAAGGTGGTGATTGAGGATTCAGGGATGTGATTGTTTGGTGTTGGGGGACCCTGCCATGTTTCCGAGTGTCTGTCTCCGCCACACACCGTTTGAACCAACAGCCTCAGACTGGGGCTTTGGCAGGTAAAGGCAAAAATTAGCTCCTGCATGCAAAACCTGTGTGCGTTTCCAGCCCTGCAAGGAGCTCTGTTACTGGAACAGAGACATGACCACACGCCCTGGTCCGGCAGAGCCTGCGCTGCACGGCTGCTCTTTGTGTTGGAGGGAGAAGGCCTCCGAGCTCTCCCTGCTCAGGCTGTGGTTGTTTTAAACTTAGAAATACCAAACCTTGTCCCTGCTGCTGCTGGAGGTCTGCTTGGAGGAGCAGAGAACTGGAGCTCAGCATCCTCGGATCTCCACTGACTGGGCATGGGTTTGGATTGAAAACTGTTAATGCTGGAGTGTTAAACAGCCTGAGTAAAAATCCCTTCTCTCCACTGCTCTGGCTCTAGGCCCACGCAATGTCCTAATCTTGCTAGTTCTCAGATTCTCTGAGGGGTCCTCCGGCAAAACAATAGGGGAGAAAGTGATCAGATTGTTTGATTTGTTCTGTTTTTAGTGTATTAAAAAAGCAGGAATAACAATAAAGTTGCTCTTTATACATAAGAAAGAAGTGCAAAAAAAAAAAATGCGGCCATTTAACACAAAAGTCCTTCTCCCTGTTGTGGTAGCAGCAGGAGTGAATCCAGAGCCAGCAGTCCTGGCTCCCATTCCTGGTCCTGGGAGAGGGGTATGGTCCAGTGGTTGGATCAGGGAAAATGGGAATTTAGACTGCTGGGTTATGCCCTGACTCATTGTGTGAACTTGGGGAAATTAACTTTCCCTTTGTCGCCATTTCCCCATCTTTAAGAGGGGCAGAATATCTCCCATCTGGGGATGCTAAGGTTGTTTGTCTTTATAAAATGCTTTGAGACCTGCAGGTGGAGAGCTCTACAGAAGGGCAAAGTATTTGGAACAACTTCCAAAACTACACGTAATGGACCTGAAAAAGCCAGCGTTGTGACGACAGGACAAACAGCCACCAGCCATGGACTTACCAGGACTCCGGTATGCCAGCATGGACCCTTAGTACTTAGTCACCTGACTGAGCCCAGCTCTTGCATCCGATTTTTGAGTTGCACCTCCCTGCGTGAACGGGAAGCATTAGAAATCCCTGCTCTTCCTTTAAATAGGCTAAGCTCTGTCCCGATCCTGTATGGAGATAGCTGGGCCCAGTTCCCATTTGGCCCAAGCAGGTGGTGCTGGTGTGAAGTCAGTGGAGTTGTAGTTGCTTAGGCCAGGTCCCACTCAAATTGCCTCATGTCAGAGTTTGTATTCAGCACCTGCTGGGTCCCACTGAAGGGCAGCAATCTGCTAGAGCAACCACTTATAAACCTGCACCTGCAGTAAAGGCTTAGGTTTCTTTGGCTCCTGGCACGTCATGGCTTCATATTCGGAAAGGAGCAGGTACATTCAGTGTGAACGAGCTTCCTTCTACAGCAGGGCAACTAACTGAGCAAGAAAGAACCAATGGAAAGTCTTTGGGGTGAGCGCAGTGGGTGTGACTGGTTCTGTGAGCACAGCGGCCTCTCAGCACTGCTCCGGGCAAGCCCAGGATGCAGACCACAGTTATGGGAGCACCGAGTGAATAACTGACTTTTTGGGTCAGTGGCCAAAATGCAAAAAAAAAAAAAAAAAAAAAAGGAGGGGGGAGGTTTGAAAGTATTCCCCAGATTTGCCCTGGATTTATGAACAATACACTTTTGGGCAATATTTATGTTCACTGAAAATTTGTTAGCCAGCTTAAGTGTGTGCCTCGTGCGGCCCCTTCCCCGTCAGCCCCCAGTGGTGACGCTGTCCTCCGGAACAGCAAGTGCTGCGAGTTGGGCTGGACTGTGGGTTCCAATCTGGATCCAAACTCCCCAGAAGCTCAGTGGTGGCTGGATCCAGGGGGTCGATTTCAGCCTGCTTCTCGGTTATTCAGAACAAGTGGCAGCAGTAGGCAGAGCCCCCTTGCTCACCACAGTTTGCAGGCAATCTCTCCGCCAGGCTGACCATCTGTGCGTTGTGGCTGATCTCTGCACTGTTTGCTCAGCCAGAGGGACTGTGATGGGCAGCCCTGGGCAGAGCAGGGGTGTTGCCGCCTCCTGAGGGTTTTCTGGCTGAGTTTATAAATTCTCTCTCATTAGGTAGCAGGGGTTTGCTCAGGAAAGTGACAAGGTCAAGACAAGAGCAGCTGCCTGGGACTGCAGCTTCATCCAGCTGTTCCCTGCAAGGGGCACCCACGCGCGCTGGAGAGGGGAGTCCTTTTGGCTTGGACACACCACAGGCTCCCAGCTCACAGGCCAGGGAGCTGGGAACCTCTCCGCAGAAGGAGCCACGCACAGAGGAGCGGGTTTGTAGAGCTGCATTTCGAATACAGGCAGGATGGGGTGTGCTGGGAATTCCGACATCGGGCCTGCTCCTGCACCACGGAAGTTCAGTTCCTGACTTCGGTGGGAGCAGGATCAGGCCCGTCGGGCAAGGCCAACATGTAGTGGAGGAGAACGAGTGTCTGGACTCATGCAAAGCGTGATTCCAGTGAGACTTGGGGGAGTCTGCCCGGTGACCAAACGAGAAGCTGCCATCTGACTAGAGCGTTCAGCTCCTGTGCTGCAGCCGCAGACCCTAGCTCGCTGGCTGAACCAACCCCCCGTCCTGAGGGAAGTTTCCAGCTCCCCATTCTGTCCTTCTTTCTTGGTGAGCAAAGCCGCCTGCCCATGGGAGGGTGCTGGAGTTCGGGGAGCCTGTCTGCCCTTCAGACAGTCACACGTGGAGGTTAGCGGGGAGAAATAACCACTAACCGCAGCAACAGGGCTGGTGTTGGACAAGGCCCAGGCAAAACCAGCCCTGCTCCAAAGAGCTTCGGGGTGCTTTCCCGAGCGCAGCAGAACCTGAGGGTCTCTGGCCTCCTGGACACACAGCTAGAGCCACCGTCCCTCAGCCGTGGACACTGGGCTCCTGCGCCTTCTCCCACTTTCCTGCCGTGCTTTGAGTATTTTATTCTCCGAGGCCACTCCCCGACCCCCAGTACGTTTCTCTAGTGGTCACTCTAATTAAATCTGCCTCTTTGAAATTATCCAGCTGCTCTTGCCTTTACTGGGCTCTTAGTGCTATGAATCCACCACTGGCCTGGAACTACAGCTCCCGGGGTGTCTGCTGAGAGGCTGCCTTGCTCTCCAGCTAAGCAGGAGGCCGGGGTGCTGTTCCCTGAGCAGTCACAGATCCCCGCTGGAGAAACCGTGGGGGATTAGTATTTGCTCTGGGATCCTACAGGGCTTTCCCATCAGGGAGCTTTGTTCCCTCTGTGCCTGGCTTTCTAGTGGTTTTGTCCCCAGGAAGCTGGAAGCTTTGTTTCTGGGGCTCAGAATTTCTCAGCCTGCCCTGTGAACTTGTTACTCATCCAGCTTCTGTGCACCAACCCCCCGCATTTTCCTCTTGGGAGCAGTGCTGCGGACAGTTCTCTGAGCACTGCACCTTAGCGCAGCTGCTTTCTCTGAGGCCTGGTCTACACTACAGACGTATGGCGGTATAACCACATGGCTGGGGGATGTGTCTGGAAAATCCCCCCCCGTGACAGTTATACCGACCTCGCCCTGATGTAAACAGTGCCATCCATGGGAGGGTAGTAGCGTCTTCACTAATGCATCGCAGCTGCACCCATCGCGCTGCAGGTGAAGACGAGCCCAGAGGTGCCGAATGCCCAGCTAACTTTGCCCTTTGATTTCCAGAACAGAGCGACAGGGAGGGATGGCTCAGTGGTTTGAGCCTTGGCCTGCTAAACCCGGGGTTGTGAGTTCAATCCTTGAGGGGGCTATTTAGGGATCTGAGGCAAAAAAATTGGGGATTGGTCCTGCTTTGGGCAGGGGCTTGGACTAGATGACCTCCTGAGGTCCCTTCCAACCCTGAGATTCTATGATTCTATGACAGGGCCTGCTGCAGCTGATCTCCGCTTGACAAGGCACATCAGCGTTGCTATGACCTCCAACTCCAGTGCAGGGAACAGCTCCAGCTCTGTGCTAAGTGACCTCTTCCTCCTCCAATCCAGGAGGCTCTTTGCTTCCATCTACTTTCTCATTTTCCTGCTGGGCATGCCTGGGAATGTCCTGCTGCTCCTGGTCCTGATCCCAGACCTCATGAGAACCGGTGCCAGCCACCTCTCCCGCTTGACTGGGCCCCTGCAGGTCAATATTGCTCTCCTGGACCTCCTCCTCTTCCTCTACAACGTCCCAGTGATGTTCGGCAACATGCTCTTTGAGAGCTGGCGCTTGGGCTACGTGGTGTGCGTCACCTACAACAGCCTGTCCCTCTCCATCATCTTTGCTGATTTCTACAGCCTGTTGGCGGTCTCCCTGCTGCGCTACATGGCGGTGATCCACCCCACGCGCACCCTGGCTGTGTCCCAGAGGCTCATCGGCTGGGCCTGCGTGTTTATATGGGCACTCAGCTTCCTCTTCTCCATCCCCTTGTGGATTCACTACACAACGGTGGAGATGGAGGGGGAGACGTACTGCGTGAACCAAATGCCCAAGCAGCAGCTGTCTCTTTACTTCAGGCTCCTGGGGGGCATGGCGTTCCTCCTCCCCATGCTAGTGATGATCCTCTGCTACTCCAGCATCATCTTCACCTTGTGGGTTAGGAGGGGGCTGGCCATCCACACGGCCTCCAGCCTCCAGGTTAACAGGCGTGCCACGGTCGTGGCTCTGGTCACCGTGGTGACCTTTGTGGTTATGTGGGTCCCCTACTGGCTGGTGGTTTTCCTCATGAAGGATGGTGAGTTGCTCACCACAGGCCCCAGGTACCTGGCGTCCAACCTGACCACCCTGCTGGCCTACGCCAACCGCTGCGTCAACCCCATCATCTGCTTCAGCCTCTCCAGCCAGTGTCAGGCCGGGCTGAGGAAGTTCGTGAGGCGGACGGGGTGCTGCCTCTAGCCAAGGTGCTCCACGGACACGGCCAGGATGGAAGGTGCGGGTGGCGAGGGAGGAGCGCGGTAGGGGCTGACGGGGCTGGGACGAGGAAGACATCGAGAAGGTCTGACGCTCTCCGTCCTAGCTACGTGTGCCCATGCCTGCTCCGGGCCCTTTCTCGTGTGCCTGGGCGGCACGTAGAGAGGGTGAGCTGGGCCTCATCACTCAAGCATGAGCCTCTACTGCCTGTAGGGCCAGAGGTCCCAGGTTCAGTCCCCATGGCTGCTGGGCGTGTAATATTGCACACGCTGGATTAGCTCTTAACCCCAGATTGTGCCATCCCCAGACGGCTCTGTAGACACCCGGCCTCCCAGAGGCGGTGAAGATGCCAGCAGGGCGGGACTGACTGGCTGAGAACCAAGCACATCCTGTTGTATGGGGTAAGCTGCTGCCTCAGCCTGGCTGGGCTGTCTTGGTGCTAGACAGGAAGCTCCGTGGGGCCAGGGCTGTCGGTCCTCATGCCCAGCCTGGCTCGAGCAGAGGCGAGGGGCTGGATGCAGCAATAGGTGGTGGGCTCTCGGGGCTGCGCTCTGCAGGAGCTCAGGCTGCTGATTGTCAGCGTCCCGTCAAGCTTTAAAATCTGATTCTTTAGGCGTTATTGCACCGTGACGTTAGCAATAAATCAAGGGCCTGGCCCTGCCCTCGCGAGAGAGGCCGTATCATCTGGTTCTTCTCATGGGTTATGGTAGCGCCCAGGAGCCCCATGTGCCAGGCCCGGTGCGAGTGCAGAACACACCGTCAGCTCTTTGGGGCAGGTGCTAGCGAGGTAAACGAGGAGCTCCCCCAGCCTGCCCCTCCCCTCACTCACTTCGCCCAGCCTTGACAAGAATTTTGGTCTCTGGTATGTGCTGTAGATTTAGATTTGCCCCTAATTCTATAGCAGCTTCATTACCAAATGCGAATAAAAACGAGTGAGGGACAAGAACGTTTCCTTGTCCAGTTCGTTGGGGTGGGTGGGGTGACGCTGGGTTTCTGGAGGCTCTGCGAGAAGTATCAGCCTGGGCCCTGGCCTCTGTCTGTTGGATAGCTCTGGGGTAGTGTTGGTGGATTGCTTTCAATATCATTTACAGGGGTAGATTAGTGTGAATTTATTATAGGCACACCCACCGACCCCACTTGAGATCAAGACCCCTCCAGTGTGCAAGGTGCTGTACGTGTGTGCACACATAGCTGTGTCTACTCCAGTGTTTGTGCTTTAGCTCTACCCTGTAGTCAGACAGACACCCCCTGCCCCAGAGCAGGAGAAAGGTGGCTAGGTCAGTATAACTTCCTGTAAAGCAGCGGTTCTCAAACAGGGGTCGTGACCCCCATTTTAAGGGGGTCACCAGGGCTGGTTTAGACTTTCTGGGGCCCAGAGCCAGAGCCGAAGCTCAAGCCCCATTGCCTGGGCACCCCAGGGCTCATGAGAAAAATGAGCGGGTGCTCAGCACCCATCAGCAGCCAAGCTCCCCTCCTCCCCCGCCCCCCAGCGCCTCTCACCTGCCGGTGGCCCTGCTGACCACCTCCCTCCCCTCCCTCCCAGCGCCTCCCGCCCGCTGTGAGCAGCTGTTTGGTGGCAAGTACAAGGCTCCAGGAGGGAGGGGAAGGAGTGGGGTCAAGGTGTGCTCGCGGGAGGTGGTGGGGAAGAGGCAGGGTGTGGAGTGGGGGCAGGGTGGGAAGAGGCAGGGTGGGGGGTTGGGGCCTGGAGCTTGGGGGCACGGGTGGGGGTCAAACCCCTCCCGGCTAGAGGGGAAGTTAGCACCTATGGGGAGGGGGGGGGGGGGCTCAGGTTACAGGCCCTCTGCCTGGGGCTGAAGCCTTTTGAGCTTTGCCCCCGCCCCTTTAGGGGGGCGGGACTTGGGTGGGCTCAAGCTTCAGTCTCTCCGCCTGGGGCCCTGTAGTAATTTTGGTTGTCAGAAGGGGGCTGGGGTGCGCTGAAGTTTGGGAACCCCTGCAGGGGAAAGGGAATAAGCTGTGTCAGCTGTCTCCTCTTGGCTGGGGTACAGCAACACGCTACACCCGGGCAGGAAGCCTTTAGCGCTGACGAAACTCCAGCTAGTCCAGAACCGTGCAGCACGTCTCAGCAACACGGGCTCCCCTGAGCACATCTCACCTGTCCGCTGTTCTCTACCTCGGCTCCCCAGAGAACAGGCCTCTGCCCTTCTCTGCATGGGGCTCCGTGGCCTGGGCCCAGGCAGCTGTAAGAGCCTGAACTCTACGAAGACAACCGCGGTCGATTTAGAGGATCACAAGGGTCCTGTCTGACCTGGGAGTCTCCGAGCTCCACAGCTCCAGCCCAGTGTAATGCTCTGCAGGCCAGCGAAGGGTGCCCTGTGAGAGGCAGGTCAGAATGGATCATCTCATGGCTCCCTCTGGCCTGAAACTTGAATCTGTCTCTCTGCAGGAGACACCATTTCCTTGGAGGCTGGTCCAAGGCTGTGGAACAAAACTCTGGGAGTGAAGGGCCTCCCCAAACCTCCCCACCTTCTGATCCAAGTGTGAAGCATGGTTCTCTGACCTGCCACCTCTGCTCTAGTTCTATGTGAATGTGGCTGTTTAAAAACAGAACATCCCCTCCTAAAATCCCCCCAAAACATGTCCCCACAGCACATACTGCCCCAGGGGGCGGATCAGAGAGCGAACGGTGTGACAGATGTTGGCCACGTTGCTTAGTGCATAGCTGGAAGGTGCTCAGACATACTCCAGTGATGAGCATGGCATGAGAACCGGCATAGAACAGAATCTCCCGGTAAAAGGCATCTCTGTGCCATTGTAACTGTATATAGCCGCCAGCCAAACTGGTGCCATTGGTACAAAGTCTGCAGGTGGAGCAGGCCCGGGTACGAGACAGGCCCTGCCCCGAAGCGTGTACGGCATAAATCCATGAGACAGGTCAGTTCTACATGGCAGCAGTTGGTCAGCTTAGCTGTGGGTCAGGACTGTGAAAACATCATGCCTCTGAAGTGACATACCTGCACCGGCAAAATCCCCATTTTTGGGGGGACACAGCATATAGCAGCTTCTACCTCTGGACAGGAGAGCTTATGTCGTTTGGAGAGGTAGTGTAATTGTACTGGCAAAAGAACTCCTGCGCTAGCATACACTGCATCTTTGTCAGGGTCTCATGTACCACCTGACCTAGGTGCCATGCCCCAGCCACTGAGCCATGAGGCCCATCTGGGGAGCTCTTGAAATGCTATACTATAATATTGCTACGTTCGGGCTATTAGTCTGTTTCTGTATGCATCTGATTTCACCCTGGGATTATCCTGTGATGCTCAGGTGGTATCACGGAGAGTGTATTGCTTCACTGCCATGGCAAATCAGATGTTTCTTCCCCAGGAGGGAGTTCAGCAGCGCTGGCCTCCCGAGGGAACATTAGCGGTGCTGCTGTTCCCTGGGGGGGTGGAAGGCAGGAGAATGAGTCAGTTCAGTGAACACCAGGTGTGAATGAGCTCAGTTCCTGCGCTCTGGGTTAATGAGGTCCCAGTGGGGAACAAAGGGGGGTTGCTGAGCTGGAAGATGAGTCTGTCTTCCCCAAAGAACTCGCCCAGGAAGATTCCGTTTCTATCGGCGGCCGCAGCACGCTGGCCTGGGCGCACTTGCCTTGAGGTCAACGGCAACCTGGTTCCCGAGGCCTGTGACGTGGCTAAACTGGCTCTGCAGTTAGGTCCTGTTGCTGCCAGGCGCTGAGCACTCCCATGCCGCTCACGCTGACCTGCAGGAGGGAGCCCAGGCTGCAGGCAGAGAGCTGAGCATGGCATTGGTCTCTGGTGTTAATCAGTGTAACTCGCCGCCACAGCTGTCCTCCGCTCCACTTTGTTTGATGACAAGTCTCAGAGCAAGAGCGCTTTAAGCTGCTGCAGCCCGGCTTTCGTCATTCTTGGTCCTCTTGGGTGCTTGTTCCAGATTGTCCCTCACCGCACAATAGTGAGGAGTGTGTTACGGCCGTGCCCCGAGCTGAGATCAGGGCCTCAGTGCTAGGGGCTATTCATGCGCATAATGAGAGATGGATCCTTTGCTCCTTTAATTTTAAAACACTCACACATGCGCACACGCTTTTTAACATGGTGCCGTCCTACCAGCCCTAATGCAGCATTCAGCTCCGTGCAAGCCGTTCCCGGCCCTCCCTGCCCACAGCTCACTCCTCCTGAAGGTCTGAGGGCGTTCTCCACGTGTGGCAGATCAGGAGTGTCCTGGCTCAAGCCTGGCTTTAGCTGCCATGTGGGGTGCATGTCAGACATGGCTCTCCCCAGTCACAGGTGCTCGCCCTTGACGTTTGTCTGGTGGCCTGGGAGAGTAGGAGTGATAGCGCTGAGTCCCCTGAAATGCACTGCTTCGAACCCAGGTCTTCTGTAGCAGAGGCGTGCAAAGCAACTGAATGCATCCTGCACACAGATCACTGCTGCAGCTGGCATGGAAACCATCCTCCAGCACCCAGCTCCCTTCTCTTCCGGTTGGGACACAGCACAGTCATGGCAAAACTCCTGCTGACTTGAATAGAAGCAGGCCTGGGCCCTTGGTTTCTGATTTAATGACCAGGGATGTATGAAAATAGTTGCAGTGGGGGTCCTGAGTTCCAACTGCTTGTGTTGGTGACGGCATGGTCTTAATCTTCCTGAGAAAGTCAAAGGAAAAGTCCCAAGAGTGAAATGCCGGCAAGCTGCATGGAAACTTTTAAAAAACATCATAATAGAGGCTCAAATTATATGTATATCCCAAATTAAAAAAAATAGTAAGAGGACCAAAAAACTGCCACCTTGGCTAAACCACTGAGTAAAAGAAGCGGTGCGAGGCAAAAAGGCATCCTTTAAAATTGGAAGTGAGGAAAATAGAAAGGAGCAGAAGCTCTGGTCAGTCAAGTGTAGAAGTATAATTAGGCAGGCCAGAAAAGAATCCAGAGAGCAACTACTAACATCATTGGCTTTAGTATCATCTTCCTCGTTTCCATCAGCCATGGTCGTCATCCTCACACGTCCCAAGAGCTGCACGCAGGCTTTATACTGTGTTATGCTGATGCCATTCTGCCTAAGGCATGATCACTAGGGGTTTCTCCCCTTTTCCTAATTGGTAGCTCATCACCCTACTAATGCTGGGGCGCCCTTCTCCCACAGGTTATTAATCCTTTTGCCTCTAGTTCATTAGCATATACGTCACTTAGTTACCAATGGCGTTCTGAGGGGTGGACATGTGCTGATGTCCCTAAGGCCTTTTCTACACTGTAGAGTTTTGTTGAGAAAAGTTACACCGCTTTCATTAAACCTCTGTTACACGTCCACACTATGCTCCTTGTGTCGGCAAAGCCCATCCACCCTAGCAGCTCTTGCATCGACCCAGAACGGTGCCCTGTTGGTAGCTATCCCACTGAGCAACTGGCCGCAGGGTGCTTTGGGAAAGGTTTGAAATGCCTCGTTGGGGCGGGGACGGCATCACATGATGCAGGTTTCTCAATCCCATCATGCCATGGGCATCCTACTAGATTGCCAGCCGCTTTTCACCTGAACTGATGGGGAGGATGTGAGAACAGTGTGTGTGTGTGTGTGTTGGGGGTGTGTGAGAGACAGTGTTGGGAAGAGTGTCAGCATGCAGTCTTTAAGTTCAGACAGCAGCCTGAACAATGAATTCTGGGGGAGGGGGACACCCCCCCATCAGTCCCCAGGGGATGGGAACATCCCCCAGCTCTGCACAGCACAGCAGTCTCTCCCCCTCTGCAGCACCAGCAGCCCGCTCGGCCTGTTCTGTGATTCCCTCCAGTTCTGCCGAAGCCTGCCGGGAGCGGCATCCTCAGCAGCTCTGTGCAGCGGGGCCAACCTCGGGGCTGCTCTGGGGCTGGAGCACCCATGGGGAAAAAATAGCGGGTGTTCTGCGCCCATCGGTGGGCCCCCCGATCAGTCCCCCCCCCCCCCCCCCCCCCCCAGCACCCAGCGAGGGGCCTGTCTGGGTCTATCCCATCCTTTCCATCCTCGGACAGTCTGTTTCCATACACTCTTTCCTCCCCGTCTCTGGTTCCCGCCTGAAGGCGGTTTGAAAAGCCACTGACTGGTGTGACCACCTCGCCCGAAGCGACAGAGTATGCGGCGCCAGCCGACGCTCTTTGCTAAAGGGGGGGCTGTAGAACCGTCGTGGAGGCCCTAAAGAAACCTTCTGTGCGTGACTCTGACGAGTGAATTGAGTTAAGTACTGGGGGCTGGGGGATCCAAGGGGCTTCCCCTCTCGCCAGGTATAAATGGGGGCCGGTGAGTCAAAAGGTACACACTAGTTCACTTGCAAGTTTCTGGAAAATTTGAAATTGGTATACCAGGGATAGGGATAATTTAAAGTTATGGTTTCCCTTAGAGGGACAGCTTCGACCTTGACAAGATTGTGCACCTGAGAAGTGCGCTTTTGGCCAACGTCAGTGCTAGGCATATTTCTATAGGCATGAAAAAAGAGAAGAAAAAACAAACAAACAAAAAAAACCCCGGCACCATGAATCTCAACTAAGGAGTCTCCCAGGAGAAACTTACAACAGAATTAAAAGAGATAAAAAGAAAATTGGCAAGGAATTTAAATCCAACTAAGTCGGCAAAAAATATTAAGCAACAGAAGCCCCGTACGTTCACCCCTCAGACAGTGACTCCCCATACTGAGAAAAATGTTCCCCTTGCGCCAATTCCCGGGAATTGGTGCTTCGGGTCATAAGACCTCGGTGTCTGCACATGCACCTTGGTCTTCTACAGAATTGTATAATTTACTTAAAGATTTTCCAAAAATAAGAGAGGACCCTGTTAAATTAAAAAAAAATAATTGCAAATTCTTATAAACTGTTATAACCCCACGTGGGCAAATTTAAACCAGCTTCTATGAGGGGTCACGCCTAGGCAAACACTGAGTTGCCTTTGTGGAGAAGCTCAGTGGCCCAGGCAAAATCCAGGCCAGAACCAAAAAAAAGGTTAAATAAAGTCAGAAAAAAGCTGATAAATAAAAATTCTCAGCCTGCCCAAGGACAGCCTACTGGAGCAAAAATTAGCACCTGTAAACAAAGTAAAAATAAAAATTGAAATAAAACCCAAATACTCTCACCGCCACATTAAAACTATGTTAATGACCTTCCAGCTCCAGACCATACAGGGATCCTGTAATAGCTGCCCATTGTAGGGGGAGAAGGGGAAGGCCAAACCTAGGTCCCCACCGTCCACCTCCCCTAGGGACCCAGTGGTGGCGTGTGTTACTGTTGCAAGCAAATGGGCCATTGGATACAGTAAATATACCTACCACCCTGGTCAATCCGAAAGCGGTAGGGGTGGACAATATTCTTATTCCCCACCCCGTCTCTTCACCTCTGTCTGTTTCTATCGATCCCTTGTTTGACCGGCATGCTTTCCTCCTAAGCCCTTGTTCACCTGCTAACCTTTACTTGCTGTGTAAATTAAATTATATAATCTGATTTTATATATATTTATATAATCTGCTGTACCCCAAATGGTGTGTATCTGGACGTGCCTGATCCCGCTCACAATGAGGTCCTGGCAGTTTACAGGAGAAGACCGACCCCAGCCCTTCCTCGTTGCAACAGGAGCTGCTGGCTAAGGTGTCGCCCTCCTTGTAAGCCTTGTGAGCCGATCATGCCAACCAGGCTGGGTGCATTGGGTCTGCCCAACCCATTAAGATTTGCCTAAACCCAGCAAGACTCCTTCCCGAGGTGCAGCAGTACCCTCTATCGAAACAGGCCAAGGGAAAATCCAGCCTGTTCTTACCTCCTGCATTCAGCAAGGAGCCATTATTCCTACGGTCACTGAGTGTAACGCCCCCATTTTACCGCGCTGTTAATGCTGCTGGACTCCCTAGCTTTCCCCTTGTCCCTAATCCTGCTACCATCCTTTCCTGCAAAGCCTCGGTGAGGTGTTGTTACCGTCTCAAATAAGGGAAAGTTGTATTAAGTCCGGACATAAAGCATTAAGGTCCTTAATGCTTAAATAAAATGCATCTAGATATAAAAAATAAATGTGTGTGTATGTAAATACGTGGGTATAAATCAATAAAAGGGGGGTTAGTCAAAAAGCCCACTCTCCTCGATAAATTGGTAGTGAAACAATGCCTGTGCCCATGGGAAGAAATAATGCAACAACAAAAAAGGATCGTGCCCAGACACGCAGGCAACCGCAGTTTGAGAAAGTTAAAAGAAAGAAAGTGAGAAGTTAATCCTGTAGTTACTGGAGAAAATTACGCAGTGAAACTCTGTACAAATGTTACAAGAAGGTTTTATGAAAAGAAAATTCTTGGTTTCTTTGCAGCCATTCCTTTGAAGAAAGGGCAAATTTCTCTGGAAGAATTTCTGTAAATAATCCAGGCAAAAGGTTATTTAAGTAAAATCATTTAACTATAAATAAGTTAGGCAAATTAGCTAAAAAAACACTCCTGGTGTGTACAATCTTTTTTTTTAAGTTTAAAATTAATTGGTGTTGTTTTAAAATTGTAAAACCAAAAAATACTTTTGCCAGACAAAAGAAACGAGTGTTGTTTAATTTTGGTATTTAGCATTTAGTCCTTAAGGTGACTTAATACTTTACAAGATTTAAAATGCTTTTAAATGAAGACCAAAGTTGGGGCTGCAGCAGGGCAGGAAAATGGAAAAAGATTTTATATCTGTTTTGGTAACAAATAGCATATAAAAGGTGTTGTCAGTACCTCAAACTAAGTCTTAAGGTGGCTCTGTGTAATCAACGGTCACTTTGCCAGAGGGGAGCCAAAATGGGTCGTGTTTTCCTTTTCAAATCAATGTGTGTTTAAAAGCAAAAGTTAAAAGTTAATTGTGTCCTTTTAAGACAAATTCTCTAAGCAGCTGATAACTTTGAATCCAAAAGCAAGTCAAAAATGTCTGTGTTAATGTAAATCACCTAAATAATAAAGATAGAAGCCATTAAAACCTGACCTGCCTATAAAAATATGGGGAGCAATTCCTCAGTTTTGCCTGCAATCAGCAAGGGTATTTGTAAAGAAAGGAATATTTTAAGCAATACTGGCAACAGTGTGTAATCTGCCAGCAACACAGTTTGGGTAAATCTGTCAAGGTTAGGCAGGCAGCACATCCCCTTCCTGGGAACCTTTTGTAAATATTCAGTTTGATTTTATTTAAATGTCTAAATGTTGTAATTATAAGTGTGTTAGTTTAAGTTGATGTATTTTCCAACTGGGTTGAGGCCTTTCCCTGTAAAAAGGCAGATGCCAAAACTGTGGTAAAACTTTGTTTAAGGATTTTGTACCACAATTTGGCACACCTGTGAGTAGCAACATGAATAGTGGACCTAACATTATTGGACAAATTATAACAAGTTATGTGCAGCTTTACAGATCCCACACAATCTCCACTGCCCCCACCACCCGCAGTCTGCCGGGACAGTAAAACATCAAAATGGGATTTTGAAAAATTAACTGGCCAAGATCTGTGCTCAAACAAATTTAAAGTGGCCAAATGCCCTCCCATTAGCATTAATGAATATGAGGGCCACTCCCAATCGAAAGACTGGACTCAGCCCTCATGAAGTTCTAACAGGGCACCCGCTGCGACTACTGGCTGCACCCCCACTGGCCTGGCTCAGATGGACAGTCATTTAATGGATGACACAATGCTTAATTATTATCAGGCACTAACAAAATGTGTTCGGTCTTTTTATATACAGCATCCCTGCCACTGGCTGAAACCAGGAGACTGGATGTACATAAAGGTCAATCAGCAAGAAACCTCCCTGGCCCCATGCTGAAAGTCCTTTATCAAGTCCTGTTAATTATCAACACCTCTGTGAAGGGCCGAGAATTGACTACCTGCCCATGTTTCTCACTGTAATGGCTCTCCGAATGATGATCGGTCTATCTTTCCTTCTGGCATTGTTGCTCCTTCCGGACAGCAGGAGTGAAGGACAAGGTGAAAACCCGGTAACCTCTTCCTTATCCACTGGCAGAACTACTGTGCATTTAGACTTTGCTAAAAGAACCAAACCATTACAGGGTGACCGCTCCCCTGCATAATGCTAAACCACGGCTGTTCCACTCGCTCTACCACCAAAGTCCAGAAATTCCTGACTACAAAAGACATTAAAAATTGGTCCTAGTGGAAAAGACAACGTATTGTTAATTGGCAGGGAGGGAATTGTGGGGACTGTGCTTGGAAATGTGAAGTTAAGTGGTGGGGTGGGGTTTTTTTTCCAGGGGCTGGGCTCTGTGCTTACTAACAAGTACCATCAAAATGCACTGCCCTCCCAAAGAACCCTCCAGACACCTTATTGTCCCACCACCCCGTTCTCCAGCAACCCACCTCGCCCCAGTGACCCGTCAGCTGGACGATGTTTTAAATGTAACGAGCTGGGGCATGTAAAGGCCAACTGCCCCAAGAACCCCAACAGATTACAGTTCATTGCACCGGAATCACACCAGAGGTCCTCAGGCCCAGATACCTCCCAGATACCCTTGTAGCGGAGGAAAACTGTGAGTGTGGGCGGGAAGAAGGTCACCGCGTGGAGGGACACCGGAGCACAAGTGTCAGCTGTCCATGCTTCCTTAGTGGACCCCAATTTAATCAACCCAGAGATCCAAGTGACTATTCAACCCTTCAAGTCCAACTCTTTCGATTTGCCTACAGCCAAGTTGCCTGTCCAGTACCAGGGCTGGTCAGGAACGTGGACTTTTGCAGTCTATGATGATTATCCCATCCCCATGCTGTTGGGGGAAGACTTGGCCAATCATGTGAAGCGGGCCAAGAGGGTGGGAATGGTCACCCGCAGCCAGGCTAAACAAGCCGTGAGGCCTAGCTCTGTTCCAGAAACTTCTACCAGGACCCGGTCAGAGGTGATGGACCCGGACCCCAGGCCAACGTCTGCAACAGCAGTAGTGGATCCAGTCCCAGAGACCCAGACAGAGCCAGAACCGGAACCGGAACCGGCAGAACAACCAGCACCAGACCCATTGCCCGCACTGAATCCAGTACTTGCAACCCCAACGCCAGAGGGCCCCACCGAACCTGAACTGGCAGCAGCCGATAACCCGACACAAGAGGCTCAGCCGGAGCCTGAACCCCAACACAGTGCCCCAGCGGAGAGCGGTTCACAGTCCATGGAAACAGCCCCATCCCCTATATCGCTTCCAGAGGGACCAAGCCTGGTCCACAATTCTATGAGGAACTGATGTCTCCAGCATCAAGGGAACAGTTCCAGACCGAACAGGAAGCAGATGAAAGCCTCCAGGGAGTTTGGATGGCGAAATGGAGCAACCCACCGCCTCTCAGCTCTTCTAATCGATCCAGGTTTGTTGTAGAAAAAGGACTTTTATACAAGGAAACTCTTTCTGGTGGACACCAGGAAGACTGGCATCCTCAGAGACAGTTGGTCGTTCCAACTAAATACCAGGCCAAGCTCTTGAGCTTAGTCCATGATCATCCTAGTGGCCATGCTGGGGTGAACAGGACCAAAGACTGTTTGGGGGGGTCATTCCACTGGGAGGGAATGGGCAAGGATGTTTCTACCTATGTCCGGTCTTGAGAGGTGTGCCAAAAAGTGGGAAAACCCCAAGACCAGGTCAAAGCCCTCTCCAGCCACTCCCCATCATTGAAGTTCCATTTCAGGGAGTAGCTGTGGATATTCTGGGTCCTTTTCCGAAAAGACACCCAGAGGAAAGCAGTACATACTGACTTGCATGGATTTTGCCACCCATAGCCGGAAGCAGTAGCTCTAAGCAACACCAGGGCTAACAGTGTGTGCCAGGCACTAGCAGACATTTTTGCCAGGGTAGGTTGGCCCTCCTACATCCTCACAGATGCAGGAACTAATTTCCTGGCAGGAACTAGGGAAAGCCTTTGGGAAGCTCATGGGGTAAATCACTTGGTTGCCACTCCTTACCACCATCAAACAAATGGCCTGGTGGAGAAGTTTAATGGAACTTTGTGGGCCATGATACGTAAATTCGTAAATGAGCACTCCAATGATTGGGACCTAGTGTTGCAGCAGTTGCTCTTTGCCTACTGAGCTGTACCACATCCCAGTTTAGGGTTTTCCCCATTTGAACTTGTATATGGCCGCGAGGTTAAGGGGCCATTACAGTTGGTGAAGCAGCAATGGGAGGGATTTACACCTTCTCCAGGAACTAACATTCTGGACTTTGTAACCAACCTACAAAACACCCACCGAACCTCTTTAGCCCTTGCTAAAGAAAACCTACAGGATGCTCAAAAAGAGCAAAAAGCCTGGTATGATAAACATGCCAGAGAGCGTTCCTTCAAAGCAGGGAACCAGGTCATGGTCTTAAAGGCACTCCAGGCCCATAAAATGGAAGGGCCATTCACGATCCTGGAACGCCTGGGAGCTGTTAATTATCTCATAGCATTCCCCACCTCCAACCGAAAGCCTAAGGTGTACCCTATTAATTCTCTATAGCCCTTTTATTCCAGAGAATTAAAGGTTTGTCAGTTTACAGCCCAGAGATGAGACGACGCCGAGTGGCTTGAAGGTGTCTATTACGAAGGGAAAAGTGCTGGTGGCGTGGAAGAGGTGAACCTCTCCATGACCCTTGGGCGTATGCAGTGACAGCAGATCCAGGAGCTGTGCACTAGCTACGCTACCGACCAGACCCTTTGTCCCTAGGACACTGAAAATCAAACAGGTTCATATGCTTTTGCATGGACTACCGTAAGCTAAATGCTGTGACTCGCTCAGACAACTATCCAATGCCACGCACAGATGAACTATTAGAGAAACTGGGATGGGCCCAGTTCTTCTCTACCTTGGACTTAACCAAGGGGTACTGGCAGTTACCGCTAGATGAATCCGCCAAGGAAAGGTCAGCCTTCACCACCCATGTCGGGCTGTATGAATTTAATGTACTCCCTTTCGGGCTGCGGAATGCACCTGCCACCTTTCAAAGACTTGTAGATGGTCTCCTAGTGGGATTAGGAGAATATGCAATCGCCTACCTTCACAATGTGGCCATATTTTCGGATTCATGGGCAGAACACCTGGAGCATCTACTAAAAGGCTTCTAGTGCATAAAGGAGGCAGGACTAACTGTTAAGGCTAAGAAGTGTCAAATAGGTGACTTACCTTGGACACCAGGTGGGTCAAGGAACTATAAACCCCCTACAGGCCAAAGTGGATGCTATCCAAAAATGGCCTATCCCAAAGTCAAAGAAACAGGTTCAATCCTTCTTAGGCTTGGCTGGATATTACAGACCATTTGGACCGCAATACAGCCAAATTGCTGCCCCACTGACAGACCTAACCAGAAAGAAACAGCCAAATGCTGTTCAGTGGACCGAAGAGTTTCAGAAGGCCTTTAACCAGCTTAAAGCGACACTCATGTCTGACCCTGTACTAAGGGCCCCAGACTTGACAAACCTTTCTTAGTAACCACAGATGCGTCCGAGCGTGGTGTGGGAGCAGTTTTAATGCAGGAAGGACCGGATCAAGAATTCCACCCTGTCGTGTTTCTCAGCAAGAAGCTGTCTGAGAGGGAAAGCAACTGGTCAGTCTCTGAAAAAGAATGTTACGCCATTGTCTACGCTCTGGAAAAGCTATGCCCATATGTTTGGGGACGGCGTTTCCACCTGCAAACCGACCATGCTGCACTACAGTGGCTTCATACCGCCACAGAAAATAACAAAAAACTTCTTCGGTGGAGTTTAGCTCTCCAAGATTTTGATTTCGACATCCAACACATCTCAGGAGCTTCTAAAAAAGTGGCTGATGCACTCTCCCGTGAAAGTTTCCCAGAATCAACTGGTTAAAATCGTCCTTGAGACGTGGAAAATATTATTAGTCTTTATATACTTGGTAGTATATTTAGAGGTGCATGTGTCTAATTAACTCTGTTTTCTCCTAGAGCTCCAGGAAGAAGTCCCTTCCAGCGTTTCACCCTATCTGTGATTTATGGGGCGTGTCATAAATATAAAGGGAAGGGTAAACACCTTTAAAATCCCTCCTGGCCAGAGGAAAAACCCTTTAACCTGTAAAGGGTTAAGAAGCTAGGATAACCTCGCTGGCACCTGACCAAAATGACCAATGAGGAGACAAGATACTTTCAAAAGTTGGGGTCAGGGAAAAACAAAGCTCTGTCTCTGTGTGATGCTTTTGCCGGGGACAGAACAGGAATGGAGTCTTAGAACTTAGTAAGTAATCTAGCTAGATATGCGTTAGATTCTGATTTCTTTAAATGGCTGAGAAAATAAGCTGTGCTGAATGGAATGGATATTCCTGCTTTTTGTGTCTTTTTGTAACTTAAGGTTTTGCCTAGAGGGATTCTCGATATTTTGAATCTAATTACCCTGTAAGGTATTTACCATCCTGATTTTACAGAGGTGATTCTTTTTACTTTTTCTTCTATTAAAATTCTTCTTTTAAGAACCTGATTGCTTTTTCATTGTTCTTAAGATCTAAGGGTTTGGGACTGTGATCACCTATGCAAATTGGTGAGGATTTTTATCAAACCTTCCCCAGGAAAGGGGGTGTAACGTTTGGGAGGATTTTGGGGGGAAAGACGTTTCCAAATGGATTCTTCCCAGTAACCGGTGTTAGACGTTTGGTGGTGGCAGTGATAAAGTCCAAGGGCAAAAGGTAAAATAGTTTGTACCTTGGGGAAGTTTTAACCTAAGCTGGTAAAAATAAGCTTAGGAGATTTTCATGCAGGTCCCTGCATCTGTACCCTAGAGTTCAGAGTGGGGAAGGAACCGTGACAACTCCTAAAATTTACCCTAATACAAATAATACTGTATATTCTAATGTAACCCAATGGCCCAGGCCTTCACATCTTAGTAATTTACTAAAATTTTGTTAAAAAATTTTTTTTTTAAAGTTCATATAAGCAAATAATAAAGTAAAAAACAAATGGGTTGGTAAAAATTGAAATATATAATATCACTGCAACTGAGCCCCAAAAGTCAGAGATTAAAATTGATGGGGCCCATAACACAACAGATATAATGGCCATTCCCAGAGTTTGTAGCATAATAGGTAAAGGAGGCACTTACTGTTATTTGATCACCCAACTGGTAAATAATCAAACAAATACCCAAAAAGTTTGTTCTGCTGCTGAAAAAAAATTACCTGTACTGAAAATGTCCTAGTAACTAATAATTTAAACTGTACCATATTGCAGTACACCCCATCCTATGATATTTATGTTAAGGCCTCTCAAGAGTATATGAGGGTGTTCAGACATCAAATGTGGTACAATACTTCAACAAAGAAAGATGGGTTGGAGTTTTGATGGACTGTAATTAATGCTACACTAGGGACTATAAAATTTACACTACCCTTATCTAGTTTTCTATATATCCTAATTGTTCAAAGGAAGCTGCCATTAGGTTGGCACAGCAATGGACCTGGGTTTCCCTAAAAAGAGGAGAGACTTGGCTGGACACCTATGGGATGGTGCAAATAGCGTAGCTGCAATCTGGAATCTCTATAAAGGTCAGCAACATAAGAAAAAATTAGGACAGTTAAAAAAGCCATGGGCCTTATTGCTGGAGCAGAGCTAGCACAGGTTCAGGCTAGTGTTGGTAAATTAAACGTTATCTCCGCCCTTAGGTCAATGATCCAAAAGCTAGTAACAGAGATGGTACTGGGTATCACCAATGCTGGAAAGGCATTGCAGTGGGATCCGGCTTGTTCGGAGGTTCAGGATTTTCTGAATTGCCAGCTCATGGCCATTCAGAGGGATCTTGCACATCAGGCGTAGCCTACTACCCATACAAATACCTCAGGAGTTCCATCTAATCTGTGGCCGTGACGACATGCTTGGAGATTTTCTGAATGGAGATGCAGAGGTTCACAGTGCTCCTTCCAAGCATACGGGCTGGTTGGGGGGGTATGGGCTCCCACCTACCGAATCCTGCCGGGTCCGTGAGGAGGATGCATGTGGAATTGAATAATTCACCAAGACATTTGGGAACTTGAACAACCTGGTACGCCCAACCGATTCGTACTCAGTGCTCCTGGAGTAATGCCCGACATTTGCCCAGGGATTGAAAGCCAATGGACACTCTGGCCATTAGAACCCCCTCAAACTTCAGTGTGTACATAAACTATGACTAGGAAACGTTGTCACTGTTCATGACAACTTTTGTTGGGAGGGTATGGGACACGGGACTACCCTGACAGGACATCTACTTTTCCAAGCTAATTATGGCTGTGTGCATGTTAAGACCACTACCTTAAATAATGTACATTTTAATCTCACCACAGTTGCAGGCAATCATATCATTCATTGGCTTGTGGATAAAACGCTACAATTAGCCCTTAGGTTCCAGATACCCTTTAACTGGACTGCTTTAGTACCTAACCAATTCCAAAATTTGTTTTCACTCCTATTAAAGGTTCCAAATTACAGGGACAAATTTACATGCTCCAAAATATATATCAAGCCAAAAAGAATGCCTTTTATACTGCCTGTATCCAGATGAATGTATTGTGTTTTGTGACTAAAGCTAAACAACAACCTGTGACGCAGTAGGGAGGGGGGAGTGTTGACCTGGGAATGTGGCAGGGGAGTTTCAATAGGAGACCTGAGAGCCTGTAACCTGAGCCAGGAGGGGGAGGGGGAGTTAACACCTCTGCCCAGGAATGTGAACGGAGGCTGCAGGAGGGAGCCTGCTGGGGGGATTAGTCAGTTTGGGGCTGGGTGGTGGAACGCAGGGAACCCCAGGGCTGGGGTCTAAGCTCCCTGCTCCCCCAGAAGGACTTGACTGAGGGGTCCTGGTTGTACCCACAAGCTCCGTTTTAGACTGTGTTCCTGTTGTCCTTCCGTTTTACTGGCTGGCTGAGAGTCTCAGTGAATCCCAGGAAGAGGAGTGCAGGGCCTGGACTCCCCCATACTCCGTGACACAACCCCAACCGCACCATATTATCACCATGGGAATGCTGTTGCTTTTACTGCTGTTCAGCATAGGGTTATGTTCTTGTTGCTGTAACAGATGTATCTCTCATTGCCTGTCCAGCACTAGACCTGCCAACCTCGGCGCAAGGAAGCAGGTGGCACTATTGATTGTAAATAAAATGTGAAGCACAGTTTGGGTGAAAAAAGGACAAAAAGAAAAAATTAACAGACTCATGGCTATAGAAGTTTAGGCCCAATTTGTGGTGCCAAAAAGGCACCAAAAGGGGGGAATGTGGAGGAAAATTCAGTGGACCCAAATTGGCCTAAACTTCCCAAGTAGGCCTAAAACTTTGGTCAAGCTAACTGTATATGAAGCATAAAAAGTGTGGAAAATTCCATTAAGAGGCAATTGCAAACAGCACAGCTTAAGAAATGTAACCATAACCGCTAGAAGTTAGAAAAAAACCCATTAACCACAAAGAAAACACCTGTCAATCACAGGAAAAGCTTGTTTTTGCTAAACTCCAACTAAGGCAAAGCTACTGTTGAAACTTGCACTATATGCCAAATAAGGAAAATGCTGTTGAAGGAAGTGGGTTTGACAAATTGAGGTTTTCAGCAATATAAGCTCCTGTATTTTCTGTATACCCCGGGGCAGCTACTTAGAGCTGTTACCCCCTCTGCACTTGTAATCACTAAAGGAGCCTCAGGCTTGGTTCTGATCCAAACACAGCGCGTGCTTAATTCTTCCACCACACAAGAATGAGCTTGATAAGTGTCTGGAGGGGATGGTGTGATGAGACTGCCTACAATGGCATGTAGCCAATCTGCAACTCTAGCAGCAAATATCTCCAGCGGCCAGACACAGGACACAAGATGGGGAGGGCTCTGAGTTACTACAGAGGATTCTTTCCCAGGTGTGTGGCTGCTGGGTCTTGCTCACATGCTCAGGGTCTAACTTGTCACCATATTTGGGGTCAGGAAGGAATTTTCCCCCAGGTCAGATTGGCAGAGACCCTGGGGTTTTTCCGCCTTCCTCTGCAGTGTGGGGCATGGGTCACTTGCAGGTTTAAACTAGTATCAATGGTGGATTCTCTGTAACTTGACATCTTTAAATCATGATTTGAGCACATGATTTGAGCATGATTTCAGCCAGAGGTTAGGGGTCTATTACGGGAGCAGGTGGGTGAGGTTCTGAGGCCTACGGTGGGCGGGAGGTCAGACTAAATGATCACCTTGGGCCCCTCTGATTTTGAAGTCGATGAGTCTGTAACTTCAATAGGCCACAGGGTGAGATTTCTCAGAAGTGCTCAGCGGTTGAACTCGATGGGTGTTTTACCATTAACTCCAATGGGAGCAGAGAGGGGCCAACACTGAGTCTTTGTAACCCCCATTCCTGAGCGGACAATACAACGGTTATGGCAAAAATGGTTTTAACAGTGCCATGGCTACGTCAGCCATTACTGTGCAAGAAAATTGGACCCTATTTATACCTTGTTAACAAATATAATTGAAATGAGACATTAATTGCTTAAAATCGTAGTGTACTTGTTAGACCTAGTTATCACTGAGTCAAATTAAAGAATGCATCTGATGAAGTGGGTTTTAGCGCACGAAAGCTCATGCTCAAATAAATTTGTTAGTCTCTAAGGTGCCACAAGTCCTCTTCTTTTTGCGGATACAGACTAACACGGCTGCTACCCTGAAACTTCTCACTGCGAGGTTTAATGTATTGGCACTTATGAAGCACTTGGTGATCCTCCAACAGGAAGGGGGTAAATTAGAGATGCCGCATGGTACAGCCAGAGAAAACGTGGCCTGGAGCAGTGAGGGGACATGACCAAGGTACCATACAAAGCCAGTGGCCCTCACTGCCTCATGGGGCTGTGGAATAAAGCCATGCTTCCATTCAGCACTGGCTGTCACTGGCCCTTCCAAAAAGTGGAACTCCTCCCGTATCCTCCCAAGGCTGATGGTGCTCTGTAATGGAGAGAGTGTGGCCCAGCGGGTAGCACTTATCACCAGGCTCCTGGCATCTGTTCCCAGCTCCTCCAGCGCTGTCCTTTGCCATTGTGTCCAAGTCACAACTTCTCTGTGCCTCTGCTTCTCCATGTGGAAGCTAAGGAAATGACACTTGGAGGCCTGCTGGCAGAGGGGAGATGTGAGGCTCCAATGGCTGGATTGCAAAAGGGATTTAAGCACCTCAAAATGTATAGAGATGCTTAGTGACATTTTCAAAAGCACCTAACCGCCCTGATTCCAGTAGGAGTTATGCACTCCGGTGAGGGGGTGAAAATCTCACTCGGCACCTCTGTGCATCATTCGGTGGCAAAATAGCTTTGGAAATCCAGCCCTAAGGCACTACTGTTCGCAGAGCGTTTGGGGCCTGTTAGATGGAGGGCTCTGGAGAAAGGCCAAGGGCTCTGGGACAGGGTGTAGAGGGGCGACTGATTGCTGTTACGGCAGCTGAGAGCCCTTCCCAGGCCACATGGTCCCAGCCTTTGTATGGAAGTTTCGATCCAGCCCAGCATTGTCCACCGGCTGAATCCCTCCCACTGCTCAACTGCAGCCTCCCCAGCCCCGCTGACGCTTCAGCAGAGGAAGCGGAGAATGAAGCAAGCCCCCTGGGAACTGCTGGGGAGGGTTAGGGAGCCATAAATTAACACCCCCCGGCTTGTAAAATCCTACCAGCGGCTCGTTAGTGACCATGAGTGGTCACAGGGGACTTGGTTCTATATGTCTTTGGAAAGCTGAAGATTAAAATAGCTTCCCCTTTCCACACCTCCCCTCGCAGGCGGCTTTGGGACAAGTCTGCACAGAGAACTGAGTCTTTCTGGCCTGATTTGCCCAGCCCCAGGGAGCCTGGGGAAGACGCTGCTCTCTTTATTCCCCATTTCCCACTTGGTCAGGGAGTATAATATGCCCTGCAGCCGCTGACAAAGCCTATAAGGCTGCAAGCGCTGCCCTCACCCAGCCGGCCAGCCTGCGTCTGGACTCCTGAGCCAGGTGAGTTCTCTTCCTCCAGCAGCAGTCGTACAAATGGCTCAGTCCCTGAGGTGAGAGAGAAGGTGTTTCACTGGCTTCAGAAGAGCCATTTTCCTGCAGCAGTTGCTGGGTTTGGCACAGGGGTGGCAGCAAGTGTCCGTTAGCCTGGGCACTCAAGCCGCTGCAGTTGAAAGATTGAGCCGAGGGTAGACTGATGCCCTTCTTCTTCGAACCATGAATAGGAAGTCTCTGGACCTGCTGCTCTGCCTCGCTGCTGCTGCTGGGCAGCGTGCTAGACGATAGAAATGGGAGCCACGAAGGGACTCGGGCATTTGCAACACCGGGTGTCACGGTGCCGATGTTTAGATGCCTACAAACTCAGAGGAGAGCGCTGTGCTCCGCAACGCCGGGTCAGGCAGCCAGGCTCCTCTTCGGCGACTGGGCAGAGTCAGGCACTTAGAATGGGACCCCCCGAGCCAAAGCTAGCGGAGGGCAGACACTGAGCGGGGTGCGTGCTAAGCCCCTGTTTTCTCGGAGTGTGGTGCCTCGCCCTGCTAATGATCCGGGAATGGGAACCTGTAGGTCTGGTAGCTCCAGGCACTTAAGGCCTTTCTTCCAGGAATGAGTTAGGCACCTGCCTTGCTCCACACCGAATGGCCAGAGGAAATGCCCACCTGATAACTCTTAGCCCAGTGGTTATCGCTCTCCCCTGCAAGGTGGGAGAGCCTTGTTCAAATCCTTCCTCCCCCTGTGGCAGAGGGGGAACGGACCCTGGGTCTCCCACATCCCAGGTGCGTGCTCAAACCGCTGAGCAGTGGCACCCGCGCCCCTTTCTCCTTCTCTGGCCAGATTGCGAATGGGGCCAGATGTGGTAAGTGGCCTCTGAGTGCACCTACCACATCGGACCCCGCCCACATCTTAGGGGGCCGAATGCCTCTTTCCCTGGTCCATTCATCACTCTGGGGTAAGTCAGGAGAGAGGCCTGGAATGAGGCATGCACGTGCCCGGGGCAGAAACACAGAGGCCTAGGGACTTTTACCCTGGAAAACGTAGCCACTGAGGGAGTTTCGGTGCCCGCAGGGGCCAGGGGAGTTTTGTGGCTTGCAGTGGAGCCAAAACTGGGCCTCAGGTGGTTCTGTGTCTTTGTGGACCTGGGCAAGGAGCTCAATCTGTTCAGTTTAACCAAGAGGAGCCTGAGGGGGACCGGATCACTGAGAGCCTACACGGGGAGCGAATATTGAACAGGGCTCTTCAGTCTACCACGGAAAGATCTGCCATGGTGCAATGGCTGAAAGCCGAAGCGAGACCAATTCAGACTGGAAACACAGCATCTGCTTTTACCAATGGGAGCAATTAACCAATTTACTGAGGGTTGTGGGGGATTCTCCATCGCTGATGATTTGAAAACTCAAGATGGGATTTTTTTATTTATTTTTTTTTAGCAAATCTCTGCTCTCGTTCAAACAGGAATGAATCCAGACAGGTCCTGTGGCCGGTGCTATGCAGGCGGTCAGCCTAGATGATCACAAGGGTCCTTTCTGGACTTGGAGTCTCTGGCGAGAGCTGAGCTGTGTTCCTGTTTTACAATGAGAATGGACAAAGTGGCGGAGGGAAGGAAGCTGTGAGCTAAATACCGAGCCAATGGGGCAGGTGTCCTAAGTGCTAGTCATGCGATAATACCGGAATTCATTGAGCGGATGCAGAGGAGTCACCTCTAACTGGCCTAGGTTATTGAGAACCTGACATGGAGCCTTGCACGGCCAGGTGACCAGCTGCTCTCTGGGCCAGGCCGGCGAGACTAATCCTCATCGGAACCTGGCACCTCATGTGCAATGCGCCTGGAGGGTCCCGGTCCCTCTGCCAGTGGGCTCTGGCGCCAACGCCCCTTTGTTAGTCAGCAGCATCAGGCTGGCAGCCAGCAGAGAAGCCAGTTAAAGGGTGTGACGGAGGGGTGGGGGCATGGGAGGGGGTGTGAGTACAGGGTGACGTAGGGGCAGAGACCAGAACAAGGACCATCCCTAGACTAGGAGAAATCTAGGAGGTGAGAAAACGGGAGTTTCTGAGCTAGGGCAAATGTGGAGACCATGAGGGTCTGAAGGCTGAGGGGGTGCTCTGGGTCCTGTATCCCAGCGTCCTCCCTGCTTTAACTCCACTGACTCAGTTATCAGGTCCTCATCACGCTGGGCTATGAGCGCTTCACAAGGTGCCTTGCTCCTGGCCCCCGGGAGGGAGGATGGTGTCACGATTTGCCCTTCGCACAGGAGGAACCAAGGCACAGAGAAGGGAACCGACTTTCCCAAGGTCACACAGTGAACCCATGACAGAACTAGGAAGAGAACCCAGGAGTCCTGACGCCCAGAACGTGAATGCAGGGCCGGCCCTTCCTCCCAGTGAGCTGACAGGACACATACGCTGCTTCTGCAATGCAGATGTTGTTGTAGAAAAGAAAGAGAGAGGACAGACTCTTCATCGGCTCAGTCGACTCCCCAGGGCAGCGCACTAGGAAATAAAATGGCTTGCCAGAGAGATGAGGGGACAGCGGAAAGGGGAGGGGAAGGGAGGGGGCAGAAATGGATGAGTTTATTTCAAAAAGTTATTTTCTCAAAACATATTTCTGCCTAATCAGAAGGCGGCTCAAAGAGCTAGTTGAGGGTGGGTGGTGGTGGTGGTGGGGTTTACCTAGCTACGTTTTGGATTTTGTTTTCTGGTTACTGTACCTTTACATTTTCACGGTCTGCAGACGGCCGATTTCTGGTGGGTTCAGATGGCTGTGTAGTAGGGGTGTTGTACTCAGTCTCATGGCGATCTTACTCGTGTTCCTTCGTGGTTTGTTCTTTTCCCATTATTTAAAGTCAAGAGTCACTTGGCCCCACAGTACCTGGCTGATGTCACTGCATGTAAAACAGCATCTGCGTGTTCAGGGCTCAGGATTTCCCCCACCAGGCGGCTGGTTGCAGGTTCAAAGAACAAGGCTTTTGTTTAACTAAGGGGCGATATGATAGAGGTCTATAACATCATGACTGGGGTGGATAAGGTAAATAAGGAAGTGTTATTTACTCCTTCTCACAACACAAGAACTAGGGTTCACCCAATGACATTAATAGGCAGCAGATTTAAAACAAAGGAAAGGAAGTATTTCTTCACACAGCGCACAGTCAGCCTGTGGGACTCCTTGCCAGACCAAGGAGCTCCTTGTGAAGGCCAAGACCATAACAGGGTTGGAAGACAGGATATTGGGCTAGATGGACCTTTGGTCTGACCCACTATGACCGTTCTTATGTTGTAACCACGTTCTCCAGCCTGTGGCAGCTTGACCAGCAGCAAAGCTCCTCTCTCTGGTGGAGCAGCAGGCTACAGCAGGCAGGGACCAAACCTGGCCCCTCTGGATCCAGCCACACAAGTCTCTATCCCTTGAGTTTATTGACCCAGCTCTGTGAGCCAAGGCTGGGGTGGCTCATCAGGCCACTAGAGGGGGGTCACTGCGTGCGGGTGGGTGACACTGGGAGCCCTGAAGCAGCTACACTGCAGTGTGCGCTCTCAAAGAATCAGAAGGGAAATAGGACTAACCCATCCCCTAGACAGGATGCGCCCTGCAGCAGGCAAGGGAGCTGAGTACTTGCTGGCACTCAAAGGTGCCCAATATGCAGAACTGAGCAAGACACTCGAGCTGCTGTTTTGCACAATGGGGGTGGGGGTGGGGGGTGGATGGGTAGTAACTCAGCAGCCGGAGAAGAGCCATTCAGGAGTAGCCTCATAGTGAATGATCATGGCAGACTGAGCAGAGTTCTGGTGACGTCTCTCTAGCGAGGTCGCACCTGGCTGGTGGATCTGCACAGGGCGATCCCTGCCCACATCGGGCTAAGCACAGAGGCAAGGAGTCAGGACCAGGGTGACCAGATGTCTCAATATTCGGGGCTTTTTCTTATATAGGCGCCTATTACCCCATCCCAACACTGTCCCAATTTTCACACTTGCTCTCTGGTCACACTAGTGGGACTCCTGGAATCTGTTCCCTGCCCTTACTGACTCCTCGCATGACTTTGGGTAAATTAGTGCTCCTGGGTGCCTCAGTTTCCCCATTTGTAAAATTAGGCTAATCCCCTTCCTGCCAGGGCTGCTGCAATGTTTGTAAAGTGCATGGGATGTTCAGAGGGCAGGTACGACAGCAGGACCCTTTGGGTATTATTGGTTATTATTATTCTAGACTCTGTTGCTCTCCTTTCAGTCAAGCTGGAACGATGGATTTCCCAGCCACCACGGCTGTTGTCTTCCTTGCCCTCGACAGCCCCCTCAACGCCACCACTGCACGCGGCACGGAACACAGCTTCTTTGGCTTGACCGTGAGGCAGCTCAGATACGTCTTTGCCACTTTCTGCAGCCTGATCTTGTCAGTCGGTCTTGTAGGAAACCTGTTGTTGCTGCTGGTCCTGATCGAGGGTCTCCAGAGCAGCAGCAGCAGCCACATCTCCATCCTGACCAGCACCCTCATGGTCAACATCACCGTCTCTGACCTGCTCTTCCTCCTCTACAACGTCACGGTGTTGCTGCTGACCTTTCTCCAGGAGGACTGGCAGATGGGTGTGGCCGTCTGTGTCAGCAGCCAGAGCCTCTCCATGTGGACCATGTTCTGCAGCTTTTACAGCATGGTGGCCATATCCATCCTGCGCTACGTGGCCGTGGTCCACCCCACCTGCTCCTTCTCCACCAGTAAGGTCCAGAGGCTCCTGCTGTGTGTGAGCATGTGGCTTTTGGGCTTCTTTGTCTCCATCCCCAATTGGCTGCACCAAAGGGTCATGGCTGTTGGAGACGCCCATTACTGCGTGCTCCTCCTGACCCCGGAGCAAACCTTCCTCTACTTCCTTCTCTTCGGGGGCGTTGCCTTTTTCCCCTTTGTGCTGCTGTTGCTCCTGTGCTACTCCAGGATTGTCCAGTCCCTCTGGTGCCGGAGCACCCGCGAGGGCCATTCGTCAGGGGGCACCCAGCTCAACCAGAAGGCCACTGTCATGATACTGACCGTGGTGACGGTCTTTGTGCTGATGTGGATCCCTTGCTCTGTGGTGATCTGCCTCTCTGCCACTCATCGCCTCTCTCAGACGCCTGCAGCTTTCGTGGCCTCCAGTTTGGCCATGGTGCTCGCCTACTCCAACTGCTCCGTGAGCCCCCTCATCTGCTTCTCCCTTTCGGCCCAGTTTCAGGGCAGCCTGAAAAAACTGCTCTTTCGGAGAGGCCGCAGATGAGCCGGAATGTAGAGCAGGCAGTTCAAGTGGGAAGGCGTGGTATGTAGTTAAGACAGGAGGCGGGTAAGAGGGGACGTGGTGGAGAGAGACAAAGTAATGAAGAGGAGGGAGAAGATAGAGTGCGTGCTCCTTTCTCTTCTTTCTGGTAAAACAAGAACTAGGGGACGGCCAATTTTAACTGAAACGCAGCAAATCTAATACTGATGAAAAGGAAATTCTTTCTTTCTTTCGTTTCTCCACAAAGCATAACTAACCTGTGGAACTCATCGCTACAAGATATGGCTGAGGGCAAGAGCTTAGCAGGATTGAAAAACGATTGGACAGATCTATGGTGTCATGGAGTCCCTGGGCGATGCTCTGGAACTGCTCCCCATGAAGCCAGTCAGGACTCTGGGGCAGTCGCCTTTCTGTGAGCAGCCTGTCTTCAGGACACACAGCTCACCCAGCTTCCACCTTCCTGGGTCTGACCTCGGAGCATTCAGCATCCTCTGCCCCTCCCTGCGCTTCCCCCAGCGAGTCCGCTCAGGCAGGGCTCCTGGGGAAGCCAGAGGGTCCTGCACCCCAACTTCGCAGTCAGACTTGACTCTCAGCCAGCCAGTAAAACAGAAGGTTTATTAGACGACAGGAACATGGTCTAAAACAGAGCTTGCAGGTGCAGAGAACAGGACCCCTCAGCTGGGTCCATTTGGGGGGGGGGCAGTGAGCCAGACAACCACGTCTGCCCTTCACTCCATGTCCCAGCCAGCCCCAAACTGAAAACTCCCTCCAGCCCCTCCTCCCCTGGGCTTTGTTCCTTTCCCGGGCCAGGAGGTCACCTGATCCCTTTGTTCTCTAACCCTTTAGCTCTCACCTTGCAGGGGGGAAGGGCCCAGGCCATCAGTTGCCAGGAAACAGGGTGTCGGCCATTCTCTGTGTCCAGACCCCTGCACACACCTGCCCTCTAGGGCTCTGCAATGATCATACACCCTTACCCCACCACCTAGATACTTAAGAACTGCATAGGGGAAACTGAGGCACCCCCACAATATTTGGAGGAAACATTAAGAACAGTCCCACTTCGTCACATATGGATAATAAGAATCACTGTTGTGTTAGGGAAAAATAGAAGGGATTAAACATTCAGGGCACGATCCAACACCTTAACTGACAGGAGTCAGGGAGAAACTTCCTCCATGGACAGGTTATTCCATAATTTCTCACTAGGAGATATTCTCTGGTGTAGGGCACTCTCCCAGTGATGATTCTGGACTGGATGATCCAGTTTGGCTGTTCCTAGTCCTGCAGGCCTATCTAAACAGCAGCGAGCGTGTGCTCGGGGCTTTGTGTGTTTTGGGGCCCCTGCAGAGAGTTGGTAAGTCCCTGTTATTGCTCGGACATGAGCTCAAGCATATTTACTAGACACTGGGGCTGTCATTGACACCATGTGATCTTCAGCGCCTCCACGTAACACAGGATTTGTCAAACTGGGGGTCAGGACCCCTCAGGGAGTCGCAAGGTTATTACATGGAGGGTCGTGAGCTGTCAACCTCCACCCCCAAACCCCTCCAGCATTTATAATGGTGTTAAATATATTAAAGAGTGTTTTTCTTTTCTAAGGAGGCTTGCTGTGTGAAAGGGGTCATATGACACAGGTCTGAGAACCACTGGTCTAGCGTGACAGAACTCCGGGAGACACGAGAGAAAGAGAAAGGCAGTTTTGTAGTGAATGCTTATCTCGCCCCTTCAGCACCGGACAATTCACTGGCCAAGGATTTACTATGGAGTTCACTCAGTGTACAAGAAATGGTACACCTCTGTGCAAGCCAGAGCTCAGGTCTGCGCTCCTTGTTCCTCAGCCCTTTGGAAGCCAATGACTGGGAGGATTGGGCCCAGGTTGCTTCTTTTGCTACCCCGGGGCTGTTGCTAGAATGACCTCGGGCGGTTGTCATGCAGTAGCAATGTATGACATGGGGGGAGGGATAGCTCAGTGGTTTGAGCTTTGGCCTGCTAAACCCAGGGTTGTGAGTTCAATCCTTGAGGGGGCCATTTAGGGATATAGGGCAAAAATTGGGGATTGGTCCTGCTTTGAGCAGGGGGTTGGACTAGATGATCTCCTGAGGTCCCTTCCAATCCTGATATTCTATGATTCTATGAACCATGGTGATTCTATGAACCAGCAGTAAGTGTTTGGGAGGCTCGTCTCTCCAGTTGTCCGTGAGGCGTAATGAGGCACGAGAGGTCTCTGTTGCCCCTGACAAAACCCCTCTCCCAGCCCCCGAGAGAAGAGCCTCCGAAGGGCCTTCCTGCTCAGCCCGATTTTCAATTCTCTGCGCTTGCTCTTGCTGCTCTGAAATTAATGCAGCCTGTTGCCCCGGCAGGAAGATCAACAGGTGCCTTGTGCTTCCAAGTACCACACTTCGCCTCTGCTCTGGATATGATCATACCCAGGGGGTGGGGGGCGGAATTATGGTTGATATGAGCCCTCCCCCCCTCCAGCTTCTGCAAGTCGTTCCTGTTTTTCGGATCGACTTTTCAGTGCCCCCAGAAATTAAAAAAAGCTAAGCCCTGAGCTGAGGATGAGGGTGGGAGGAGGATTTCCTCCTCCTCCTCCTGGGTTTTAGATGGGGTAAGATCCAAGTTACCCGGGAAAGAATTTTCTGTAGTATCTGGCTGATGAATCTTGCCCATATGCTCAGGGTTTAGCTGATCGCCATATTTGGGGTCGGGAAGGAATTTTCCTCCAGGGCAGATTGGAAGAGGCCCTGGAGGTTTTTCGCCTTCCTCTGTAGCATGGGGCACGGGTCACTTGCTGGAGGATTCTCTGCTCCTTGAGGTCTTTAAACTACAATTTGAGGACTTCAATAGCACAGATATAGGTGAGAGGTTTTTTTGTAGGAGTGGTGGGTGAAATTCTGTGGCCTGCGTTGTGCAGGAGGTCAGACTAGATGATCATAATGGTCCCTTCTGACCTAAATATCTATGAATCTATGAATCTATTTCAGACCTGGAGCTGTGGTTCAGTCCACCATGGAAATAGGAGCTGGGATAGGGGCTTTGGCTTGTCCCAGCAGTAACTCTGACCCACGGAGGGTGTGACCTGCCCAGAGGAGAGGTGACGTGCTGTGCCAGAAGCAGTGCTGTGAACCATTCCAGGCAGACTTCTTCCCTCCAGGTCTGAATCCTGTTTGAGAACCGTTTGTCTAGTCTCCACTAGACCTCAGTTCTTTCTAAAACCCAGGCAGCTACACCCAATGTGAAAACACACGCAGCATTTTCTAGTGTAGACAAGGCCTAAGTCTGGCCTGTGTCTAGATGCCGGGGAGGGGTCCCCGTGGAGGAGGGATTCCAGCAAAGAGCGGCTACTGCTGGAAGTTGGTTTGAGCAATGGAAGCAGGATCATCCAACGTCTCAGCATTGGCCTGATTCTGCTGTCGACTTTGATGGTAGGACAGAGCAGAGTGCTACTCTAATTCCCTTTCAACAGCTGTTAGAGTTTTGTGTTTTACTGATTAAAAGTTAGTCACGTATGTTAGGGCTGGGCTGTGATTTTCAACCCCCCCCGCCCCTCCCCCAGAAGCCTAGTCCCCCATTTTCTTTTTGCTCTGTGTGGGTTATTACAGCATCACTGCACCTGCCTCACTGTTCCTCAGGGCCTGGCGAATCTCTTGAAACACAAACTAATTTCTGCAGCAAGACAAATGATCGCTGTGCAGTCCCCAGTGTTCAGCATCAATCATAAATATGAATGCCACTGAGCCTATGCAAGACACTAACGTGGCAATTTTTAAAAATTCAGACACCGGCTTGACATAATGGCATGGCAGCATGAGTGACTGGCCCTCTGTCTCTCTCACTCTTTCTCAGTTCAAGAGACAGACAGAGAGAGACGGGAGCAAAAGGCTTTTATAACAGACCGATGATTTTTGCTCACAGACTCTAAAAAAAGAATGGCCACAGACCCTGGGTTTCTGCATTCGGATGAGAGACGTGACGATCAAGACAACTCACACGTGTCCAGGCTCCCGCCGTCTCGGCTCTTCCCAGCTCCCGGTGCAGACCCGGGCGTGCTCACACATGTAGCCTACAAGCCACCCACTAGCATTCTAGATCCAGAATTTGTGTCACCACAACAAACAAGGATTCTCTCTTGGGTTCCTAATAATAAAACAACCCTTCCATCCCTGGGCTCTCAAAGTGCTCTGCAGAGAACCCTCACAGTCTTTGCTGATGAGGAACATGAGGTAAAGCGAATTGCTCAAGGTCACACGGGGAGGCAGTGGAAGGCCCTAAGTAGAAGCCCAGAGTCCTGTCTGCTAACCACCGGAGCACACTCTGAAGCCACTAGCAATCTCCCAGTGACGTTAATAAACCAGGAGTGGCCAAACTTACTGACCCTCTGAGCCACATACGACGATCTTCAGAAGTTCAAGAGCTGGGACGTGGCTGCCTGGGCCTCAGCCCCACTCCAGCTGAAGCCCAGAGCCCCAGCAAGTGCACCCAGTGGGGCTGAAGCCCCAAGAATCCCTCCCTGCTGGGCAGAAGCCAGCGGTGACGTGTGACCTTTCCCGATGTTTGCCAGGGTTTGCTGGCCCCGCGCTGTCACATAGTGCTACTGGGCCCCTCCCTGCAAGGCAGCTGCTGGAGCCAGCGAGCTTGGACCTGCAGCCATGGGCAGAGCCAGCTGCAAACAGCTGGAACCTGCTGCATTTGGTGCTGTCTGTCCTTGCAGAGCTAAAGCAGTGGCCCCTCCCTGCAGCTCCCAGGTGTTTGCCGCTGAGGGGAAGGGGGGCGTGCCAGGGTGTGTGTGACTCAAACTACTGTGGGGGGGGGCGAACTTTTTAATGGTGTCCCCCCACTCTCAGCAGCCACCAATCGTCTCTGGCAGAAGCCCCTAGCCCAGAGGTGGGCAGACTACGGCCCGCGGGCCACATCCGGCCCGTGAGACTGCCCTGTCCAGCCCCTGAGCTCCTGGCCTGGGAGGCTAGCCCCAGCCCCACCCCAGCTGTTCCCCCTCCCCTGCAGCCATGCCGCCGCGTGGGCAGTGGGGCTGCGAGCACCTGCTGTTCTGAGCGGCATGGTAAGGGGGCGAGGCAGTGCGCGCGGTGGTGGTGGGGTGGGGTAGGGGGTTGCGGGGGGCAGTCAGGGGACAGGGTGCAGGGGGGGTTGATTTGGGGTAGGATCCCAGGGGATGGTTTGGGGTGGGGGGTCCCAGGAGGGGGCAGTCAGGGGACAGGAAGGACGGTGGCTTGGCTGGGTCGGGGGTTCTCAGGGGGACAGTCAGGGGGCGGGAAGTGGGAGGGGGTGAATAGGGGGCAGGGTCCAAGCTGTTTGGGGAGGCACAGCCTTCCCTACCCGGCCCTCCATACAGTTTCACACCCCTGCCCTAGCCCCACCACTCCACTGCAGGGTAGAAGCCCCAAGCCACCACCCCCCCGACTTCCCCCGGTCTGGTAGGTGGAGAATGGGGGGACTCCGTGAGCCGCAATTTAACAGTTAAAGCTGCATGCGGCTTGTGGGCCACGGTTTGGTCACATCTGTAATAAGCTGTGAAGTGCTTTTGTTTCTTTAAAGGAGGAGACAAATGTTAATACCTCCCTTATCAATCCAGGAGAGGGGCTGGCCATTGCAAAGCACACAGGCTTGGGAAAATTTGGGGTGGGGGGCATTCGAATCCCTTTGCCCGGCGTAACCAGAGTGGGGCTGCTGTGTTGTAGGCAGGCTGCCGGGTCGGAGCGCTGAAGCAGGGCTTAATGTACAGACTCGCAGTGCGTGTTTCTATGACGCCTGGACGCGTCCAGACAGGAGACACACCGCAGACACACCGGGTTTTGAGGCACTCGGGGTCACAGAGCAGGTGTGACACAGCGCCTCGCTGGGCTGGATTACGCCCCAGAACGTGACACCTTGTCTCTCTGGTTTTTAACGACACACTGATACATATTCCTACTCCTGGGAGCTGACACTTTACCCCTCGTGTCTGACTTTGTTCTTTTTCCTGCCCTTCCCTAGTGACCCCCCGCCCCAAAACCCAACAACCCAGTAACCCCGCGCAGCAGAATTCACACCCAGATTGAGTCCCGGAATAGTTAGGGCGCAGTGCACTGCTGAAGTGCTTTAACAGCCTTCGTTCCCCGATTGTGAGTGTGTGTCACTCTTGGAGAGTGGGGCCCTGATCCTCGCTAGGAACCCTTAGGTGCCATTGCAATAGACATAAATAACCATAATCAGCCAGCCTCTAACCCAGTTTCTTTACACCCAGAGTAACTGACTGAAATCGTCTTCTCTGCCAACCCGTCTTTGACACTCCTTTCTGGCCTTGCTGCCTGGCTCTGCTCCTCGCTGAATCCCCTGGCCAGACTCCGCATCTGGGAAGCAGGCCCGCAACGGCGAGTCTGACACACACACACATCTGCCTCCCCGTCCTGCTCTGCTGCCCCACAGCTGATCAGCTTGGCAGGCGGCCTGGAGTTCTTAGTCAACTAGTCAGCCCAATCCTCCCGTGTCCAGGCTTCCCTCTTGGCCCCAAGCACAGCCTCCCCTTACAATGGTTCTGAGCTGGTTGTCTGGCAGCGTCCCCCTCCCAAGAACACCCGAAAGGGGAGTCCTGCTGTAGGGGGCGCTGGGTTTGGAGGAATATGGAGCAGGACAGCCAGGTCTGTCAGGTGGGAGAGGGTCTGGGGAGATCACTTTGGATGCAGGGTGGGGGGAGAGCAGAGACAGCAGGCCGTATGCATGCTCTCCCCTATGACGCTTTGGGGCAGTTGTGGGAGGCGCCTGGCCCCACCTAAGCAGGTGCTGGGGCTGAGGAGGCAGTGTGGGGGCGGGGGGGGGCAGGTGCCGTGGGACAATTTGCAGGACTAAGGGCTCAGGTACGTGACAACTCCGGTAGGCTGAGAAAGAGAATCCTGGCTCCTTGAGACGCACTTGCCATGAGCACGTGGAGCCATCTAAGACCAGACGCTGCGAGCCAATGCGGAGGCGGGGGTGATGGGGAACCGGGCCAGTAAAGGCAGAGGAGGTCTGGGACATGTGCTCCCTGACGGGAGGTAGGGCTCCAGATGGAAGTCGTGACTGTGCTGAGACCCTGGCTAAGTGGGCTGGCTGGCGGCTTGGTCCAGGAGACGTTCGGGGGAGGCCCGGCCTGGGTGGGGCTCTCTGTGGGGCAAGGAGGGGCAGGATGTGGAAATGGACTGGAGTAGTTTGTGTGGAATAAAGACCAGCTAAGTACGAGCACTAGCTATTCCGAAGTAGCTAATGTGGCCCCATTGTGGAATGAAAATCACTCCAGTCGGGAAGAATTGCTTCCCTTTGGAAGCACACAAATTATTCTGGAATTAAGTGACTTTAATGACAGAAGAAAGTGTCCACAGGATCCACTCCAGAATACCTAGTGCTCTCACATATTCCACACCAGCTACTGCAGTCCATTTTCCCATGTAGACGAGCCCTCGAGTTGGCTTTTCCCTCCAGCATCAGCCCTCTAGCTATTCCAGACTAGTTTGCGCTGCAATCGCTAATCTGGTCAATTTCCCCTGTTCACTGCCCTTACATCCGCCCACTTCCGTTCGGAATACCCGAGGAAGCTTCCCATGGCAGCTCCTTGTTGTAAAGACGTGGCTGTGCCAGGTAGCAGCAATCTTGCCTATACGGCTACACAGTGGTTTGTAACGATACTGCCCTACACTTTTTTCCTGAGGCTAGAAGTGTCGACGGATGTCTGGACGTAGCTGGTGTTTGCGCAGAGACAAGGCGACAGTAAAGTGCCCGTGTGTGTGTCAGACACGCCAGTTGGGTGCCCCGAAATTGCCAACCCCAAGCAGTCCAAAATCATGAACTATTGATAAAATGATGAATTTTGGGTCCCTTTTTCTTTGTCTCCTCCTTTGTGAGCCTTCAGGAGCTGCTCAGGAGGGAGTTTCTCCAAAAGCATGTACGTTAGAAAGTTACTCCGACTTGTCTTTCCATGAAAGCTGAGATGCTCTCATGATCACCTGACTCCAGGGGCTGGGGCTTTAAAAAAACACCAAAATACACAAGACTTGTGACAAAAATCACCAGCGTTGGAAACACTGAGTTTGGCCCCACATATGTCATGGCTCTGTGCATTCCCCACCCTCTGTCGTTTTTGTGCCACTCACTATTCCTGTTAGCTGAGCACCAACAATTTAGCCCCCTGTGCAGGCAGGGGGTACCAAGTCCCTGAGCTACAGCCGGGCAATGGGCCTTTAGGGGGCCCGATTATTGTAGGGAAGGGAAATGCAGTAGATCTAATGGACTTCAGCGCATCATTTGATATGATACCACACGGGAAATTATTCGTTCCATTGGAGAAGGTGGGTATCAGTACAAGCAGGGGCAGATGGGTAAGGAACTGGCTAAAGTGGAGAAAACGACAGGTTGGGCTGACGGGTGAACTATCCGACTAGAGGGAGTTCAGGATCAGTCTTGGGACCAATCTTATTTGGTGTCTTTATTAAGGGCCCTGGCGTGTGCTACTGCAGTGGGGGATGATACAAAGCTGGGAGACATCAGCAATGCAGAGAAGGATCAGGACGCTCTACAGGAAGCTCTGGATGACCTTGAAGACTGGCGTAATAGAAATGGGATGAAATTCAATAGAACAAAGAGCAAGGTCGTGCGCCTAGAGACTGATAATAATCGTGTCTGCTGTAAACAGGGGGCTGATCAGCTGGAAGCGACAGTCACTGGGGCACGTGGGCTGATCACAGGATGACTGTGAACCAGAGGTGAAAGTAGCTGGTACAGCCTGGTACGGCGTAGCGGCAAGAGCCGGTGCACCGTACTGGGGCAGCCCGACTTCCCCAGGGGGCAATTTAAAGGGCCTGGGGCTCCCAGTAGTGGCTGGAGCCCCAGGCCCTTTAAATTGCCTCCAGAGCCCCGCTGCCAGAGCCCCTGGGGTAGCGGCTGTGGGGATTCGGCAGCTATTTAGAGGGCCCGGGGTTCCCCTGCTTCTACTGCCCCGGACCTTTAAATAGCCGCCGGAGCCCTGGGCTGCTGCTGCTACCCCGGTGGGGGAGGGGAGGGGAGAGGGCACTTACCTTACAGGGTGGGCTGGGGCTGGCTCTGATCCCCTCAGCCCCGCCCCTTCTGCCATAGGCCCGCCCCTTCCAGGGACCAGAGCTGGCCCCAGCGTATGGGTAAGTCACTCGACTTACTTTCACCCCTGCTCTGAGCCAACAGGGCGAAGCACCTGCAAAAAAAAAGCCAGTGTGACTCTAGGCTGTATCAGGCGAGGGCTTTCCAGTAGAGGGAGAGAAGTGTTAACATGATAGCACACGGCCTGGTGAGGCCTCATCTGGGCTACTGCGTGCAGCTCTGATCACCCATGTTCAGGAAAGATGCATTCATACTGGAACAAGTGCAGATAAGATCTACTGGGATGATCAGAGGAAATGGAGGGCCGATCTTGTGAGCGGGGTTTGGTTCAGCAAACAGACGGCTGCGCGGGGCTCTTACTGCTCTCTACATATACATCAGGGTTAAACATCAAGGAGGGAGAAGCTCAAGGACAAAGTTGGAACTAGAACAAATGGGGATGAACTGGCCATGAACAAGCTGAGTCTGGAGATGAGAAGAAAGGTTCGATCTGTCAGAGGGGGAGGCTCTGGCACGCTGCCTCGCCAGAGGCATTGTGGGGCAAACAACTGAATCCGTTTTAAGTGAGAGCTGGACAAATGAGGACTGTGGGGTTGCTTGTGATGGTGGCGGTCAGTGCTCAGCAGCCCTGGGGTTCTTTCCAGTTATTGTCTTATGTTCCTAAAATCTCATGCTTCAGGGCTTCACCCTACAGGGGTCAGGAGGGATATTTTTAACTTCCTGATGTATTGGTAATTGTTCAGGGGTTTTCTTTTGTTTTGTTTCTTTTTAGTCTCCTTTCTCTGAAGCATCAGAGATGCCGATGGCTAGAGATGGGACACTGGATGGGGTGGGCTGGTGCTCTAAGGTGGTAAAGAGAATCCATTGTTTTAGATGCTTGGCTGGTGTGACTTGTTCTGATGGCCACATCTGGGGCTGGAAATGAAATTTCCCCACGTCAGATTAGCAGCAATTTGGGGACCATCCCCTGCAGCATGGAGCGTGGATCGCCTGCTAGGATAGTCTGGGTATATCTCACTGAATCAGTCCCCTGCCATCACAGGGGCCTCTGGCATGGGTTCACCTCGGTCCCTCATGTTCTCTGCCTGTGGCACACGATCATCTTGTCTCCTGTGGGCTGCAAGACTTCAGTCTCGTTTCAGTTGGGTTTAGGGTGCAGATGCTGGGGGTGTTGGTGGCCTGTGATCTAAAGGAGGTTCAGGCTGGATGATCTGGTCCCTTCTGGCCCTAAACTCCATGATGCGGTGAGTCATTGCTGAGCTTTGAGCAGCATCTCTCCGGTGTGGTGCTCATGGGTTGGAACTCGCCATCGCAGGACAGAGCTGGATTAGAGGGTATCAGGCTTAAGGAAAGGGCTGCAGAGTTACATGGCTAATCAGAATATCCAGAATGGCAATGGTATAAACCTAGAAACCGAACAGGAGTTTGGGATGGGGGATAACCCCCCCCCCGGCCCCTTCTAGCTAATGGAGCTGAGGAATCTACATTCCCTGGGGCAGTTACCTATTGCAGAGTTTCTTGTACCTTCCTCTGAAGTGACTGGTCCAGTTCAGTGGGAGGCAGGATGCTGCTGGACGACGTGGGCCTTTGGGGGATCCAGCTGGCTGTTCCTCTAGTCCAGGAGGGCTCCACATTCTGCTAGCTACAGTCGCGGCTCCTGACCAAGAGCTCAGCATCTTGGTGTCAAGTCAGTGCCTCACAGCACAAGAGCAGGGACAGCGTGAGCCTGCCCCTCCCCAGGCAGGATTGGCTCCTAGAAGCCGCGAAGGCGGGTGTGGAAGAGCTCTGTTGTGGGGAGAGGGAGGACAGGCACACCAGACGTGGAATACATACCTGCCACACAAGGCCACGAACACCCAGTATGTACTGGTATGACTCTCCCCTGTGCAGCCCTCCCACGCCGCCTAACAAGGGGATACTGAAATAATCTGGACAGGCAGGTTCTCGGGGAGCAGTAGAGGACAGAGGGTCAGAGGGTCTAGACAGAGAGAGGCACAGGGGACAAGGTGCAGTGTCCCAATGAAGAGATGTGAGGCCAAAACAGTGCCTGGGCTGGGAGGGTCTCTCTGCTGAACCTGTTCCAGGCAGCCAGCGCTGGCCATGGAAGCGTTAGCTGCCAGGGTTTCTGAGCATTCGCCACAGGGCACGCAGACAGAGACATGCTTAGAGTCAGCTCGGCCATGACCTGGTTACACAAACTTGACCCTTGCTGGGTAGCCCAGCTCTCCCTTCGAGAGGTCCTGAGCTCTGGAACACTTACCGTGATTCTGTCTACATCCGGCTGGGGTCTTGGGGCCCCAGTGAGAATGCGGTAGCTTCCTGCCGGGGTTAAGCCTTTCTTGTGTAGATGGGACCGAGCCATAACTGTGCTCCGGAACTAGAGAGAGACAGGGTGGGGGAGGGGATATCAGTTATTGGACCAACTTCTGTTGGTGAGAGAGACAAGTTTCCAAGCGGGGGATAGCTCAGTGGTCTGCGTATTGGCCTGCTAAACCCAAGGGATGTGAGTTCAATCCTTGAGGGGGCCATTTAGGGATGTTGGGGATTGGTCCTGCTTTGAGCAGGGGGTTGGACTCGATGACCTCCTGAGGTCCCTTCCCACCCTGATAGTCTATGATGCAAGCCGCACAGAGCTCTTCCTCTGGTCTGGGAAAGGTCCTGCGAGCATCACAGCTGAATGCAGGGTGGCACAGATTGTTTAGCATAAGAGTTAACACATATTGTAAGGCAGTGACTCTCAACCACTCCAGACTGTCCCCCCTCCAGGAGTCTGATTTGTCTCGCGTAGCCCCACATCTCACCTCACTTCAAAACGGCTTGCTTGCAAAATGAGATGTAAAAATACAAAAGTGTTACAGCCACTTGTGCTGAAAAACTGACTTTCTCCTTGTTACCACAGAATTACCAAAGAAATCAACGGGACTAGAAATCCTGTCCTTACATGTCGTGTGTCGTGCATAGAGCTGTGTAAACAAGTTGTTGTCTGTGAAATTTTAATTTTCTGACTTCCCTAGTGCTTTTTATGTAGCCTGTTGTAAAACTAGGCAAATAGCTAGATGAGATGGTGTATCCCTGGGAGACCGCTGCAAACCCTCGGGGGCACACATCCCCCTGACTGAGACCCAATGCTGTAAGGGGCCATTTGAGGCAGAGTGGCCCAACATCTCTGCAGTCACAGGTTAGTGAGGGGGTTACTGGGTTACAGAGTGTAGTAACAAGCCCTGCACCCAGTGACGGTGTTGTGCAGGTTTCCGAGAGGTCAGATACAGAGCGATCGCTTTGTGAAAAGTGTTTGCCCCCAGGTGATTGGGTGTTTTTGTCTTTTATCATTTTCCTGTGTGAGTTCATTCAAGAGCAGAGTGATTGTCTGGTTTCAGCCACACAGTTATTGTGGTGGATGAGGTACACCACACAGACTCATAGGGCTGGAAGGGACCTCGAGAGGTTATCTCATCCAGTCCGCTGCGCTCATGGCAGGACCGTACTCATGGTGTGATAGGCATGTGTAGGACCCATGGAACCTGAAAGGTGTATTGTGGGGGGTGTTGATCGTTGTTGCAGGTGGAGCTTTGTCTGCAGGTTTTGTAGCTGCTGTTCTGGCAGAGTCTGGGGCGTGGGTGCTCGTCTGTGGGGAGCCTGCTTCTGGTGAAGAGTTTGGAGAGGCTGGGGGTTGTTTGAAGGCCAGAAGTGGGGGGTCAGGAAAGATTTCTTTCTGGAGGGGTGTAGCTGTTTGATGGTACCCCGTGTGGGGTACAGTCTAATGCTGTGAGAAGGGCCCAGCTCTGCTGTAATCACTCCTGAGCTGACTGAATCCAGCCAAATCAGCAAGAGAAGGCTGCCACCTCTGCCACCTTGAGCCAGCTAGTCCCACCCCAGAAGGAGACACAGAATGGTGGGGGTTCGCAGCAGATTTGTTCAGGGATGGCTGTTGAAACCAAAGGGCTCCTGCCTCAAGCCACTTTCCCATCTGGTGCTGGGGTTTCTAGCTGGGTGCAAACAGCAGCACCAGGGGAGAGTCCAGGGGTTCTAGACTTTCGGCCTAAAGGGCAGGAGTAGGTGGGAGAAGAAAGGACCCTGGGGATCATCATGTTGTCATGGTCCTGGCACCTTGGAGACAATGCAGCTGCAGACGAAGGCTGCCGAAGGGGAACCTGAGACCCAAATGGGATTGGGGAGGTGCTGCCTCCCATCTCTTCACGGTGCTGAAAATGATATTTTTATATTTACAGAATGGGGACAAGGGAGTCAGCCTAAAAGAGTGAACGAGCAGGAGCCAGAGCACAGGCAAATGGTCCTTCAAACCCGGGGTGGTGCAGGTAACTCCCCAAGCGACTCGTTTACGTAAGGACCAGCTCCGTACCACCAGCGTGCAGAGGTGACCTGACTTCTGTCTTTCTGCTCGTCAGATCAGGTCCAGCGGAGACACCATTTTATGACCTTTCTGGGGCCCTCGGAGGGCAGGAAATCAGAGTGAGCTCACTGCTGTAGTAAAAAGCATAGTTTATTTCAGTTTAAGGCAATCCAATACAAATCAGCTCACGTCGGACATTCGACACAAAATACAATAGTGTAAAGTCTAGAAAGGTCAACACCCATGCAAATAAAAAATCAAGTGAGTGGGAGGGAGGGGAAAGAGAAAGAGGGAAAGGAGCCAAACTTCCCTAGTAACATGCAGGGTGTTTGCTAATTCTCAGACCGTGGAGACACCTCCTGTAGCTTGTAAAGAAAAGTCGGATTGGAGCATAGACTGAACAATGGCCCCCTTCCCGTGGAAACGTACACACCCAACCTTGGAAGACGCATGTTCCTTCCGCAGCACTGGCTAGCCACCCTCACGGGCACAGGGCGTCTGCCTGATCTGAGAGCTGTGATTTCACAGCCCGTGTCCATGCCTCCTGTGCACCGTCTGCTATCCATACTGACGCAGCGCAGGGTGGGAGGACAGCTCGGACATGCGGCACGTCACAGAACTGGGCACAGGACTGCACTGGCATGCATCACCCAATGTCTACACTGGTACAGAACGGGGCGTGGCACTGCAGGGTCGATGGCGCCCGCCAGCAACACATGGACAGTGACGAGTACAGAGCCCCTGGCCAGGCACTGCCTGCTCTCCCCGCTCTCCACGCCGCCCTCTGAGTGCTCTTCGGGGCTTCTGACTTTGAGTGGCACTTGGACAAAGGACCGTTGCATGCTGCGGGTGCACAGGGGGTTGTGGGTAGGTGACATGGCCATGACCCCGCCCCTGGTCTGGGACTATGGAGCTCAGTAAGTTCATGGTCAAAGATCCCCTCCATCAGGCAAGCGACTCCGAGGAGGCCAGGCACTCTCAGAGCAACAGAGCCACTCGCCAGCTTCAGCTTTTTCCCATTCACCCCCAACCCCACGCTGAATTCTGGAGGTGACTGAGCCATGCTAGGGCATCACCCTTCTCCTCATCAGGCTGCGGGGGGGCATGAGCTGGGGGCTCTCCCATCCTGGGTCAGGTTAAAGGTTTTGAGAGTTCCCCCTTCTCCCTCCCAGGTCTTGTGAGCTCCCCTAGCAGACCAGCCCCACACGTGACTTAGGCAGCTGAACACCTGTCTTGCCCTGGTTGGTGACACAAGCAGAGACAGGGGGCTCCCTGAACCCCGGACTTAGACGCCAAACTCCAGGGGCTTAGCACACACCCCTCTCCTCAGCTTCTCCCGCGGGCTCAGGCGGCTCCCTGCCCAGCATGCTGGCAGTCTAAGTCCCAGTCTAAGGCCCCGATCTCTCCCCATTCATTGTAAAGGAGCCAGGGCACCTGAGCCAGGCATTGTGGATGTCCGGGGTGTTCCTGTGACTGTCTGGGGCTGCGACGCTTGGCACTGCAAGGTTCGAAGTCCCTTTCGGGGAGCTGGATCTAACTGCCCCTGGTGACATGTGCCCACTGGGATAGACGACTGGCTCCTTATGTCTCCTCCCCTCCATGCTACGCAGCTAGACGCCTGGATTGGATCCTGCCCTTGTTCTTCATCTCATGCAGATGAGAGCGGTGTGATGGGGCTGCTGGACCCTGAGTGCTAACACAGAGTTGCTGGGTTGCGTCTACCTTTAACTGGGGCTCCATTTCCCCCCCGGCCCTCTTGGGAGTTTGTATCCTGGAATCTGTGTCTCATGGCAGGAATCTCCTAAAATACACAAAGCACTTAGAGCTCCATTCTGTGAATCAATCACTGGGCTACCTGCTACCTGCGGGGAGGGAGGGGAACCCACAGGGCAACTACCTAGCCCGTTACCCGGCTACTGTTACACAAGGTCTGGAGCTGGAGAATCAGGATATCCATGGTGTTTGATTATATAGAGGTCTCCTAGCCACCCCATTTCCATTAGACACAGGGCTTGTGCGTCAGCCTTGGTCTCACCAGGAGCCAGAAACATGTAACCAAACTTGTTTTTTAAAAAGGCAGCCCCACTGAGCGGCACCAAGGGCAGCAGAATGTCTAGGGACCGGCTGAGATGATCTCGCTGATGTTTTAGGGCTACATTCACCTACTTTGCTCCCTAGCCTTGTTAGAGCTTTTCGTAGTGGCCAACAGTCCTGCAGCCCGCATTATAAAAAGTGGCAAAAGAAGGAGGGATGTTCAAACCGTACCAAAGTGTCACCCTGTCACCCTGGGAGTTACAGCAAAGGGACACGCTTTCACTTAGCCCCAGGAGCAGAATTTGCCAGGCTTTAATGGACGTATAACTTGTGAGCTAGAGTGTCAGTCTACCATGGGTGATGAGGTTCTGCTTTAGTTTTGGTGCTGGGAGCAGCCACGAAATGCATATGTACTAAAGGTCAAACTAATGCTTCCTCCCCGAGCAGTCAGTGCATTTCGGTGACGCACGACAATGCGTCTTCAATGTCAAAAGGTCCAGAACGGTATGGGAAGGGCTCCCTGCACAGATCTAACACAGGGCTTAAAAAGTGGGATGTGGTTATAGGCAAAAGGCAAAAAAAAAAAAAAGCCTTGTGTGGATCTTTGCCAAATCGGATTGATAGGAGATGGAGCGTTAGTAACTCAGAACAACGGTGCAGCCAGAACAGCAGCAGAGAAAACAACACAGATACCTGATGTCTGAAGCCAACCTAAAGTCTGCCAAACTGATATATTAGCCAAGCCAGCAAACAGCAAGGGGATGAGGAGACATGTCAGCAAACTGGAGGCAGCAGGTAGACTGTACGTGGGCTATAAAATACTCAAAATCGTTGGAAAGGGGAGGAGTAGAAAGAGGCTGGGGGACTTGGCGGAACAGCTGATCTGCCGAGAACCCCGAGGGAAACAGGTGACGTGGAACTCCATTCCACTGTCTGCTGGGGTGACAGCTCACATAACCCATCCCCCTCTTTTCCCTCCATCCCCCCCCGAGAGGAAGCGTGTCAGCTGCTGTGCTTGTCCTTTTAAAAACTTCCCCCACCCCACCCCGCACGTCCTTTGTGTCTAGACCCGCAAATCCTTCCACTGACACTCAACAGCTTCACTGTCCATCTGCCTACAGCCACGTGTGGAGAAACAGTCCATGGAGGAATCTCACTGGAAGCTCTGGCTGCCTTGGTATCCAGCGAGAGAGAGAGTAAACAGCGGACACAAGACGCCTTGGGTTTTTTTCCCTCGCTCCTCTTCCCTCCTGCTCGTCAGATCTGCGTCTGAAGGGTCGGGCAGGTCGGGGTGTACGCAGGGGGTGCTGGGTTGGGCTTGATGCCACGTCCCTTCATGTAAGAAATGAACTGGTCCGGGATCTCAGCCAGGACATCTTTGGCCAAGCGGGCCATGCTCAGGACGTGGTTCCCTGTGCGGTCGATGTAATCCCGGAACGGAACAAACTGGGAGAGAAGGAAAGCGTGTCAGACATACGAAGAGTGGAGAGATTTTCAAATGGAGATGGGGGACACTGCTCCTATGCAGACCGTCAGCAACACATCGGATGTGGGGGGCCAGATGGCCTACCTGGTCTTCTTAGGGCTGTCCTGTGTTTCCACCAGCCAGCCTGCTTTGCACATGTCCTATGGAAGTGTAGCGGGTTGATGGCTACAGTGTGGTGTGACGTTAGAGCCACACTGGATGAGTGGATTTGATGGTTTTGGAAAGGAAAGATTATGAGAAGGGGGAGCCAGGAAGCATTAGTTCTAGCATGTACAGATTAGAAAAGCACACCGAGGCCTGGTTTGGAAATGAGGGTCTAGGGGTTTTTTCCTCTCCAAGCCAATACGTAGCTGAAACATGGGGGTTTTTTTGTGGTTTTTTTTTTTGGTGCTTGATAATTGTTTCACGCTTCTCTAGAGAAATATGGAGAACCCCTTCCCAAGGGGAACATCCAGGGTCAGGGCCAACCGACCGGCCCGAGGGGACCAACGGGACATGGGCTGCAATCACTGTGGCCAGAGAGGCCACATACGGACCCAGTGCCCCAGGCTCAGGGACAGACTGAGCAGACCAAACCCGCACAGGGTTAACTGGGTAGGGACCCAGCCAGAGGAGGGGCAGGCTTCCCAGGCAAGGGGGGCTGGCTGAAATCCTTCCCCAGTCATCTCATATTATCGACGGCCAAGGAGGGCTGTGTGAAGTGCGCCAGCCACGTGTCTGATCTCAAACACTGTCATGGTTCAGAAAACTCCTGCTGCCCTAGGACAGGCCTGCCCTTGGAATGGGAAACCTGAGCCTGCCTGAACCCGGGGCCCGCTGGGGAGGCAGGGAAGGCTCCGGGATGGTTTTTGACATGAAGGGGAAGGAAAGTGCTGAGCTAGGAAAGTGTTGCAAATTTTACCTGGACAATGTCTCGCTCAGCGATCTTCCCTCGCGACGAGATTCTGATGTCATCGCCGTCCAGCTCCACCATGGCTGCGATGGGGGAGGGGAGAGCAGAAGGGCGGTCAGTGCAGTGCAGTCAGTGACATGCTGGGAAGGAACCCCAGGGTATTTCAGTAGAGACGAGGCCTAGACTGGGGCTGATGAATGTATTTACCAATGATGAACAGTGCTGACTGAGCTAGGGGAACGGGCAGTACAGTGGCAGAGGACATTTAAAAAAGAGTTAGGGTGTTTAAAGCATGAGAGAAAATAATGTTATAATGCCCTTAAACAAGCCAATGGGACACACTCATCGGGGATGTTATATCCAGTTCTGGCCACCCCATCTCCAACAATGATCCAACAGAAAGAGAAGGGGTTCTGAAATGGATGGTGAAACTGATTAGAGGCTGGAAAAGGCTATTGTATGAGGAGAGGCTGAAAAGATGTGGACTGTGTCCTTTAAAGAGGAGATGTATAAAAAGGACATGATTAGGAAAGAAATAATAAATAATAATGATACCAAATAATAAATCATATAGAGAAGGTAAATCAGGAGCTCCCGTTTACCCTCTCTCAAAATACAGAGCAAGGGGATATTCAAATAGCTGGATAGGCAGCATATTTTAAACGGATAAACAGAAATGTTCTTCCAACACAACATCCAATCAACCTATGGAACTCAATGCCACAAGATATCTTTGTGGCCATGAGTTTAGAAGACTTCAAAAAAGGATCATCGCTTCTGGGAGTAATTAGAACATCAGCAGTTACATTAAATAAGATTGAACAAGGCTCTGCTGTACCCTGCAGGGAGTGGGACCTAAATTCTGTGGCAACCCCCCTGGATTCTACCATAGAAATTCTATACATGCTGCAGCAACTTCAGCTACATTTTAAAAAAGTTATTTAATAAAAGTTTTTATTAAATGAAATATTACAATGAGCAATGCAACCAGCATAGCAGCCTCTGTGTTATTTATTTTGGGGTTGTGGAATAAACAAATTAGGTGTATGTTTCTGATAAAATGGTCAACAAAGAAACAGCTAATGATGACACTGTCATTGTCATCGTTAAGTTTCAGAGTTAACATGCAACTGAGCTGAAAAGCGAGCAGGTCACACCTCTCAGAGCTATTTTTTCAAAAGTGAAAGAGGAGCAAAACTACTAAATTTCTGCTTAACCAACAACCTGCTCTAACGAACATGCCATTTAAAAAAAGAAAGCCTCCGAGGAAGTGGACATGGATATCAGCTGATGGGCAAACGAAGAACATGACAGACTTTGTACTTGGGAGTCGCAGACGGAAATCAAGTGCGTTGTCATGGGGGTTGTTTGCAGGTGACATCAGATCAGATCAGAGATTAGCGCTGGCATCAATGAGATTGAGGCAGAGAGCAAAAGTGCCAAGAACTGAGATCTATGACATGGACAAATTAAAAGAACCAGATATCAGGAAATAATACAACGAAGCTTAGCAGAAGAATACCACATCTCTGGTGAAAGAACAACTAGACATGGAAGTGACATGGAACAGTGTAAAAAAATGGGATTATAAGAACGGCTGAACAAGTGTTGGCTACAAGGCCAAACCAAAGCAAGTGAGGTGGATAACAGATGAAGTGCTGCAGCCGAGAGACAAGCACAGGAAACGGAAATAAAAAGGAGGACAAAAGTCGAAGAGCCGAGTACAATAGACTGGCAGAGAGCTGAAACAAAAAGCAAAGGAATGACCTGAGAACCACACAATGTAAAGGTGTAGAAGAATATGTGACATGGGTTGTAGCATAAGATAAAAGAACTGAGTGGGACCTAGGAGTTGAAGATGTCGGCGGTGAAAGACAAACACAAACAAATAACTGAGGATGAACAAGCAACGAATGAGCGAGAGACGGAATATTTTGAAGAGCTCTAGAATGTGTAGATGGTGACAGTAGATGAAATGGTCCTGGAGAAGCTTCCCAGCACAAATGAGGGAGAGCAGATGTCGGAATTCTTAGAAGAAGTAGTAAAGATCTCACGAGAAAGTTGGAATAAGTAAAAGGCACTGGGAAGTGACAGACCTTGCTTACAGACAGCCCCCCAACCTGAAGCAAATACTCACCAGCAACCACACACCACACAACAAAAACACTAATCCAGGAACCTAACCTTGCAACAAAGCCCGTTGCCAACTGTGTCCACATATCTATTCAGGGGATACCATCATAGGGCCTAATCACATCAGCCACACTATCAGAGGCTCGTTCACCTGCACATCTACCAATGTGATATATGCCATCATGTGCCAGCAATGCCCCTCTGCCATGTACATTGGCCAAACCGGACAGTCTCTACGTAAAAGAATAAATGGACACAAATCAGACATCAGGAATTATAACATTCAAAAACCAGTCAGAGAACACTTCAACCTCCCTGGTCACTCGATTACAGACCTAAAAGTGGCAATACTTCAACAAAAAAACTTCCTAAACAGACTCCAACGAGAGACTGCTGAATTGGAATTAATTTGCAAACTGGATACAATTAACTTAGGCTTGAATAGAGACTGGGAGTGGATGGGTCATTACACAAAGTAAAACTATTTCCCCATGTTTATTTCCCTCACCCTCTCCCCCGCTGTTCCTCAGATGTTCTTGTCAACTGCTGGAAATGGCCCACCTTGATTATCACTACAAAAGGTCCCCCCCCGCCCCCCCCGGCTCTGCTGCTAGTAATAGCTCACCTTACCTGATCACTCTCCTTACAGTGTGTATGATAAACACCCGTTGTTTCATGTTCTCTGTGTATATAAATCTCCCCCCTGTATTTTCCACTGAATGCATCTGATGAAGTGAGCTGTAGCTCATGAAAGCTCATGCTCAGATAAATTTGTTAGTCTCTAAGGTGCCACTAGTCCTCCTTTTCTTTTTACGGATACAGACGAACACGGCTGCTCCTCTGAAACCTGTAACCCCAAAGCTGCTGCAAGCAGGAATACAAGGTCAAGGCAATGCACAAGCTGTTCAACAAGATTTACAGAGAAGAGCAAGTGCCGTGTGAATGGGGGAAAGTAATAACAGCACCAACCTATAAACAAGGATATACGAGTAAGTGCAAGAACTACCGAGGAATCGGCTTATTGAGGGTGCTGGAAAAGCATTCACCAAGCTGTTGTAGAGGAGAAGGAAAAGGTACATGGAAGCAGCACTGGCAGAGATATTAGACTAGAATGAAGTACCATAGATCACTATTTGTGATATGACAGATACTGGAGAAGTCCATAGAACACAAGTGCACCTGTTACCGTATAGACTTCAAACAGGCTTTGATAGCATTTGGCAGAAAGGTTTCTGGAACGTTACGAGAATGTATGGCATCTCCAAAAAACTGATCAAGCTGATAGAAAACATCTACAGCAAGTCAATGAGTGCAGTGAAAGTAGACAAGAAGTTGATGGAATGGTTCAGGATGACCATCGGAGTGAGACAAGGATGCGCGCTATCACCCGATTTGTTCAACTTGGTACTGGAAGCAGTAATGACTGTAGCACCAAGAGATGAAACGGAAGGAGTCATATTATGTGGTAGGACAGTGCGTAGCCTTAAATTCACAGACAATATTGACCTCACAGCATTGACCAAGGCAGATTTACAGATTATAACTCACCAGGTAGCCTGGGAAAGCATTCAGATTGAATACCAGCATGGGAAGACAAAAATGGCAGCAATTGGGAGACAAGAGGAAAAGGTAAAGATCAAACTCGGAGACTAAGAACTAGAATAGATGGGAAAATGTGCATACCCTGGAGAACTGGAAGAGGACACCAAAAGAAGAATCAGACTAGCCACTACTGTCTTCAGAAACTTCTGCCAGATCTGGAAGGCTAATGCCATTTCGATAAAACCAAAAATCAGTGTATATGATACAGCTGTCATGCCAACATGGCTGCACAAGTCACAATGTTGGAGGATGAGGAAAATCGATGAACGAAAGACTTTGACTGCAGAGATGAAGTGGCTGAGGGGAATACTGTGAATTCAAGACTGCAGAAAATAAAAAATGAAGAGCTAAGAAAAAGGCAAATGAAGAGGGCAAGAAATACCGCTGTTTCCGAAGCTTCAAGAAAGACGACTGCGATGGTTTGGACATGTGTCAAGAATGGACCTGGAAGGATACCATACATGGTGATCGTATCAGAGTGCAAGGAACTAGAAATAGAGGAAAACCAAGGATGCACAGGATAGACATGGTGAAGAATGACATAGAACGGAAAGGGTTAAAGATGAATGAAGCTGATACAAGACAGAAACGGGGGGACAGTCTTTGTTCAGCCAGCCCCATCATCACTGTGGAGCTAACAGCTGGGAACCAAACAAGAAGAGCTATTGTTTCAAGCTGACAGGTTTCAGAATAGCAGCCGTGTTAGTCTGTATTTGCAAAATGAAAAGGAGTACTTGTGGCACCTTAGAGACTAACCAATTTATGTGAGCATAAGCTTTCGTGAGTTACAGCTCACTTCATCGGATGCATCCGATGAAGTGAGCTGTAGCTCACGAAAGCTTATGCTCAAATAAATTGGTTAGTCTCTAAGGTGCCACAAGTACTCCTTTTCTTGTTTCAAGCTGCAGACTCAGGAGCTCAGCAGTGGTTTGCACTCACATTTTTTCTTTTGTTAAAAAATTCCTTATTCATTTTTCTAACTAATGGAGCAACAAATAAAAATGCAAGGAACACAACTCTTAAATGAATACAGCAATCGATAGTACTGTCCGTAGAACAGAGGAATGCAAACATACTAGTGTACTGCTTTATGCATTTAGTTACTGTTTTCTTTTCAAATTTCAACACAGGGAAGGGTCAGTGCATAATCACAGGACAAGTGGATAGTAGTCACAAATGTGACTGCAAACATAATGACAGCACGTATGAGACATGTTATATCACAGCTGCATTACTGCAACTATGTGACACCAAATTTGGGTGCATTTGTCTCCATTTTGTTGCTGATATACAGACATTTGTTCCTCATGGCTGTGCTTTCAACCTTTCGGAGTAAATTGGAGGACTGGTGGAATTCTTTTTCTGAGTATATTTTGCTGCTAATTAGACACATTGTCAAGGTTCCTTCCCCACTCTGAACTCTAGGGTACAGATGTGAGGACCTGCATGAAAACCTCCTAAGCTTATTTTTACCAGCTTAGGTTAAAACTTCCCCAAGGCACAAACTATTTTACCTTTTGCCCTTGGACTTTATTGCTGCCACCACCAAACGTCTGACAAGTATATAATTGGGAAAGAGCCCGTTTGGAAACGTCTTTCCCCCCAGAATCCTCCCAAATGTTACACCCCCTTTCCTGGGGAAGGCTTGATAAAAATCCTCACCAATTTGCATAGGTGAACACAGACCCAAACCCTTGGATCTTAAGAACAATGAAAAAGCAATCAGGTTCTTAAAAGAAGAATTTTAATAGAAGAAAAAGTAAAAAGAATCACCTCTGTAAAATCAGGAGGGTAAATACCTTACAGGGTAATTAGATTCAAAACATAGAGAATCCCTTTAGGCAAAACCTTAAGTTACAAAAAGACACAAAAACAGGAATATCCATTCCATTCAGCACAGCTTATTTTCTCAGCCATTTAAAGGAATCAGAATCTAACGCATATCTAGCTAGATTATTTACTAAGTTCGAAGACTCCATTCCTGTTCTGTCCCCGGCAAAAGCATCACACAGCCAGAGAGAGAGGCTTTGTTTTTCCCTCCCCTCCAGCTTTTGAAAGTATCTTGTCTCCTCATTGGTCATTTTGGTCAGGTGCCAGTGAGGTTATCCTAGCTTCTTTACCCTTTACAGGTGAGAGGATTTTTCCTCTGGCCAGGAGGGATTTTAAAGGGGTTTACCCTTCCCTTTATATTTATGACACACGTCCTTATGCTTTTTATTGTTCACTGAATGATTGAGTTCATCTGTTAATTTCAGTGTATGAACTTTTGGCAAGGGGAAGAGTTCTGTATTTAAAACTAGGGAAAGACCTTGGCATATAATACTCCTGCATTTTTGTGATTTGGGGTAGTTTAGCTGATGCCTGGTAGCATTTCCAGTGTTGTGGCTAGCTCAGCCTGCTTTATATAAAGGCTGTGCTTTCCAGGCAAATCCATTAAACAGATTGTTCTGGAAAAATCATAGAGATAATTAACTGAATATCATTTTGATGTTCTGCCATATTTCCTACCAATCCCTTTAGCTACCTACATAGCTTTTTCCTCTCCTATCAGTCAGTATGGCATACAGTGAAGCCTGGTATATATTGTTTGCAAGACATTCTTTATTATTGACCTTCTTAACAAAATCTTCTAATGGCAACATTAGCTTATTAGTTTATTATTTCTAATGGCCACATTAGTTTATATTTCCACGTATTGCCTAATGGTTGTATAACTGATGGCTGGAATCTATAGAAAGTGGCATGTGATATATTTTGCATAAGAAATTGAAGAAATCCAATTTTTTAGTTGAAATTAAATCTCAAACTTTTTTGCAAAAAGAACAGGAGTACTTGTGGCACCTTAGAGACTAACAAATTTATTTAAGCATAAGCTTTCGTGAGCTACAGCTCACTTCATCTGCATGCCTCCGATGAAATGAGCTGTAGCTCACGAAAGCTTATGCTCAAATAAATTTGTTAGTCTCTAAGGGTGCCACAAGTCCTCCTGTTCTTTTTGCGGATACGGACTAACACGACTGCTACTCTGAAACTTTATTTGGTTTTCTAGACACACATTTTTACTGTGAAGTTAACCTTCCAACCCACAAAGGGTTTAACATTGAACACAACTCTGGGTTGATGAACATTTTAATTTATTGGACTATATCCCAGGCTGTAAACACATCACTCCAAGATTGAAATGATATCTTTCTGTGAATTAAAATAGAAGTACCCCAGTGTTTGGAGCTCAGTCAGCCTAGCCAGGTTATACAGTAGTTATACAAAGCATATGTTGCAAATGTTCTAATTATTGATCCATGAAATACTAGATTTATGAAAGTTCTGTGTAGTTGGGAAACCATTCTAACTTTGATCGCTCTCTGAGACCACTGAATCTAGACGGTCCTGATATAAATCCTCATGCGTCACAGGGTAAGTCAACCTTGAACTGAGAAGGGTTAGGAAACAAACTCCCCTAAGGACAGGTTATTCCATTACTTCTGATGCAGTGCTGGCTAATGTCAGAGACAGGAACCTGAACTAGACAGACTCTGTTCTGATCCATTATGGAGGTGCTATGGTCCTGCGTCGGGTGATGCGCCCTGACACGAGACTACTCTACATTTTGGGGTATCCTCACTGACGGGAGCAGCTGCTGGCTCCCGGCACTGCCCGTGAGAGCAGTTCCGGTGCAGAGCCAATAGTTGGGAGGGAAGGGGAGCAACAGACCAGTTGCGGCCTGACCCCAGATGAGGAACATCCACACGAACAGGCAAGCTGGGTGGAGATGTCCCATTCCCGCCCACCACCATCTGCTGAACGTGCAGTAGCCAGGCTCAGTACAACCTCACCGTTGCTGCCACTGTCCTTTTTGCCTCTCCCCTAGGCAATAGCAACAATCAGTGCAGACAGCACCGCCCCCAGTAACTGGTGCTGTATCTTTATCTTATCATTAAGCTGTTGTCTAGTCTGTCATGATGTTGTCGATCTGAGCTGGAGGGCAGCGGGGAGCCTTAGCAGGAAGTTCAGCCCTGCCTGTGTGTGCTGGAGCTTGGATGACCCCATAAATCACTGTGATTCGACAAGCAAGTGCTACCATAGTGGCAGGAGCAGCAAGATGGCAAAAGCACTTTTGCCCGAGAAGAAATGTCCTGGTCGTGCAGACGAGGCCAGGATCTGTGAGCCCGTGACAGACTGAGCGGCTGCTCTCTGTGAATGAGTGGGTTGATGAGAAAGCAGCACAATGCCGAGCAGTGTTTGTGGCTGGGGATGGCAAAGCACTTTACCAGCAGCTTCCCCGTGCAGAACTTCCTAACCTGCTGGTGCAGGAAGATACCAGACTGGATTCTGGACCTGATTACACCTAGAGCTACAACCTTGGAAGCAGATATTGGGGTTTTCTTAAAGGTAGCAGCTGTTAATTCCCACCCCGAAGGTAGGGTGACCAGACAGCAAATGTGAAAAATCAGGACGGGGGTGGGGCATAATAGGAGCCTGTATGAGAAAAAGACCCCAGAATGGGGACTGTCCCTATAAAATCGGGACGTCTGGTCACCCTACCTGAAGATGACTCCTTTGCAGCTCTTCAAGGGCTAGGGAAGTGGCAAAAACATGGGAGGAATCCCAGATGCAAGCTATTCGCAGGTGTCCCATCGGTGCAATGAGAGAGACAGTTTCCTGAGTGGACCCCTGGCCAGATGACATTTTCAGGTGATGTGGCAGCAAAGGCCATTGGAGGTGGAATTGCCCAAGCAAAGGGAAGCCACACCCAGGGAAACGAGTAGCTGATGTAAAGAGTCACCTCTTACTATGTGTCTGGGGGCATTGATGGCTGGAAAATCACAATGCTGCTGGACCCAGGATCTGAAATAAATCTGATCCATGGTGAACCTCCAGTGCTGAAGGGGAAGAAGATTTGTACTGCGGGAGTTAAACTGGGAACTATTAATCATCAGCCACTGCAGACAACAGGAGAAATCCAACGCGCTCTGAACCAGGGGTCTCTGCATACAACATGGACTTTTCTTGTGTGACCAGTATTTCTAGTACTGTGGGGCTGGGAGTGGATTCTTCCAAGGACAAGAACTCCTGGTGTGTTAACAGAATACACTTGGCCCTGGATATTGTTTAGATTGCCCTCCTGGATGTGGGCAGGAGGAAGTCTGGACACTGAAGAGCAACTCCTGATGCCTTTGAGGTTCCTCTAACACAGCTACAGGGGGTGGGAGAGGAACGGCTCCTGGGTGGCTCAGAATAAAGTGATGGTGAAGCCAGGTCATCCTGCAGTAATGCCCCTAAGGATAAAGGACAGGTGCAGTGACCCTGTGGGAGTGTTTGAAGCTACCGAGATCCAGTCAGGATGGCTGTGCAGCTGAACTCTGGTTTGAGCTGGACTAAAGCGGAGTTTGGGTAAGAGCAATTCATGTGACTGACCTGGAGATGCAGCTGTGAATTATCAGACGCGGGGGTCAGTGTCCAGTGTAGCTGATGTCTCAAAGACTCTCACAAGGGCAGAGTTCAAAAGCTGGGAAGCAGCCTGGTCAATAAAAGAGCTCGGGGTTGACTTGACAGACAGCCGTAGAAGGTGATGGACAGAAGTGCTAGTGTGTTCTCCAGTACAACAGTCGATTGCGTAAGCCAGGGAATGTTCCCGCAAGCCAGCCCCCACCTGGGATTCCCTGGAGCATCAGGTCGCAGTGAAAGAGAAGTGAAATCGCATGCTGGAGGATGGCCTGGCAGCAATCTTCATCATCTGGGCAGCTCCAGTTGTAATTGTGATAAAGCCCAATGGAAACTTGTGGCTCTGCACTCACTACAGGGAGATTTAATTCACAGACAGTGCAAGGCAGCAACCCCTTTCCGCACAGCAGACACACTGGACAACATGCCAGGAACAAAATCTGTCAGTCATTTGGGCTTGGTATCTGGAGGTTATCGGATGAAAGGGGCACCTAAGAACCAAAAGAAAGCTGCCTGGTGACCCCCTATGGACGGGTTCTGTTCTGCAGACAACCTTTCGGACTCACGCATGCCCCAGGGACGTTGCAGGGGGCAGTCAGGGGTCTGAAAACAGCCTCACATACTTAGATGATTTCACATGCTCTCACACAACGCGGGAGGAACACCTGGTTCCTCTAGAGCTTGTTATGGAGTCAGGGTTTAAACCTGCAAGAAATGAAGGTCAGTTTTGAGGGGTGGCATCACCTTCCTAGGACGTACAGTCAGTGAGGGCCGGGCTGGGGCCCCTCCCCCAGGAACAGAACGTGATAAAGGTTCCCACAGACCTGGAGGAGGCCCAGCGGTGTGTTGGCCTCTGCACTTCTAAACGAGCTTTGTAAGGAATGTAGCAGATCAGGCAGCACCCCACTGCCAGGTAACCAAGAGTAACTTTGTCTGGACAGAGTGACACCCAAAAGCGCTTGGACTCCGGAGGAAGGACTCCGAACTCTGCTGGGCTTGAATTCCTGGGTCCATCCCATCTGGTCGCGATACCCCAAGATGCCTCAAAGGCTGCTGCCGGGTTTGCGCTTGAACAAATTGATGAGCTCGGTAGGTGCAACCCCAGTGGCTTTTTGAGGTGATAAATTAAATGAGAGAGTAACCAAGTGTTCGGCTGCCCAACGGGAGCATTTGGCTATTGTGGCGGCCCCCAAGGCCCATCATCCCTGTCTGCTAGGTCCAGGATTCACAGTGTACACACACCCCAGTGCCCTGCAGTGGCTCCTTACAAAGCCCTGCCCAGGGGGACGCCCATGAAGAAAGATTTACAAACTGTCCAGAGATACGTTCACCATGAACCTGGAAAGCAAAATGTGGCTGCAGATACCTCCAGGCAGGCGAGGGCAGTGAGAACAGGCTCAGTCTGGCCTTGCGAGGACATCTGGCAAGAGCAGCCTAAAGACCCTTAGGTACATTTGCTGTGCCAACAGACCCACGCAGGAGACCCAGACTGGGAAGAGTCAACGCAGCTCAGGAGTGACTGGCTGGCGAATGAAGGCAACAGGACCATCTTGCCAGCAAGCTGACAGAGAACAGTACTGGAGTGTCTTCAAGCTAATGAAGCAGCAGGCCGCCTCGGGTACGGAAAGACACTGAGCCAGGGAGCCGACAGATTTCGTTGGCTGAGTATGGCTGCTGATGTTAAGGACCAGATACTTTCCTGTCTTACCTGTCAAGCAAGAAGAGGCACAACTCCCTTACAGGAAATGCTCCAAGCTAGTATGCCCTTGGGAGTGCAGACAAATTGACTTGAAAGGCTCTCTGCGAGAAACCCCAGCTGGAAATCGGGATTTGCTGGCAACATACGACACTTTTCACAGTATGGGGTGGTGCAATCAGTGGAGGATGAAAGGACTCTGACAGTTATGGCTGCATTGATGAAACACCTAATGTTGCATTTCAGCCCACCAAGCTGCGTCTGCAGTGATCAAGGGAAGGACTCTGAATCACGGCCGTTACATGGGGTTTGCTGGCAACTCCAGCTAACCCAGGTGAGGCCCAGTGCCACACACCCGATGAGTAATGGGGGAGTGGAGAAAGTGAACTGCACCATTGGCTGTACGCTTAGAGTCTTAGTCAGTGAAGACCAGCGAGAATAGGGTACAAAGTCACCGTTTGTCATCTTTGCATAGAACACCAGCCAGCACTCGACTACCCATGGCTCTCCTTACGAGATTATTGCTGGACTCCTCAAAATCCAGGCTTCCCTGTGATGTGATTTTCAGGCAGCAAGAACCGACAAGACCCTACCTTCCTGAGGACAGCAACCCAAAAGGTGGAGGAACAGATGAGCCAGAAGGCAGAAGATCTCAGGAAAAAGGAGCATTACGTGCCATCCAGGAAGGAGAGAAAGTGTGACTATGCAGCTGGAAAAAGGGCCTGGAAAAAATCCCTAACTTACTCCTTTTTGGAGGGGACCTTTCATGGTAGGTAAAAACTAAACAACTTATCCTTGCTGATACAAAAAGCAAGAGCTCACTCCTTTTAGTGCATGGAGAACTGGTGCGTGGATTCACTGAAAGAAAGGGGAAAGCAAACACTGAGGACGTTCCACCACCATCTCAGATTTGGAGGTACCCCAGCAGGTACCTGTGGCTGGTAACGGGAGACTGGTTGTGGAGGAGGAATTGCCAGGTGCCATTGGAACCTCAACATACTATAGTCTCCAACAGACAGTCTGTCCACAATGGATAGGCCTGACCTAGAGGACATGAACCCTGCACTTGCTGATATTCTAGATCCAGCCATGGGTGACGTCTCCATGACTGAATATAGGACTGGAGCAAAGCAGATGACCTGCATTCCTAGGAGATACTTTTTTAAGTTCTTTAACTAGAGGGAAACATTGGAATGATCACTGCAGACAGCACCTCCATCAAGAGATGGTGTTGTATCTTTAGCTTTGTGTTAAGTTGTTGTTATGTACATTATTGTGTTGATCTGACCTGGGGGTTTAGCAGGAAGCTCAGACCTGCCTGTATGGAATGGAGCTGATACTTGTAGTGTCCCAATAAATCCCCATGATTCTATAAGTGAGTGTTATACAATCCTGCTAGCAGCTGGTGACCCAGCAGAGGAGGAAAAGTAACTGCTGTCACCATCCCCAACCGCTTCTGACCTGGAGGAGGATCAGCTGGGAGACTCGATCCTGCCCACCCCCTTCAGCTACTTAAGGTGAGCCAGCCCCCGCATGCTACCAGCTGGGTAAGCGTGCAAGTGAGCAATTGGGAATTTGTGTGTGTGTGTAGGGGACAAACAGGCAGGCTATTTGGTTTCTTGGGTAGGCAAAAGGCGGGGGGAGGACTGAAGGGAAATAATTTAACATTTTTAAATGAACAAGTGCTGAATTCTAACTGCCTCTGTGACTTGTTCCCTCACCACACGCTGGGCTTTCAGCTCCTGTGGGGAAACATTCCAGCTAATGTGTTTGGGGAAAGCGATGTCACTGGACAATGTGATCGCTACTCCCTGGTTGGGTCCCTGCCGTGCACTGGGATTAGCCTTGGTCTTAAAACTCTCTGGTAGCACGCCAGGGGCACCACAATGCAAACCAGCACTATAGGCACTAAGGCGCTATGGGCCCTAGCCAGGGCAGGTCCAGTGTGCTCCCTGCCATCTGCCTTCAATGCTGCACTCCTCCCAGAGCCTCACACACCCTGCCTTTCCCCCCCAGCCCTCTCCCAGCCGCCAGGGAATCAGCCCCTCCTGGCCCCCCACCACTTCTAGTCTGGGAAACAGACCAGCCCCAGCATTACCACACTGCCCCCTGCTGGCCTATCCCTGCTCAGCTGAGCCCTCACAATTGCCCGTGTTAAAATGCAGAGGAGAGGGCCAATGGCTGCAAGACCCCTACACGCTGCCCCCTCATTCCCTCTCTCTCCTCACCATAAACATGCCTGAGCCAGCCAGAACTCCTCCAGCACAACCAGAGCTGACAAGAATTATTATTAAGCCCACCTAGGAATCCTGGTGTTTGAACAGTAAATAAACAATCAGTAACAAAACACACAACTTGGTTATTCAGCCTAAAGGAGCAAAGGGAGGTGCAAGCCCAATGTCAACAAACCCCCCTTTCCAGGTTGCTTTTCAATGTGCCGAGCAAGGGGCAGACTGCTCCCCAGCCTGCTGGCTCCCACTGCGGGGAGGTTTTCCTGACATCTCACCTTAGCAGACCTTTGCTCAGTCCTTTCAGACCCACTGCGCATGCAGCGGTGCTAGGACCGGGGAGGCAGACAGTCATAGCCCCCCATCTTTATAACACGGGCCCAGTTGTGGGGCAGGGGGCAGCGCTGGCAGGCACAGAGTGGCGCCAGCAGGGGGCTGTGCTTTGCGGCGGGGATGCTGATCGTTATCACACCTACGAAGGGTTCAGCACCCTCGTGCAAGGCCCACAGGCCAGCCTGGCATGATGTAGCACTGGGACACCCCGTGCTCAGCTCCTGGGGTGGCGTCCTGGCCAAAGCAGGGGGGATTCCTTGAGTGCACGTAAGGGAATGTTGTCAAGTGCAGAACTTGTCCAGCCGGGGCGGCCCATTCCCTGCAGCATTCTGAGCCTGGGCAGTCGGCTTGGGCAGGCCAGGCTTGGCTTTTTGCTTTTCACCCTCCTCCTGCTCTCCTCCCCGGGCGGCCAGTGTACACAGACAGATGCTGCTCTCTAGACCTAGTGACTCCCTCTAGTGAGCCTCATTTAGCTCTTATCGAATTGTTGCAAGGGGTTGCTGTGTCAACACAGAGTGCCTAAGCACCAGCTGCCGCCTGATGGGGGACTCCCTGCAGGGTTAGCCTTTGGCCATCTGTTCACTTCTCCAGTTCTTTGCTAGCCCCTTTGCAAGGCCCTGGTGCATCTGCTCCAAAATAGGGAATTCTTCCCTCACCCCGGGGGAGGGGGCCTGCAGGCTGCGCACACGGAGCGGAGGGAGATCGCTAAATGAGGGTTTTGTATCAAGAAAGACAGAGAGAGGGAGGAGGCTCCTGGCCTGACAAACTCTCAGATATTTTATACTAGGAACCTTGAAGCTACAAGCTGATGGGTTTGAAAGAAAACCCCTCTGACAAATGGGGTAGGGCACCTGGGGTCAGCCCAGCGACCCTGCAATCGACGGGCTGCACAAACCGCACCAGCTGAGGCTCTGGCCTAGCTTATCCTCAGGTTGTGAGGTCGATCTGCTTGCACGCCCAGTATTACCATGGCATCACAGTCAGTCGCTGCCGAATTCAGTATCACCACACCTTTGGGAGGTAGGAAAGCTCTGTCCCCGGGGACTGAGGCACCCGCAGAGGAGGTGCTAGGTCTACAAAGGGACTTTGGTGCCTAACTGCCCCTTTAGGTACTTTCCAACATGTAGATGTCAAGGCCTTGCCCCTGCTCTGCCTCTTTCCCTCGAGGCCCCGCCCCTGCTGCACCTCTTCCTCCCAGATTAAAAAACAACAGACGTCCGGGCTTTTCCAGTGGTACCCGGACACACACGCTGAAACCTGGCCTGTCTGGGTGAACACCGGCCGGGTGGCAACCCTAGACATCACTGAGCTCCTCAAACCCCTGCTCCCCTGGCCACACCTTCATTTCTGCCAGTACACCTCGTAGGGGCCTATGTTCCTGCCAGGCAGCAGGCACAAAGTCCTGACCCCACTGAGCTGCTTGGCGCCACGCTCACACCTAAGTCCCGGCAGGATGCTCAAATTAAGCGTCGTCCCACCCATCTTGCCCACGGGCCGGTCCAATAGGTGTGCTCAGAGCATGCCTACCGATTCCCCTCTCCCAAAAGACAACAGGGAGCAGGCAGGTTCAGAAGAGAGAAAGAGTGTGTACGGCCCATGGCCCATGGCTAAAGTGCTGCCCTGGAGCGAGGGAGACCTGCTTTCACACACCCCTGACTGATTGGAACAGGGCCTTGAGCCCAGGAATGCCCTACCCACTGGGCTACACAGTCTGTCTCTTGCTCCATGAATATTGCGTTACTGGCCCAGTGGAACGGCTCCAGCAGGTGAGATGGAGCGAGATACACCCAGAAAACCCCTAATCGTGTGGTCAGGGGCCCCCTGGGAGGGAGGAGACCTGAGATCAAAGCTGTGCTCCACAGCAGGGCTTTGAGGGCAGGTCTCCCGTGTGCCAGGTGGGCACCCTGGGCTATTGGCAGGAGCAGGAGCTGACCTGGCATCTAACTCCAGGAGCGGGTTCCAGGCTGGGAATCCTGAGCGGAGATGGCTCTCACTACCTAAGAGGGACAGGGCTTGGGCTGGCCCCTCTCCTGAGCATCTCCTACTAGCTGGTGTAGGTGGCTCCTTGCTCAGCGTCTGTCCTCTGTGAATGCCCTTCTGAGCTGCCGAATCCCCCTACAATGCACTGGGGAGCCTGGGCGCCTGGCTCGGGGTCAGGGGGGCTGCGGGGTAGCTGGGTGCCAAGAAGCTAGGCTCTCCCTTGGGGATCTGGCCGGAAGTGACTTGCCCCTGGGTGTCTGTGGCCAGGCTGAGACCCGATGCACACGGCCATCCTGCCACACCTGGATGAGCACCCGCTGGTTTAAGCAAAGGCAGAGAGAGGAGGGTAGGGGCCTTACCGTCGAATTCGGCCTGCCCAACTCCCACGATGATGATGGACATTGGCAGCTTGGCGGCCTGTGGCAGAGGAACAAAAGCAGGGGGGAGGCGGGAAGGGGCAGAGGTTGCGGGACAAGGGAATTGGAAGACGGGGAGGAAGGAAAGAAAAAACAAGAGTTTATGGCACAAAGCGAAAACCACTGTCAGCCCCAATGGCCTGGGTGACTCTGAGCTCTGAGCCCTTCTTGAGCTGTGTCCCGTCTCGGCCCAAGCAGCTCTCCACCCTGCCCCACAGAGGCCTGGGGATACCCCAATACGTGTTCCTTTCCATGCAAACATGAGTTTCCTCAGGGTCTGTCCACGTCTCCACACACGCAGCCCCAGTGTGTTAGGGAGGCCTCTGGACGTCACGCACATAGCTACAGCCAGCAGTGCTAATGCCATTGATTCAGCCAGGGGAAACCAGGCTGCCAGGGCGCGGGCATGCTGTGCCGTCACTGGATAGTGCAGGGCCTTGAAGGGGCTTTTCAGATTAATAAGTAACCAGCCCCCAGCTGCCAGGGTCCCGCTTGCTTGTGTTTGCCCTGGGAAACGAATAGCCACTGACCGGTGGCTGCAAGTATCACATGGCTGCCCCAATGAAAGCTGGAGGCAGGGTGACTAATTCCAGACACTTTTATGGCTAGAGGCCAGATGCTGAGCTGTGAAGAGGCAGAACTCCCCTGGAGTTAACAGCGATGCTGATTTACCCTGTGTGAATGAGAGGAGACTTGGGATCAGTGGGGTTACTCCTGATTTACACCGTCATTCCTGATTTACACCTGCGTGAATGAGAGGGGAGTCAGGATCAGAGGGGTTACTCCTGATTTACACTGGCACTCCTGGTTTACCCCCACGTGAATGAGAGGGGAATTGCGATCAATGGGGTTAATCCTGGTTTATACCAGCACTCCAGATTTACCCCCACGTGAATGATAGGGGAGTCGGGATCAATGCGGTTACTCCTGGTTTACACTGGCACTCCTGGTTTACCCCCATGTGAATGAGAGGGGAATTGCGATCAATGGGGTTAATCCTGGTTTACACCAGCACTCCAGATTTACCCCCACGTGAATGAGAGGGGAGTCGGGAGCAATGTGGTTACTCCTGGTTTACACTGGCACTCCTGATTTACACCCACATGAATGAGAGGGGAGTCGAGATCAGTGGGATTTCTCCTGGTTTGCAATGATGTGACTGAGGAGACTCAGGAACAGTGGAATTGCAGCTCCTGATTCACACTGATTTGAAGGAAAACAGACGCAGGCGTGCTCTCCCTCTCCTCTTCACCCTCACTCAACAGTCTCACTAGGTGTCACTGTGGCTCCACGGCTTGCCTGTGGGCCAGGAACGCACCGATTCCATTTGCGCACGGGGACTGGACGCTGAGCCCTGGTCTCCACTACAGAGCTCCCTGTCAGCATCTACACCACAGTGTCACTTGCCCGCTACGCCGACGTACTAACCCCAGCTCCGTGAGAGCGCGTGGGGCGGTGTCGGGAGGGCGCTGCAGTCAGTGTAGACGTGGACAGGGCAATCGGTGAGGACACGCACGGCCGACACAAGGAGCGTAGGGCAGACATACAAAAGCGATTTAATTACTACAGTGGCTGCACCTCGACATAACTTAGGTTGACTTTGTAGCGTAGACTTGCCCTGAGGCGCTCATGTGCTGGGACTAGGCTCAAGTGGTGCTGTGCTGATACAGTGCTCTAACTTGGCTTGCCCATGGTTGAGATTTGCACTGCCCTGGCCATTACCTTTTTTAATTCGAGGCCAGTTGCCATGAAAAGCAATTTCCTAACACTTCAACCTTGCAGGGCAGTTAAAGAGCCTTGAATTTATTTCAGGCAACCTCAATGCAGCGTCGTAACAAAACTGTCTCATCCCACCAGGTCCTGTCCCGTCTGCATGATACACTCCTTGTCCTTGGCCAAAATTTCCCTTTCTCCCTACTGTGGTGCAGTGTGTCAGTTGGTGCTCATCCTCCACCCCAGAGAAAGCTGCATTTCAGGGGTGCTGCGTGTATATAGCTTGGTAGGTGCTCTGATATCATGTGGGATGAAAGATATTACATGCATGTAACACTCAAGGCTAAATCCACATGCGTTTACCAACAGTGGAACTGAATTTGGTCACGTTGTTATACAGGGCTTCTAAGCTCAGAATTGGGAAATCCAGGCCCAGATTCTCAGCTCCAGTGGAGCTATGCTGATTTATACCCACTGAGGAGCTAGTCCTCCCCCTCTCTCCATGCCGGGGTTAACTCATTTCCTTCCACAATAATGAGCAAGTTTAGTAACGGGCAATCCATTTTATTTACAAGAATTTGCCCATCACGATTAGCTCTGAAAGTGACTGCAGCTACCGCAGGGCAGGGCAACACAGATAGCGTCTCCTCTTCTGTTTTCCCTTTATTAGGTCAAGCTCCTTTCATTTGCATATTAACAAGCTTTCTCCTGCTCACTCCCTGAATCCAGGAGAGCTGCACTGTCTCCTTGCTAATGAGTTGCCTGTCATGTAATTGGTTATGACAGCAGAAAATCGTATTGACACCGTGTGATTTCCATGCTGTCTCTCCAATTCCTTCAGGACCTCCATTTCTTAGCTACCTCACTCACTGCTTTATCATCCAATTATCCCCTCCTTTTTCTTCCCTTCCAGCAATCACGGATTGTGTTTGCTATTAAACACAGGAGCTTTAATAATCAGAGCTCTTTGTCTGGGCTGATTTCTGGTCACACACCGGGACGTGAGATTTTATAAGAGCTAACAGCAATTCGTAACATTAAGCTCCCCGAGGATCTCAAAGCGCATTATAAAGCTGGGTCAACAAGACCGTAAGTAAGGGAGGCTGGTCAGGAAGTGAAGTTGGCATGGGGTGAGAAGCAAAGTACTGTCACAGATCAGAATCTGGCCAAGAGATAGAAAACTTCTTTTCTTCCCAGGACTAAGAATGGAACCCAGGAGTCCTAGCTCCCCAGTTTCATTGGTCCATACTCCCCTCTGAATCAGGGAACAGACATGAATAGCCCTGACCCTCATTCCCTCTGAGCCATTAGCATGCAGGCCCAGAGGCCCCTTGATTTCTGTGGGAATTAGGAACCTAAATTGCTTTGAGGAGCTGGGCCTCCATCCCTTCCAGAGCTGGGACTAGACCCCAGGAACCCCGATCTGAACTCTAAATATAAGCCACTCGGGCTCTCTACAGCAGCTTCACAAATCAGGTAACTTCCCCACTAGCCAATCAGCATGGCAGATTGCCTCGCTAGCTCACGCTGCCATTCCAAGCATGTGTAAGAATGCCAGAGATGGCGATGTGGGAGACGGAAGGTCAAATGCTAAACCTCATTTGCACACGGCACATAATCACCATGCAGCTAGGCATTTAACATGAGTGACTGTCTCTCCCTAGTAACGGGCCTAGTGCTGGGAGAGCTGGAAGAAGGGCATTCATATTAGAGTTACCATACATCCATATTTTCCCAGACATGTCCGGCTTTTCTTAAATCACTGTCTGGGAGGAATTTTTAAATATCTAAAAACGTCCGGGATTTTGCCATTATTATTTTTCCCCAAAGAAGAGTTGATCATTCGAGAAAGAGAGTGAATGTTGATCATTCGAGAAAGAAAGTGAATGTTGATCACTCAAGAGGGTGCCCGCTTTTTCCCCCAGCTCCCAGCGCTTGTGCTGTGAAACAGCTGTTTCGCGTGGCTGTGAGGGAGGAGGGAGGAGGGGGAACTCGGTGCGCTCAGGGGAGGAGGCGGGGCCAGGGGGGGAGTTGGGGAAGGGGTCCAATGGGGCAGGGAGGGTGTGGAGTTGGGGAGGGGACTTTGGGGAAGGGGTTGGAATGGGGGCGGGGAAGGGGTGGAGTTGGGGCGGGGCCGGGGGGGAGGCGAGCAAATTCCCCCCCCCCCCACAGAGTGTCCTCTTTTTTGAAAGTTCAAATATGGTAACCCTAGTTAATATTGGCAGAGCCTGGTGGGGCTCAGGGCTGGAATAGCAGAGGGGGCTGCATGGCAGGATGGAGGTCCACTGGCAGCACTGCAAATGGGGAGCCCAAGATCTATAGCAAGGGTGCGGGCTATGTATGAGGCTCAAGCACCATGGGCAGAACTCACTGTGGCAGCATCTGCCTGCAATTCCCACGTCTCTGGGACTCTCGGGTTCTGCTTTTCACAAGCACTCAAATGCAAATCAACGGCAGACAGAAATGTAGCTCAGCTCCTGGCTTCTAGTGAATCTAATCATGGAGCGTGGCTGGCCTGACATTGTCTCTGACTCTGACAGCTCAACTCGAGGCTCAGAGAGGCAATCTAACGTGATCCATTAGCCAGCGGTGAGGTGGGATCGCATTAGTGGGTATGGGAGAGCCACTGACTGCTAACCCACAGTTAATCAAGTGATGATTATATATTGCAGTAATCTGTGCGTGGGCAAAAGCCTCTCAGAGTGAATTATTTTAGGCAAAGGTGTTGTGTTATCTTCTGCCTATTATCTGGCTCCAATAATTCAGATGAATTCTAGACATGAAAAAAATATTTGTTCAATGTCATCATCAAACTCCACCCTCCTAATCAGAAAAGTCTGGCCCAGAACAGCTACTTGACTTCATGGTCAGCTAATCCTGAACTGTTCGGGAGTTTTGAATGCTACAGCTACTAATCCCCAGCACTTTTTATCAGTGGATCTCAAAGTGCTTGGCACAGGCTGTCAATATCATTATCCCCATTTTACAGCTGGGGCAATTGAGATCCAGGGCGGCAACGTGATTTACCAGCAAGCCAGAGGCAGAGCTGAGAATAGAACCAGGTCACCCGAGTCCCAGTCCAGCTCTAGCCACTCAGCCACACTGTCTCCCTTTCCTGACGGTGGGGCCCTTCCAAAAGCTCTGGTGCGCAGCTTTAAGCTGCTCGTCCAAAACACAGTCAGGCCAGATGATAAGACTTGCAAACAGGAACACCTCTGAATCGTAATACAAACAGGAGCCTGACACTCGGCTCACTTACAGTGGTGTGAAACTGGGGTAACTCCACCAGAGCCACTCCTGATTTACACATATGTGAGGGAGAACATTGTACCTTTGATAGTACATCAGCCCACTGGCCCAACCAGACCAGCACCGGCGGGCTGAGCTGATCCCCACCAGACCCAGGATCAGAAGGCACAGAGGTGGTGTACAGCCCTTCCACCGAGCATCCTGTGCAGCCTGCAGCTCCGTCAGACCCAAGGACTGGGCCCAGCATCTGCAGGTAGTGCAGGACCAGCTCATCCTCCGCTCAGTGGAGTGCGCCGAGATGAATACGCAATCCTGGGTCCCCTACTCTGCCCTGGGCAAATCCAGGTGCCCATGTGACTCCAGCTGCCAGCCATCGGCACCTCCCTGGCCCCAAGGGACTGGGCTGTGGCTGTCTTCACAGATGCCCTCTCACTTTCCTGGGGCAGTTCTGTTCTGCTGAGAAGCTCTGGGGCTGGATTCTGGGGCAAGACATTGGCACAGTGGGGGCCATCAGTTCTGGAATTCGTTGCCTGGCATGGCCTGCCAGGTCCCGAGATTGGCAATTACTAAAACACAGCCCAAGCTGCATTGTTCACTCTGGCTCCTTCTGAAATAGGGATTAGAGCCTGAAGCAGGGAGACCAACTTAGTTTTGTCAATGAGAAAGAGGGGGTGGAAGAAGGAGTGGGTTTGATTTATGCCAGTTGTTGCCAGCAATTGGCTTAGAAGTTGTTGGAGACAATCTAAGTAGCCCCGTGGCTGCGTCTGAGCAGGGTTCATTAATGGCTGAGCCTACTAAGCCATTAGCAGAGCGTTTCTGTAATAAGAGAGCCGGGATGGGATCCGTAGCTCAACGTCAGAGCCACAATCCAGGTTACGGCTGTGCGGCAGCTTGTTTCATGTTTGATTATTCGCCTTGCCAGCTTGCATGGTGCAGTAATATCCCTGCTGGAGTGAGTGCACTGGCTACTGTGACTGCATCAAGGCGTGAGGGATCGCTTCCCACCGGGCTCCAGCTCAGCTGCTAGCTTGATATATGCCATGCCAGACCCAACTCAGTAACGGGGGCATCCATCTACACCCACTGCTCCCTGACGATATATCACCCTGGCTTTTATTATTAGCCTTGTAGAAGCTGTTTTGTTGGTCAAAAGGCTGCATTTGAATTTCAGCTGACCGTGTCATTCCTCCTTGGTCTCATGGGAACTCATGAGAACACATCTCCACTGGACCCAGCCCATGGGCTTGACCTTTTGACCACACGGAATGAGTCTGGAGTTCCCCCCGATTTGATTCTGTGTCAGTCCCCAATTTTGCACCATCAAAGTCAACGGGAGCTTTGCCAACGACCTCAGTGACTGAAGGATCAGGCCCTAAAGACCTTAGCCTTTTCCCTGGCATTAAAGGACCTTCGGAGGCACCTCACTCGTCTCTTGATGCAGCTTGCCTTTGGGCCAAGAGATTCTCTAAGCTGTACGTAGGAGGCTGGCTTACTCTGTCCATTCATATCTGTCCATCTCTGCAGCTGTATGTCTAGCAAAGCACGGCCCAGACCCTGGGCTGTTTTAGAGCTGCTCCTGGGGTGGGGAAGGAACCTTCAGGTCTCTCTGAACTTGGAGCAGGCTGGGGACCAGGCCAGTTCCCAGTATGAATTAGATCAGTTTCAGATCTGCTCTAATCCACGTCAGCTGCTTATGGCCCCACAGCAGCTGTTCAGCCAGCTGGGCATCTCTGAGTATGGGAATTCTTTTCCCTAGCTGTGCAGCCCATGGCGGAGCTGGGAAGGGGTGGCAGAGCATCCAGAAGGGTGGCTTTGTGTCACTTAAAGACGCCCCAGGGACGTGCTCAGGGGCAGGAACTGGCTGTGTGAACATAAGAAGTATAAGAACATAAGAATGGCCATATTGGGTCAGACCAAGGGTCCATCTAGCCCAGTTTCCTGTCTGCCAACAGTGGCCAAAGCCAGGTGCCCCAGAGGCAATGAACAGAACAGGTAAATATCAAGTGATCCATCCCCTGTTGCCCATTCCCAGCTTCTGGCAAACAGAGGCTAGAGACACCATCCCTGCCCATCCTGGCTAATAGCCATTGATGGACGGATCCTCCATGAACTTATCTAGTTCTTTTTTGAACCCTGTTATAGACTTGGCCTTCACAACATCCATCAAAGAATTTCTTTGAGGCCTGGCAGCCCCCCTGCAACAAATCTAAAAAAGTCATGTCACCAGCAGCTACCCGAAAGCGAAGGGCAATGGGGCAGCAACTCCAAGCCATCCTCCCCTGTTACTGAGCTGCCAACCGGTGTTTTAATCAGCTGTGCTCAATCCCTCTCCCAGCCCATGTCCAGAGCAATCGTGCCCTGTTTTTGTCTTCCTTTCAGCCAGGCTTCGATCACAAGCGGATGTCTGGACATACCCATTACATGAAGGGTGCAGTGGAGGGGCAGGGGTTAGTGAGTTCCATACGAGATGCCTATGAAGGATGTCAGCTGGAGAAGGCTGCCATGAAATGAGCAATGAGGCTCTCTTCACATCTGCTAATGAAATGCATTGACTCAAGCTAGTACAGGCTGATGGGATTCTGTGCTGAGTGTTGGATGAGGTGCTGCGATCAACTATACCACATAATCAATGGCTCGTAACAGCAGAGGAGAAGTTCATGCAACAGCAGCCACTCTAGTATTCATGCAGGAAACAGTTTAATTGGGAGCAGGAATTAGACTGATGACGGTTGAGCTTACAAGCAGTAAGCTTGTGTGCAGTTCATGGCTACAGCAGAGAGCGGAGTCACAGCAGGGCTGGATTTTAAAAAGCAGTGAAATCATTTTGATCATTAATCATAAGAATGGGGTAACTGAATTTCATGCTTCAGGGCTCACCTGACATTCTGTAGGGGTCAGGAAGGAACTGCACCCCTATGTGTACAAGCATTGCACAATAGGCAGGTGACTAGCAGCAGGAGAGTTTGCCTTTCTCAGTACTAGAGGCAGAATACTAGGCTTAAGGGTTCAGTGGTCTGATCTGATCTGGCAAGTTCCATGGTCCTCTGATGGAGGCCAGCCTCCTTGAGTCAATCCTGTCTGGCAAGTCCTAGGAGTCTGTGATGGCTAGTTACCTTCTCTGCCCTGAGCCTCGCTGGCCTGCTGAAGTGCAAAATGACTAGCATCCCAGTCAGCTGCAGGCTTGCTAAGAGGCTGCCCTCAAGGTCCCCGAGCGCCCACAGGGCTCAGCAGAGCAAATCGCTCGCTGCTCTTTGTGCTCGCTTTGCCTTCTTCCTCCCGTGGAATTCTCACCACCATTAGTTCTCCTCTGGTTCCCAGCCAGGGCCAGCCCCAGAGCTTGGCCACCAGGTGTGCAGAAGGCCCCTGGTTCTTGCTCCCCTCCCAGGTCACTATCCAGACCCACACACACCAAAGCGAGGGGTCAGAGAAAAGAAAGGGCGTCTGCCCAGCCCTGAGCCTGCTGGACACCTGGCACTTACCCTGTGCTGCCCTACTTTGCTTTCTTGTTTTTAAGTGAATTTCCTGCTGGGAATGGTGCTGGACTGATAACAGCTCCCGACACAGCTGCTAGCTAGGGGCTGAAGGATGCTCATGGGGTTAAGACCCAGGGAGCCAGGAGATCTGGGGGTCTATTCCTGATGCTCTGAGATTTTGGGTGAGCCACTTCCTCTATGCTTCAGTTTCCCCAGCTGCATAATGGGGGCTGGTAATAATAATGACCTCCCACAGGGGAGCAGCGAGAGGGGTAAGGCCCTGATCCTCATTGACACTAAGCCCCAGAAAGCAGTGTCCTTTATAATGTGTTTTGGATGGAGGGCACATGGGAAGGGCAAATGATTATTACACATATAACCCTTGAATCTCTTCATTCTCTTCTCACCGCCAAGGGATGCGTAGCCATCCAACACACATTTCCCCCCACCTCTCTAGTGAGCTGGGAAGAGAGGGAAACGAAAGCAAACACAGATCCCTAATTCTAGAGTGCGGCAGGACCTGCCCCCATCATAGAATATCAGGGTTGGAAGGGACCTCAGGAGGTCATCTAGTCCAATCCCCTGCTCAAAGCAGGACCAATCCCCAATTTTTGCCCCAGATCCCTAAATGGCCCCTCAAGGATTGAACTCACAACCCTGGGTTTAGCAGGCCAATGCTCAAACCACTGAGCTATCCCTCCCGCCATGGAGAAACCGGCTCTGGCCAGAGGCCTGTGTGAACAGGACAACGACAAGCATTTTGGAAAAGGCCTTTGGGTGGAATAAGCTCTCCAGTCTTCATGGGTGGAGGCCACCTGTACGTGAAATAACGCCTTTAATCAGGAATTGCTGATTCCCCTCTGGCTCACACTGGTGTAAATCAGGTGTAACTTCCCTGGGCCTGATTCTCTCCTTACTCACCTGTTCCAGAGGAGTCAGTGAGCTCAGACGCCGATTTCAGTGATAGAGCCCTGTGCTGGGCCAGCCTCTCTGCTGAGCATCAGCTGGTGAGGTGGGCAAAGGAGTCTTGGGCTCATTTTCACTTCTGAATTCCTGCTCCCATCCCTTTCCGTCCCTGGAGTAACTGCACTTCTTGGCTGCCTCGCACCCTCCCCTGCCTTGCAGCACTAGGTTCATTGTTCTGCAGGTCTCTGCCCCAGGTTAGCAGCCTTGGGTGCCTCTGGCTCTCTCTCTCTCACCTCTCTCTGCACCCTGCTTTTCATTTGTTTTTCCATTTTGTCTTTCCCTCTCTTTGCCCCCTCCCCTTCCTGTCCCACTAAAATGGGCCAAAACCTGCCCCCGCATCAAGCACAAGTGGAATTGGAAAAGGTTCAGAAAAGGGCAACAAAAATGATTAGAGGCATGGAACAGCTTCCATATGAGGAGAGATGAATAAGACTGGGACTTTTCATCTTGGAAAAGAGACGACTAATGAGGGGTATGATAGAGGGCTATAAAATCATGACTGGGGTGGAGAAAGTGACTAGGGAAGTGTTATTTACTCCTTCTCAGAACACAAGAACTAGGGGTCACCAAAGAAATGAATAGGCAGCAGGTTTAAAACAAACAAAACACGTACATTGCATCACATGTACAAAGAAAAGGAAGTATTTCTTCACACAACACACAGTCAACCTTGCCAGAGGATGTTCTGAAGCCAAGACTATAACAGGGTTCAAAAAAGAACTAGATAAGTTCATGGAGGATCGGTCCATCAATGGCTGTTAGCCTGGATGGGCAGGGATGGTGTCCCTAGCCTCTGTCTGCCAGAAGCTGGGAATAGGTGACGGGATGGATCACTTGAGGATTCCCTGTTCTGTTCATTCCCTCTGGGGCACCTGGAATTGGCCACTGTCAGAAGACAGGACACTGGGCTAGATGGACCTTTGGTCTGACCCAGTATGGCCGTTCTTATGTTCTTAAGTGGGGGGCCATGTAGACTAAAAGGAGGTTCCATGGGGGCTGAGGAAGGAAGCTGAGGGTCTGGCCCATAATTGCTTTGTTAAACATAAGGGGCCCCATTCCCCTTATGATTCACCCTAGTGTAAATCAAGAGTCACTCCACCAGTGTGTCCTGATTCCCCTCTCTTTCACCCCGGTGCAAATCAGGAGTAGCTGTATTGGGCCTGATTCCCCTCTTACTGACCTGGGTGTAAATCGGAGTCACTCCAGTGGCCCTGATTCTCTTCTCATTCACACTGGTGTAAATGAGGCGAAGCGCCACTGGGCCCAATTCTCCTCTCGCTCACCTTGGTGTAATCAAGGAGTAACTCCACTAGGCCTGATTCCTCTCTCTCTCATGCCAGGGTAAATCAGGAGCCACTCAATTGGGCCTGATTCTCCTCTCACTCCAGCGTCAATCCAGGGTAACGCCACTGAAGTCTGTGGAGTTAGAGTGGTGACACCAGTGTACATGAGAGGGGAACCAGGTGGCTGGGCAGCACGTGGATTCTAAGTAGTTAATGCTGGATCAGAGCATGCTCACTGAGCCAGAGATCAATGGATGCCCAGGACTCGGTGTGGTGAACTTATTACGTGGTGGGGTAGCGAAGAGGAAAAGGAAACTAATCAACTAAAAAAGTTCTGCACATTGAAACCTGCAGTTTGCAAATCTTGCAGCTAGTGAAATAATATCTCAACAGTGAAGGCACTTGCAGGGCTGAGTGAATGTTGGAAGACAGAAAAGCCGCCCATGCAGAGGGAGAGGGAGGTTTTTATTTTCCCTTCGCAATTCAAATAGTGAAATGAGCAACTTAATCAAGATGAACTATCTCCTGGCTGGATTGAGTTCGCTGCACCTCAGCTGCATCCTGGGGACTTTAACAGACAGATTACAAAATGAGCAAACAAATCGAAAGTCCTATTGTTCCAGGCAGAAGCTGAATTACTTGAGCAAGAACCTGAAAAATGTGTCCATCCACCTACCATCCTAGCTACTTATCTGTCCATCTATACCCAGCAATCATCCGATCATTTTATCGTTCCAGCCTAGCTAGCTTTCTATCTATCGATCAGCCTGCTGATCTACCTAGCAATCTGCCCAGGCATTTGTACCGCACTTGTTACCACAGTAACTGCAAAACAAACTCAGGGGCCCTAGTTATTAGAAGCAATAAGGCAATTTGTTAGGTTTCCACTTAAACAGCGTTTACTGTCAGCGCTGGGTGTAACTTCTGAGTAAATAGGAAACTGTCACGTTCCCACTTGTTACTTGCTCCTAAAAGGGCCATGAGATCATATGTCTCTGTGAAGGGGCAGAGTGCGCACACACTCTGGGTTAATGCCTAATCGCTCCCCTCTTCCTGGGGTGCTGCTTTTCTTGGCAGCTAAAATAACAACCACCACCACATAACTCAATGGCTTGATCAATGGCTCCATGTCTAGTTGGCCGCCGGTATCAAGTGGAGTGCCCCAAGGGTCGGGCCTGGGGCCCGTTTTGTTCAATACCTTCATAAATGATCTGGAGGATGGTGTGGATTGCACCCTCAGCAAGTTTGCAGATGACACTAAACTGGGAGGAGAGGTAGATACGCTGGAGGGTAGGGATAGGATACAGAGGGACCTAGACAAATTGGAGGATTGGGCCAAAAGAAATATGATGAGGTTCAACAAGGACAAGTGCAGAGTCCTGCATTTAGGACGGAAGAATCCCATGCACCGCTACAGACTAGGGACCGAATGGCTCGGCAGCAGTTCTGCAGAAAAGGACCTATGGGTTACAGTGGACGAGAAGCTGGATAGGAGTCAACAGTGTGCCCTTGTTGCCAAGAAGGTCAATGGCATTTTGGGATGTATAAGTAGGGGCATTGCCAGCAGATCGAGGGACGTGATCGTTCCCCTCTATTCGACATTGGTGAGGCCTCATCTGGAGTACTGTGTCCAGTTTTGGGCCCCACACTACAAGAAGGATGTGGAAAAATTGGAAAGAGTCCAGCGAAGGGCAACAAAAATGATTAGGGGACTGGAACACATGACTTATGAGGAGAGGCTGAGGGAACTGGGATTGTTTAGTCTGCGGAAGAGAAGAATGAGGGGGGATTTGATAGCTGCTTTCAACTACCTGAAAGGGGGTTCCAAAGAGGATGGCTCTAGACTGTTCTCAGTGGTAGCAGATGACAGAACAAGGAGTAATGGTCTCAAGTTGCAGTGGGGAAGGTCTAGGTTGGATATTAGGAAACACTATTTCACTAGGAGGGTGGTGAAGCACTGGAATGCGTTACCTAGGGAGGTGGTGGAATCTCCTTCCTTAGAAGTTTTTAAGGTCAGGCTTGACAAAGCCCTGGCTGGGATGATTTAGTTGGTGTTGGTCCTGCTTTGAGCAGGGGGTTGGACTAGATGACCTCCTGAGGTCCCTTCCAACCCTGATATTCTACGATAACTCATAGACTCAGAGCCGTTAAGGTCAGAAGGAACCATAGTGATCATCTAGTCTGACCTCCTGCATGTCACAGGCCAAAGAACCTCACCCACCCACTCCTGTAAAAGACCCAAAACCTCTGGCTGAGTTACTGACGTCCTCAAATCATGTTTTAAAGACTTCAAGTTACAGAGAATCCACCATTGATACTAGTTTAAACTTGCAAGTGACCTGTGCCCCATGCTGCAGAGAAAGGCAAAAAAACCCCAGGGTCTCTGCCAAACTGAGCTTGTGGAAAATTCCTTCCTGACCCCAAATATGGCGAAAAGTTAAACCCTGAGCAGGTAGACAAGAGCCACCAGCCACACACCTGGGAAAGAATTCTCTGTAGTAAACTCAGAGCCCTCCCCACTGAGTGTCCCATCTCTGGCCATTGGAGATATTTGCTGCTAGTAGTCACAGATTGGCTCCATGCCATTGTAGGCAGTGTCATCACACCATCCCATTCAGCCTAGGCTTCTTCCTCCAAGCTGAGCTATTTGTAGGGTTTCCCCAGAGGACCTTTGTCCCAAGTTCCCTCTTTCCAGAGTGCCAGTCCTGCCTCCCTTATGCCCAAGGTGGGGGAGCACCCCATACCTGCCACAATGAAGCCACAGGACTCAGCTGTCATTTCCAGACCAGGTTCCAACATCTGTTGAAAGGATGGATCAACAGCTGAGCCCTGATAACCTGCCCCTGTCACATGGGATTGCACCCCATCAGGTCCCTTCTGTTTATTGCCACAGCACATCTGAGCCAAACCCTGCGGTCCTTAATCACCCCTTATGCTGAGTAATGTTCTTAGAAGACAGAGTAAAAATGGAGTGAAGACTTCATCACAGGGCCAAAACAACAAGTGGTGTCTGATGACAGCTCATCAGGAGACACAAACAGAACATATGCTCCGTGTCAAGAAGAATTCGCAGCATGCTTTGCACCAAAATTTCCCAGTCTCATCAACGCAGCCCAGGAATGCCAGTTCCCATCACAGTCACAAAGGGAGGGGTGTCTTTGGATCTGCAAGCCTCACAGTGGGCTTGATCAGCAGACGAACGACTCAGCTGCCCGGGATCCGAGCAGTGCACAGTTCTGTGATCCAGCTGGCGAGCTGAGGTGCGAAATAACAGTCTTCTGCCATGTTCACCAAATTACCAAAGACAGACTGAAGGGACCCCAGGGAACACTTGCAACATGACAGAGTACACATGACCAAGAAAGAGGCAATGGCCATCCAAGCTGCTTATGTGACACACGTCAAAGTCATTCACAATGGAACAAGCGGCTGTGCTCCATTGCCGGAGATGACTTAAGAATAAATGAACATGTGCACATGCATGCACACGCAGGTATGCACACGTACACACACATTGCCTATTGCACGCACTCTTTTATGTCAAGTGAGTCAGTTACATTTAAGGTGGGCTCCAAAAAAGCAGCTCGCTTTCCAACCCCCTGAGGCTGGCCCTGCGCGTAGTGATGTGATCACGACACATTGCAGTCAACTCCACATCTGCAGAGAGTAGGCGGAAAAACTGTCCGACAAAGATTTGTGGAAAGGTCACTTTGCATCTTGGCCTTGAAGCAAGAAGCCAAGTGACGCCTGGTGCAATAACAGAGTTGCAAATGTATTGAACTTAAACATTCCAAACCGAGTAAGAAGGGACATCACAGGAATTAGGTGAAAATGTTTACAGCTCCACCCAACAGCCAACCCCTGAGGATATCTGCTTTTGACATCCCTAGGCTTCAGCTTCCAACATCTCCAGCATGCCGACATCATCAATGTCATTCTATCTGAGCCATGGAGGTCTGAGTTTGGATGGGCCGTAAAGTAGAGGCAAAGCCCGGCATGGCTCTGTTGCTCATCGTCAAGTCTGGAGATGATAGATCTGAGCAGGCAAGGTGGATAGAGGCACATTTTGAAAAATTTGAGTCTAAGTGCCATCGTCAGTGCAGAAAAGCACAGGCGGGAGTGAGAGCAGTAACTAGCCACAGATATAAAAAGACGTCATAATTGCAGAAGCCCGGAGCTGAGCCATCTTGCTGATTGCTTTGCCCTGTGAGGGATCAAGCTGAGCTCTTTGACTGAACGGGTATGTAGCTGAAGGACCGCCCTTTGCTATTGCCATTTTCAACATGATTCGATTCTGGTTCTTACACCACCCCATCGGCATACAGGGCTAGAGCCTCAGATGGTGTACATCAGCATAGCTTCACTGAAATCAATGGAGATATGCTGATTTACACCAGCTGAGTATCCATCCCATCCTTTGGATACGGTATACAGAGCTGGAAAGATCATCCGTGCTGATCTGCATGATTTCCACCCACCCCATAATAAACACGAAAACAGCAGCAACTCGCTGCTGAGTACGTACATCAACCACGCTGTCATCACTGCAATCCGTGCCTGCGCAGCACACTGTAGGCGTGTCATGAACAGCCGATTGCAGTGAGACAATGCCTGACAGAAAGCCAGGAGTGACCTGTAGAATATCCTGAGGAACTCCTGAGAGAAGAGATCTGATTCCTACACATCAACCAACCCGTGAACAATTCCATCAAAACAGGCAGAGCATGTCTGCCTGAAATACAAGCAAACAAACCTGAATCAGCTATACGTGGCCAAACTACCAAGGAGCTCTATGAAAAGTTTTTTCATAGAGCGTTTCATAGATTTTTATAGGGCATTTTCCAATGGCCAACATGCACTAGTCACTACTGACAAACAATCAACCCTCTATTGGTAAATGTAACAACAGCCAACGTTGCGTTGCCCGGACTAAACAAAGTATCAGTGGATATTGGTGTTCCCAACAAAGTCAAATACACAGCTGTGTCCCCCCAACACAGGCCAGGGCTGGAATGCTGTGGTGTTTAATGCCAACACATAGCTCCATTGTGGTCTGTGGTTGATGCTGTGAGGGACCAGGGCTTGGGCAGTCATGTCCAGTGGTTAGAGTCATAGACGGTCAGACTGGAGGAGCTCGAGCTAGAGTTGATAGCTGGGGTCCAGAGCTGAGGACCAAGCCAGAGTCACTAGCCAGGAACTGGGGGAAGGTCAAGGAATCAGGAACCAGGAGTGAAGCAGGGTCTGTCTCAGCAGCAGATCAGGGACGAGGCTTCCTACTTCTCTCCCTACAGGCTTACATGGTGGGTTTGGGCCAATCAGAAGTCATGGGAGGAGCTGCCAGTCATGGGTGGCACTTCCTGGCCTTCCAGGATGTCTGGTGTGTTGACCCTCACCGTGCCACGGCTGCCTGGGGGGGCGGGGGGAAGCGCCACCCACTCACAGACCTGGGTTCAAGACTTATGAATCCCCACATCACCCCTGGGGCACATGGGCCAGGCTTGTTTGGGTGGCATTTGTGAAAGTCTTTTACTATTTCAGGAGTGTGAACATTACCAGTAGGCTCCCAGACTGTTCTTGGGGGCCACAGCCTTCCTGGCGTATGAGCTTCCACAACTGACCCCGCTTTAATCTGGAGTCCAGGATGGCACAGACCTCGTACTCCATATGGCCCTGACCTGGAACCAGGGGGCAGTGGCTGTGTTCGGTTGGGGAACAATTCCTGGCGTACAGTTCCGAGAGAGAAGCATGGATGACTGGTGCAATTTGAGGGACTTGGGAGGGTGGAGTTTGAAAGCAACAGGGTTGATTTTCTGCCGTATCTGGTAGGGTCCAAGGAACTAGTGGTCTAGCTTGAGAGAGGGCCTGCTCGTGTTGAGGTGCTTAGTAGATAACCAGACCTGTGGCCTACCGAAAAGACCACCCCTCCTGTCTCCGGCCATCTGCACACTGTTTGCAGTCCTTCTTCGTATCCTTGAGGGGCCCCCTCAGCTCTTCTTGAATGTGTTGGATTTATTAAACCAAGTCAGCAGAAAGGCTGAAGGAATCAGGGGTGAAATCCATAGTTAGCAAACAAGGGCTTTGTCCTGTGGAGCCATGGTTGGCCTTGTGGTATGCAAATATGGTGTTGGGTAGGAGGGTGGACCCGTTGTCCTGGTGGTAATTAAGCAGGCACCATAAATATTGTTCCAGTACTTGCTTCACCCTCTCGGTCAGGCCATCTGTCCGGGGGTGGTATGCTGAGGAGGCACAGGAGTGGATGTTTAGTAGCTGGAGGGTTTCGGGCCAGACATGCAAGATGGACGGGGTCTCTTGATCGAGGTGATGCGGTGGAGCAGCCCATGGAGGCGGACAGCATTGTTACTAGGAGCTGAGCCACCACCTCAGCTGATGGTACATGGGCACAGAGGATGAAGTGTGCTATCTTGGTCAGTTGATCTATGACACTAGATGGGGAGCGCTCTGAGTTCCTACAGTGGGTTCTTGCCCAGGTGTGTGGCTGCTGGGTCTTGCCCACATGGCTCAGGGTCTAACTGATCACCAGATTTGGGGTCAGGAAGGAATTTCCCCCCAGGTCAGATTGGCAGAGACCCTGGGGTGTTTTCGCCTTTCTCTGCAGTGTGGAGCACGGGTCACTTGCATTAAACTAGTGTCAATGGTGGATTCTCTGTAACTTGACGTCTTTAAACCATGATTTGAGGACTTCAGTAACTCAGCCAGAGGTTAGTAACTGGAGTGAGGTTCTGTGGCCTGCGATGCACAGGAGGTCAGACTAGATGTTCATGATGGTCCCCTGTGACCTTAAAGTCTCAGACTCTATGAGACAGTACTGCTGTGTAGCTATTTGATTTGGTGAGTTCTACAATGAAATCCATGGCAATGGCTGTCTGTGGCCAGGGCAGGTTCTCCATGGTCCTCAGGGTGCCGAGAGGTTTGGTGTGCAGCACCTTGGTGCAAGCACATAAATAGCATGAATCAACCTACGCCTGAATTTCAGCCGGCATGCAGGGTTTCTAGAAGAATCAGGAGGCTGGGATAGTGGCTTGAGGCCACTGTAGTGCCCCGCTAGGGGATCAGCATGGCTCATATGTAGTACCTCCAACCAGGGAGTCCTGGTGGAACGTATATATGTTATTCCGCCCTGCATGGAACGTTCTTTCTCATTCTGAGCTCTTGCTTGCTCTGGGAGTCTACCACCCTCTGGGCCAGCAGGTCCCCCCCCGGCCCGCGAGGCTGATTGGAGCAGTGTGATTAGATCTTGGGACAGGGTGGCACTAAGGAAGTTGTGGGGCTTGAGGAAGTAGGGTTGTTCCTGGCTAGCTTTCTCTCCTTCCTTGTAATAGTCTCCTTCACGGAACAGAGCATTGGCCTTGCTGTGCTTGCTCCCCGGTGGGTAGGTAATCTTGAAGTTGAAGCAGGAGAAGAATAAGACCCCGCTCAGCTGTCTCTGGTTCAGCGCATTGGCCCTGTGCGGATACTCAAGATTTCTATGATCAGTAACACTTGTCCAGGGCATCGAGCTCCTCCAGTAGTGAGGCCACTCCGCAAAGGCGGATTTAATCTCAAGCAATTCTTTATCAAGGAGCTCGTAGTTTTGTTCAGCTGGAGTGATCCTACCGATCCTAAATACACCAGTGACCAAGTGCCAGGTTGCAGAGGCATTAGTCAGTCCAAATGGCATTACCAGATATTCAGTGTCTTTAATGAGTTTAGAAAGTGGTTTTCCATTCATCTCCTGCCCAGATGGGCATGAGATTGTTACCTCTAGGAGGTCTGGGTTGCTGAATATCCATGTGGATCTCATGGAATCCAACAATGCTGGGATTAACGGCCACGGGTGCCAGTTCCGAATTTTCACTTGATTCAGTGTCCAGTAGTCTACAAAGAGGCGCAAAGTCCCGTATTTCTTCTTTATGAAGAGGAATGTGGCCCCTGTGGGAGATGAATGGAAAACCACTTTCTAAACTCATTAAAGACACTGAATATCTGGTAATGCCATTTGGACTGACTAATGCCTCTGCAACCTGGCACTTGGTCACTGGTGTATTTAGGATTGATATATTGTTTTCTTGAATACACGCCTGGAGAATCACCAGTTCTCGTTCGGGCATCGAGTAATTACGGCCACAGGGAACTTTCACCCTGACTGTAGGTCAACAGTGACATCACAGTGTCGGTATGGAGGCAATGTGTCCACATTTTTTTCCTGAAGACGTCTGCATAAGCCTGGTATTTATCAGGAATGCAGGGGTGGGAAGGGGTGTCAGACCCAGGAGTGTCTCACTCCAGCCAGTCGCTGTGAGCCCCCGGCACATATTGGGTTGACTCACTGCTGCCTGGGATGGGGCCCCTGGGTCCAGGGTCTTGCTGCTGTTGCTGCTACAGAGGCAGGCCTGCCGACAGAGCTCACACGGTCTCCCACACTATTCTTGCCAGCAAGTTAAAGAAGTATGGGCTGGATGAATGGACTATAAGGTGGATAGAAAGCTGGCTAGATCGTCGGGCTCAACGGGTAGTGATCAATGGCTCCATGTCTAGTTGGCAGCCGGGATCAAGTGGAGTGCCCCAAGGGTGGGGCCTGGGGCCCGTTTTGTTCAATATCTTCATAAATGATCCGGAGGATGGTGTGGATTGCACCCTCAGCAAGTTTGCAGATGACACTAAACTGGGAGGAAAGGTAGATACGCTGGAGGGTAGGGATAGGATACAGAGGGACCTAGACAAATTGGAGGATTGGGCCAAAAGAAATATGATGAGGTTCAACAAGGACAAGTGCAGAGTCCTGCACTTAGGACAGAAGAATCCCATGCACCGCTACAGACTAGGGACCGAATGGCTCGGCAGCAGTTTGGCAGAAAAGGACCCAGGGGTTACAGTGGATGAGAAGCTGGATAGGAGTCAACCGTGTGCCCTTGTTGCCAAGAAGGCCAATGGCATTTTGGGATATATATGTAGGGGCATTGCCAGCAGATCGAGGGACGTGATCGTTCCCCTCTATTCGACATTGGTGAGGCCTCATCTGGAGTACTGTGTCCAGTTTTGGGCCCCACACTACAAGAAGGATGTGGAAAAATTGGAAAGAGTCCAGCGGAGGGCAACAAAAATGATTAGGGGACTGGAACACATGACTTATGAGGAGAGGCTGAGGGAACTGGGATTGTTTAGTCTGCGGAAGAGAAGAATGAGGGGGGATTTGATAGCTGCTTTCAACTACCTGAAAGGGGGTTCCAAAGAGGATGGCTCTAGACTGTTCTCAGTGGTAGCAGATGACAGAACAAGGAATAATGGTCTCAAGTTGCAGTGGGGGAGATTTAGGTTGGATATTAGGAAAAACTTTTTCACTAGGGGGGTGGTGAAACATTGGAATGCGTTACCTAGGGAGGTGGTGGAATCTCCTTCCTTGGAAGTTTTTAAGGTCAGGCTTGACAAAGCCCTGGCTGGGATGATTTAGTCGGGGATCGGTCCTGCTTTGAGCAGGGGGTTGGACTAGATGACCTCCTGAGGTCCCATCCAACCCTGATATTCTATGATTCTATGGGAAGCTGATCCTCTGTGCTCGCCAGAGAATATGGGGGTCACGCCATGCCAACCACGTGATGTCAAGCTTCAGGGGAAATGTGGGGAACAGACCACCCTGAACTGCAGCAATTCTCGGTGCTCCTGAATTACTGCTTCCAGGGGCACTGTCTCCTGGGTTACCAGCCCAAGAATAAGAGGGTCCCATCTACAGTTTCCACAACATCCAGCATGGACTTCTGCCAGATGGCAATTTGCAGAGCTCGGGCAGTCTTGGAATTTATGAAATTGTCAATGGCTCTGGAGTCAATGAGTGCCCACTGCAAGGGCAGTTGTTGAGTTTTGCCATGGAGGCACAGCTGAATTAGAAACCAGTGGACCCCCACGGGTCCCCATCAAAACTTGGGGGGTCAGCCCTGGGCGTAGCTGTGTGGTTGTGCCCAGCCAGGTCCTCCTACGAGGCCTGAGCTTGATTGTTTCCTGATCCCTCCTGGCCTGGATCTGTGATGGGCATGAAGCAAACATGTCCTGGCTCCGTGCAGCAGCAGTGCAGGCTATTGCACCAATGTCACTCCTTCTCCTTCGTGGTCAACTGTCAGTGGGCTGAGTCACCTGCATGGGTGGGTGGGTTGAGCTCACGGGGGCTAGCACAGGGCGTGGGGGCATGTTCTACCCCTCTTTTCCTCCCTCAGCGCACATATCTGGTTGTCAATGAGGATGGCCAGATCAATGGAGGTGTCCAGGTCCACAGGGGCTTCTGCCCACGCTAACTCACTCTTTGCTTAATCCCCACTGGAACTGGTACAACTGGGCCACCTTGTGCCACCTGGTGTTGGCCACAAGCCATGAAGTGTGCCGTGGACGAGGGGGGCTGGCCCCTGTTGCTGCCGCAGCTTCCTTGGGGAGGCTTTGGCCGATTGCATGCTGAGAGGGTCATCAGCAATTGTGGAAAAGGCTCAGAGGAGGGTGCTCCAGTCCATCAGTGCCCGACTAGTCTGCTTGAGCAGGGGAGAGGCCCAATCCAGTGCCTCACCAGTCAGTAAACTAGTTACCAGCCCCACCTTGGCCTGCTTTGTGGAGTCAGTCCGGGAGCAGAGCAGAAACAATAGACAGCACTAATTAAGCAAACCCCCGAATTTTTGGCAGTCTCCATCGATTGCTGCAGTAGAGGCATCACGGGGCCTGGCTCAAGTGGTGGGGCCATCACCTGTGCCTACCCATGGAGGGCCTGGTTTTCTGCACAACATTGTGCTGTCTCTGGCCATGGAGCCGAAACCTCAGCTTCTGTGTTGGTGATCTGTGCCCAGGGATCTGGTGCTTCTGGGGGCTGGCTGGGCAATGGACTGCCCGCTCCCTCCATGTCCCCATTGGGGCACAGGCTGTGCAGGGTCAGAGTCATCTGTGCAAACTGCCAGGGACCGGGATGTGCGCAGACAGGTCCAGGGGTCAGAGTTGGAGGAGGTCGAGGTTGAGTTGATATCTCAGGTCCGGAGCCAGGGGTCAAGAGCCAGGAACCGGAGGCAGGGTGAGGAAGGAGGAATGAGGCAAGGAGAACAGCAACCCAGAGTGAGGCAGGATCTATCTCAGCAGCAGGTCACGATCTGCCTTGATGCACTGTCACTTCCTGGTACTCCCTCCAGGCTTACCTGGTGGGTCTGGGCCAATCAGCAGCCATGGGAGAGGCTGACAGTCATCTACCATGGGCGGCACTTCCCATAGTGACTGGTCTCCCAGGATGTCTGGTGCATTATTAATGGCTATGCCAAGGCTGCCTGGTGGTGGGGTATCATAGAATATCAGGGTTGGAAGGGACCCCAGAAGGTCATCTAGTCCAACCCCCTGCTCGAAGCAGGACCAATTCCCAGTTAAATCATCCCAGCCAGGGCTTTGTCAAGCCTGACCTTAAAAACCTCTATGGAAGGAGATTCTACCACCTCCCTAGGTAACGCATTCCAGTGTTTCACCACCCTCTTAGTGAAAAAGTTTTTCCTAATATCCAATCTAAACCTCCCCCATTGCAACTTGAGACCATTACTCCTCGTTCTGTCATCTGCTACCATTGAGAACAGTCTAGAGCCATCTTCTTTGGACCCCCCTTTCAGGTAGTTGAAAGCAGCTATCAAATCCCCCCTCATTCTTCTCTTCTGCAGACTAAACAATCCCAGCTCCCTCAGCCTCTCCTCATAAGTCATGTGCTCTAGACCCCTAATCATTTTTGTTGCCCTTCGCTGGACTCTCTCCAATTTATCCACATCCTTCTTGTAGTGTGGGGCCCAAAACTGGACACAGTACTCCAGATGAGGCCTCACCAGTGTCGAATAGAGGGGAACGATCACGTCCCTCGATCTGCTCGCTATGCCCCTACTTATACATCCCAAAATGCCATTGGCCTTCTTGGCAACAAGGGCACACTGCTGACTCATATCCAGCTTCTCGTCCACTGTCACCCATAGGTCCTTTTCCGCAGAACTGCTGCCTAGCCATTCGGTCCTTAGTCTGTAGCGGTGCATTGGATTCTTCCATCCTAAGTGTAGGACCCTGCACTTATCCTTATTGAACCTCATCAGATTTCTTTTGGCCCAAACCTCCAATTTGTCTAGGTCCTTCTGTATCCTATCCCTCCCCTCCAGCGTATCTACCACTCCTCCCAGTTTAGTATCATCCGCAAATTTGCTGAGAGTGCAATCCACACCATCCTCCAGATCATTTATGAAGATATTGAACAAAACCGGCCCCAGGACCGACCCCTGGGGCACTGCACTTGACACCGGCTGCCAACTAGACATGGAGCCATTGATCACTACCCGTTGAGCCCGACAATCTAGCCAGCTTTCTACCCACCTTATAGTGCATTCATCCAGCCCATACTTCCTTAACTTGCTGACAAGAATACTGTGGGAGACCGTGTCAAAAGCTTTGCTAAAGTCAAGAAACAATACATCCACTGCTTTCCCTTCATCCACAGAACCAGTAATCTCATCATAAAAGGCGATTAGATTAGTCAGGCATGACCTTCCCTTGGTGAATCCATGCTGACTGTTCCTGATCACTTTCTTCTCATGTAAGTGCTTCAGGATTGATTCTTTGAGGACCTGCTCCATGATTTTTCCAGGGACTGAGGTGAGGCTGACTGGCCTGTAGGTCCCAGGATCCTCCTTCTTCCCTTTTTTAAAGATTGGCACTACATTAGCCTTTTTCCAGTCATCCGGGACTTCCCCCGTTCGCCACGAGTTTTCAAAGATAATGGCCAAGGGCTCTGCAATCACAGCCGCCAATTCCTTCAGCACTCTCGGATGCAACTCGTCCGGCCCCATGGACTTGTGCACGTCCAGCTTTTCTAAACAGTCCCTAACCACCTCTATCTCCACAGAGGGCTGGCCATCTCTTCCCCATTTTGTGATGCCCAGCGCAGCAGTCTGGGAGCTGACCTTGTTAGTGAAAACAGAGGCAAAAAAAGCATTGAGTACATTAGCTTTTTCCACATCCTCTGTCACTAGGTTGCCTCCCTCATTCAGTAAGGGGCCCACACTTTCCTTGGCTTTCTTCTTGTTGCCAACATACCTGAAGAAACCCTTCTTGTTACTCTTGACATCTCTTGCTAGCTGCAGCTCCAGGTGCGATTTGGCCCTCCTGATATCTTTCCTACATGCCCGAGCAATATTTTTATACTCTTCCCTGGTCATATGTCCAACCTTCCACTTCTTGTAAGCTTCTTTTTTATGTTTAAGATCCGCTAGGATTTCACCATTAAGCCAAGCTGGTCGCCTGCCATATTTACTCTTCTTTCGACTCATCGGGATGGTTTGTCCCTGTAACCTCAACAGGGATTCCTTGAAATACAGCCAGCTCTCCTGGACTCCCTTCCCCTTCATGTTAGTCCCCCAGGGGATCCTGGCCATCCGTTCCCTGAGGGAGTCGAAGTCTGCTTTCCTGAAGTCCAGGGTCCGTATCCTGCTGCTTACCTTTCTTCCCTGCGTCAGGATCCTGAACTCAACCAACTCATGGTCACTGCCTCCCAGATTCCCATCCACTTTTGCTTCCCCCACTAATTCTACCCGGTTTGTGAGCAGCAGGTCAAGAAAAGCGCCCCCCCTAGTTGGCTCCCCTAGCACTTGTAGAGTCACTGCACACCTGAAGTGCTGCAGATGTGTGTTCAAATCCTGTGAAACCTCACAGGTACACACATTATCAAGTTATTCAAAATTTCCATCAGTAATAGTGTTCTCCCGTTGTCCTATCGTTAGCAGATCTTGGAACGCCAGTGCAAATTAATATCTGATGATTCACTGGGGCTGAAATGGTTCTTTAGATTCTACCCTGAATATAAGGGAGATGGGAACAGCACTCTGGCACTGGGAGCTGAGGTCTGGGGCAAACAGCCATTGAAGGAAGTGAGACAGAATGTATTCCTGTGTTCACACTTTATTGTAATAATCTTTGTACAAAGTACACCTTGCAAGGTATAATTTGAAAACTCATAATTTGCAGATCAGTATCGTCCTGGTAAAATGTGTCTGGCAGCACTGTATCTGAAGTTTAAGATTCCCCTGTATGGTGTTATTACCACATGTTCTAAACTGAGGCTGGCAAACACATCTGTCCTAGGCAAAGGAGTGTGTGCTCTGCTTCAGTTGCATATAAGCAGTACACAGAGCCGTCAAGCAGCAATGGAAACAAAGGAAGCTCCAAGAGGTGAGAAAAAAGCAGCGGGGAACATCCTTCCACACAGAGTCTTGGTCTCCTAGTTCTCAGCTGGGAATGTTTTTCAAGAGAGGGACTGAAACTATAAAATGGAGGGAAAAACATCCAAGGCACCCCTCTCACTCCCCCTGCCCATCACATTTACTGCACCTGAAGTGACAAAGGAAGCAGTCGTTGGACTCGGGGGTGGGATCCTGACCTAAGAAGTTTGTCCAGTCAGACAGCAGAAACATGGGATGAGAAAACTTTGCTTTGAATTTAGTAGAGTTTGTTAAGTTAGGCACCAGTAGCATTTTGTCTTTATTTTTCTTGTAACCATTTCTGACTTTTATGCCTCATTACCCGTACTCTTACAATCTCTCTCTTTGTGGTTAATAAACTTGTTTTATTGTTTTATCTAATACAGTGTGTTTAAATTGGAGTGTCTGGGAAACTCCATCTGGGGTGGCAAGTTGTGTGCATATTATTCCTTTAGGAGAAATGACAGACCTAATATGGCTTGTACTGTACAGGAGACAGCTGGGAAGGACAGGATATACCTTTCTGGGGGGAAATTTAAGACTGGGAGTGTGTTGCGGTCACCTTGCAGTATAACCCAGGCTGGTGAGAACCAGAGTGTAACCCAGTCACACACAGACTTTCATGTGGCAGGCTGTTTGTGAGTGGCCCAGGTGGGAGCCATTTCAGCAAAGCATTGTAAGGCACCCCAGGCTGCAGGGCAGGGGTGACACATCTCCTCACTGATCTGGATTGTGCGCTGGTATGTCACAGGAAGGGACAGTAGGAGATTACAAGCCTGGGGAGGAGGTAGAGTAACCCTGTAGGGGTGACTTTCTGACTGCACAGCATGTGTAGCATTTGTTCTAAAGGTGTGGATTTGGCTGGCTTGTCCCATGGAGCTAGTACTAATCGCTTCCTATGACAATGACAAATATCACAGTCGGGTCTCTGCATTCGCACAGGGTTGTTATGCAATCACTGCTGCCCTAAGTCAACGCCTCTAGCGAAGGGAAAAGGCCAAAGCTTCCGACTGTGCCCATTAGTGGGCACAGAAGGAGGTTGGGCCACCCAAGTGATGAGGGCACAGACCGAGTCCCCAGGTTGTTATAGCCACCCGTCTGTCAACAGCCACGGGAGCCTCTGAGCTCTCTGGTACCTGGGACACTGGGCTGACAGAATTTAGGGAACCTCTGGAGACAGGGGCTAATCTTGAACTCCATTACCTCCACATGAGGCTAGACAGAGCTTGACAAACCTCACTGGGATTCTGCATAAGCCATCACCCTTAGCGGGTCTAGTAACATCTGCTTGCTTGATGTTACTTTCTGTCTGTCCGAGCGAGTGGCACTCAGGCAGACACTGGCTTGGTGTGCTGCAGGACACTGGTGGCACCGCAGGTGAGCGGAACCCCGGCTACTCACATTGACGATGGCTTCCTTCGTCTGAGCCATGTCCGATATCACCCCGTCCGTGATGATCAGGAGCACGAAGTACTGGGAGCCGTCCTGTTCAGTGGTGGCGTACCTGGACGGGAAGATGTCCATGTGAGAGTAGGCTTCTGGGGGGTGGGTACCGGGGATTAGGGACTCTGAGCTCTAACCTTGCTGCCCTGGGCCATGTTCATCCCTGGGGTAACTCCAGTGACCCCATGGGGAATTTGTCCCCAGGTCTGTGGTACAGAGCAGCTTCTCCAATTTCCCAGTTTGGGAGATTTCTGTGGCAAGATTAGCGCTCCCCAAGGGGAGTCCCCCTCCTCCTCTCCCTGCCCCCAAATGTAACCTCCGTTTCTGCTGTTGCCCAGGGGCCATGTGAGCTCCCAAGAGAGCTGGGCTGTGACACCACTTACCCAAGCCAGGATTCTCCTGGGAGTAAAGGGCTGTGGCACATCCCTGCTAGTCCAGCTGCAGGGTGTTAAACATGGGCCTTGACCCAGGCCAGGGAGTGACATAAATACACACCATGCTCCCGGAACCCAGGGCTTGAGACATACACATGGATTGGACACAGCCCTGGAGGATCCACTGCCCTGGCTAGCTCCTTCCCGGCTCTGGCTGTGATCAAACAGCTCTTGACTCTTTTGCTGCTCCCAGTTGGCCATTCTATGCAGGCACTGCCACAGCTCTCTAGTGGGTACCACCAGCCCACTTCTGACCCAGGGAGAGGTGACCGAGCAAGCCTGGCTGTGGGATACTGCCACCGAGTCAATGCACTAGCTGGATGTACCTGGCCACATGGTTGACTACCGGGGCAAAGTTAGTTGGGCCATACAGCTGGACAGTCTTGAGGCTCTTGTGATAGGCTTCTAAAATGCCCTCAATCCCGCTGCAGTAGGGGTTGTCGGTGTTGCCGTTCTGAGAGAGAGGGAGGAAGGGCAGTGAGGGGGGGTTCCCAAACAGGGGAGTCATTCCCCATCCCCCCACTTTTATTTCCCAGAGCCCGGCTTGAAGCGCTGGCCAGAGGAATGTGAGGAATTCCCCACAGTGCTGGGAGGAATCACCTGAAGGGGTTACCCTATGGCCTCAGAGGAACAGTGATGATAACACTTAGCACTTGTGCAGTGGTTTCCATCCTAGGATCTCAAATTGCTTTAAAAGCACCATCATCCCCATGTTCCTGGTGGGGAAACTGAGGCACAGAGAGGGGACATGGCTTAACCAAGGACAAACAGAGTACACCCATGAGGTGGGACTAGAACCCAGGAGACCCAGCTCTGGCACTGAAATGGCTTCCATTGCTGAGGCTCAGTCCCTAGCTGGCATCTCCAGAGAGTGGGGCTCAGAGAGTCACCAGAGTTACCTCCCCCATGCTGTAAGGAGGGAAGCTCTCTCCTGGGGGTGGGGGCGGGGAGACAGCAGCTATGTCCCTTCTCCAGCGGGGACTGGGAAGAGGCTCACTAAGAAAAACCAGGTTTCCCTGCTCAAATTTTTATTCCCTCCCCATGGGAAATCCATTGTCCTGTCCTCAGAGCAGCTATGCTCCTACCCCTGGTGATCATGGCCGTTTGGCCGGCTAAGGCCAAGCCACAGAGGCCTCGTGGAAGCCCAGAGCAGCATGGCTCAGAGCCCGGGGTCGACACACTCGGCTTGTGCGCCAACTGTGTGTAGACGATTGGACTGGGGCTGGCGCTCGGGCTCTGAAGCCTACGGTGGGGGGTGGGCGTCGGAGCCCAAGCATCTACCCAGATGTTTTGAGAGCCGCAGCACAAGCCCGAGGCTGCTGAGCCCAGCTCTGGGCCTCGCCGCGGCGGCTGTGCAGAGGGACCCACTGAGGCTCCGCTAGGGCCGACCAAGCACTCGGAGACCCGTCAGGCTGTGCCACAGTCACGGGCCCTGATCAGCGTTGGCTGCTCTGCGGAGGCACCTCCGGCAAGTCTGCTCAGGGATCACACGGACTGGCTGGTCTAACCAGTGGGTCAGACTAGTGGGGAGGTGGTGCCATCCACGCCCTGACCCCCACTAAGGGCCTGATCCCGTCAGGCGCTGAGCATCATCCACACCCACCGCAGCCGGCAGGAGCTGAGGGTGCTCAGTGCCTCACGGGGCTGCTCTTTCAGGCTCTGGCCAGACCGCTGGCCGGACAGGAGCGAGGCCCGTCACTTCCGCCCGGGCACAGCATGGCTGCAGAGGCTGGAAAAGAGGCTGTCTACGCGCTGGTGACCACGGCAGGGTTACGCGGCTAAGGTGTGTGCATAACCCACACCCGCGGAGCGACGCCGCCATCCTGACCGACACACGGCGCCAGCACACTGTAGCAGGGCAGGGCACTCACCGCCACGGCGCCTCCTGCTGGCACTCTGGGAACTAGCTCATCCAGCTCAGGCGCGCCCTCCTCTGGCCGGTTTCTCACTCGCAGGTACCTGCCCCCTTGTCTCCACCACCTCTGGCCCCATGTCCCTCACGGACCCCAGTGCCGCTGCCCCACGGGTGCTGCCCCACAGCAATGCCCCCACACTCTGGGTCTCCCCTCCCAGGGGAACCCCAATGCCCTATACCAGAGGTGGGCAAACTACGGCCAGCGGGACCCTCCTGCCCAGCCCCTGAGCTCCTGGCCGGGAGGCTCGTCCCCGGCCCCTCCCCCACTGTTCCCCTCCCCCGCCGCCTCAGCGCACCACGCCGCTGGCGACAATGCTCCGGGCTGGGGGGTGGGGGGGGGCTGGGAGCTCCTGGGGTTGCACAGCTGCAGAGCCCAGCCTGACCCGGTGCTCCAGGCAGCGCGGTAAGGGGGCAGGGAGCGGGGGGCGGGGGGTGGATAGAGGGCAGGGAAGTTTGAGGGGTCAGGGCGGTCAGAGGGCAGGAAACAGGAGGGTTGAATGGGGGCAGAGGTCCCGGGGGGGCAGTCAGGAAGGAAAGGGGGGGTTGGATGGGGCACCAGGGGGCAGTCAGGGGACAGGGAGAAGGGTGGTTGGATGGGGCAGGGGTCCCAGGGGGGCAGTCAGGAATGAGAAGAGGGGTTGGATGGGGCAGTGGGGGGCAGTCAGGGGCAGGGGTTCCAGGGGTGGTCAGGGAGGGGTGGATGGGGCAGGAGTCCCAGGGGGCCATCAGGGGACAGGGAACGGGGGGGATTGGATGGGGTAGGAGTCCCAGGCGGGGCCATCAGGGGGCAAGAAGCAGGGGGGATCAGATAGGGGTCAGGGGCCAGGCTATGGCTGTTTGGGGCGGCACACAGCCTCCCCTAACCAGCCCTCCATACAATTTTGGAAACCCGATGTGGCCCTCAGGCCAAAAAGTTTGCCCACCCCTGCCCTGTACCCACCTTGTCTCAGTGGCTACTGCCAGTCGTCATCTAGCCCCTTCTCTCAGGGGCAGGCTGCCGTCTGAAATGGCCACTCATCACTGGCAAGGGGGTTGGACCTGCTGCTTTTCTTGGCCTGGCTGCCTCCCGGCAGCCCTAGTATGTCCTCAGGCCTTTGCTGCAAGGCCTCAGCCTGGGAGGTCGCCGGGCCAGAGCTCCCCAGCTCAGCCTGCCCTTCCCCAGCCCTTCCCCAGCCCTTCCCTGCTCTGCTCTGCTCTGCTCTGCTCTGCTCTGCTCTGCTCTGCTCTGCTCTGCTCTGCTCTGCTCTGCTCTGCTCTGCTCTGCTCTGCTCTGCTCTGTCCAAGGGACCCCATCTCTCCCAAGCAGCTCCATCCTTCTGACTTCTGTCTCCCCAGGCGCCCTTCTTATACCCTGATTGGCTGCCTCAAGCCCGCTTGTGATTGGCTCCCCGGGGCAGCCCTTTCCCAGGGCTGTTTTCAACCCAAGCGGGGTGACCGCCCTGCTGCAATAGCCACCGCCTCTGGCGGAGGTGGAGTTATGAACCCAAGAGGAGAGCTCTCTCCCGTCGGCGTGGCACGCCTTCACCAGCAGCTCGAGAGCAGCTCAGCTGTGCTGATGCCAGCTGGTAGTGTAGACCTGCCCTAAGTGGAAGAGCGATTCGAAGGGGATGGCAGTACCAGGGGGAACTCGTGGGACACGTGCCCGTCAGGAGGGATTTTGGCTCCGAACCCAAGTGCGGGGAACATCTTGTCACTGTCGTAGTCCTGGATGATCTCGCCCACCGCCTTCAGTGCCATGGCGTAGGCGTTGAGCTGGTACGGGTTCATGTAGTGCAGGGAGGTGGATTGCGAGGGGTTGCCTGACGGAGAGAGAGAAGGGTCACACAGACCAGCAGGCAGCAGCACATGGGCAAAGCAGTGGGGGTTTGGTGGGGGCATGTGCATTTGTCAGGTCAGCTGAGGGACTGAGGTCTTTACTCAGGGCCCGATTCTCACACACACCAAGGGAAGTCAAGAGTAATTCCTCTGTCACTGTAGGGGGGAAACTGACATAAGAGAGCGATTGTCAGCTGTGTGGGGCAGGGACTGTGCTTTTGTTCTGTTTGTACAGCACCTTGCACCATGGGATCCTGGGCCAGAATCGCGGCTACTAGTCACTATGGCAATATAAATAATCAATAATACCAGTGAGGTGAGTCCAACCCTCATTGATGTCCATGGGCATTGGCCTGGGTGGCTTGAGAAAACATGGTGACCCAAGGGCCAGGATCCAGCTCTCACCTCCACCCGTGTAAATGAGGAGTAACTCTGCGGAGGCCAGTGGAGTGATGCTGGTATCAAACTGCTCTAAATCAGAACAGAACCAGGCCCCAGGTGTTTGGGCAGGACACTTGTTCGTTAATAGTATAAAACCCCATCCCTGTAAGGGTACCTAATACCTATCGACAGATTTAACAAGTGCTCAACAGTCATCAAATAACTATTGATTTCACAGGCCTTTATGGGGAATGGACGACTGTGCAATAAATACATAACATCTCAGAGGGGTTTAGTGTAATGTATTGTCTGAGCAGCCACCAGCTGTCTGAACAGAGACTGACCATGCTTCAGGGAACATTAGTACGGTTAATCTGGTAGAACTCACCATTGGAAGCTGTGAAGTCAATGGCCACTGTGAAATTGATCTGTGTCCTGAAAAGGGGACAATGACACCATTAGTCAGAAGCTCTGGCAGGCTGGTGCAGATTCTGCAGGCGTTCTGTTCAGACTCCACCCTCGATGGGGCTAATGTTCCCAAACCAGTCGCCAGGCCTCGACACCCTGGCTTGTTTGGAAGAGCTCAGACGGAGATTCAAACTGTGCTGTTCTCACCTGCAGTCTCTTGATGCACAGATGTCACAGGTGGCAATGCACAGCTGAGCAAATCCATGGGAAACTGGCAGCCAAGCGAGCTCCCAATGGCCTTTGTTAACATCTCCCCAGTGCAGCAGGTGGGGAGAGCTTCGAGGGGATCTAAGCAGGGAGAGTGGAGTCATCGAGCCAGTGGCCAGGCTCTCCCACCTGGGCACTGCACCCGCACATCGCATTTCACCCCAGCCGAGCCTCAAAGCGACTGGAGACAGCAGCTTTGGTCAGGGAGATAAAGGGGGGCCTGAGTCAATAAGAGACACGTTAATGGCCAGAACTGCTCACAGCTGGGGCTGGGCTGAGAACAACGGAAGCTGAGCTGAGCAATTCTGCCTGTCTGACCAGGAGTGCGGAGCTCCCTCTTGGGTTGTTTTACAGCCCTGCCTTTGACTCTCAAGCTGGGTCCATTTCCTGGTGCCCACCTGTGCTCTCATCCCCTGGCTTGAGCCAGAGAGGCACTGAGCACCCATAGCCCCTGGTATTTCCAGCATTTTGCAGGATCAGGCCCTGTAGAGAGGAGACTGGGAAAGGAGCCCACACTCACTCTGTCAGATCAGCGAGCTGCTCCCACGCACCCAGAAATCATCCCATGACCACAGCAGCAGCCAGGTGAGAACCCAGCTCCGGGGTCTATGAATTCCCCACTCGCCCTGCACAGAAGGGGTAAGTGTGGACTGAGTACATAGGATTGTCTGCAGTGACTGGCACGCCAGCCATGTCCCCATTGGTGGTGGGTGAAATTTCCCCTGGGGGAGGCGAGCTCCTTGTCCTGCCTCTTCCGCCCACAGTCCTACCCCCACTCCACCCCTGCTCTGCACCAGGCCCCACCCCTGATTCGCCACTCACCTCTTCACACACCCCTCCAATCATCTCCTCCCCCGCTCGCCTGCTGCTCGCCCACCTGCTGCTGGCCTCCTCACCCCGCCCCCGCCAGACCCTTCCCCCCCCACCAGACCCCCCCACCTGCTGTGCAGCTGGCTCCCCGCTCGCCTCCTTACCTGCTGCTGCACCCTCCCGTGACACCCTCGCCCCTTTTCACCTTAAAGCACTAATAACATTCCCCAAGGCACCAGGTGTAGCCGAATTGCCAGACAGATTCTCCTCTGCATGGCAGGGAGTTTGGTATACGCCATACAGAGAGACGAAGCACCAGGCTGCCTGCACCATCCTGAAGCCTAATCTGTCCTTTTGGAAAGTGCTTGTCGGTGGCAGCCGGCATTAGGGCAGCAGTTTAATCACCTTCCTTACCCAGAATTCCCTGCCAGGCTTGTTTACTTCAACTGGGTTTGAATAAAACGACTAGATCAAGAAATAAACGCACTGGCTATGGCAGCTCCTCCTTGAGCCAGGCCAGCAGTTACTTCTGGGTACAGAGACTCACTGAGGCGTCATGGTTGGGAAACTGGTTTTAACCCCAATAACAGATTTTCCTCCAATAGAAAAGCCAGCGGAATGTGGCCAAAGGCTCCCTGGGCGTTGGTGAATGCCTGTCAGATGGGTTCATTACCACTGTCATGGCTCTGTAACAGTTCCAGTGATCTCTGCTACTCGGTCTCTGGAAGGCTTTTTCACTGTGTAAAGTTAGTCGGGGATCCCCTCTGCTCACCTCCTCACTCCCCCCGTCTGCCACTGACTCCCCGCTCGCATTCTCACACTCCCCCCGCACCCAGAGACGCGGCCTGCAGCTGTGGGGACCTCCGAGGGGGGGAAGGGGAAGGGGCTGGGGAGAGGAGAGGAGGAAGATTCACCCCAGGCAGCAGCAGCAAGCCGTGGGAGCCTCGGGGAAGGGCCAGAGCAGGGAGGGGAAGAGGCAGGGTGGGGGGCACCACAGCCCATGTGTGGGGCAGCAGAGACGGCTGTGCTAACGCCTATTATATCCGCTGTCCATGCACATCCCCTTCCGCCTCGGCCTGCTACTCAACAGCAACGCTGACTCTGCGGCCGCCGGACCAGGCACATTAGCCATGGCAAGGTTTTAATCAGCTACATTAATTAGGCAACTAAGGAGACTGTACCCCACGAGTCATCAGCAGTGTTTGTGAACGCAGACACCTTCCTCTCACCCCAGCCCCTCTCCAGAGAAGTGGTTTGGTTGAATGGATGAGAGGAGAATGAAAGTATGGGTTTGATTCTCCTCCCAGGGTATAAATCAGGAGTAACCCCACTGGGCCCGATTCCCCTCTTACCCACACTGGTGTAAATCAGAAGTAATCCCACTGGGCCCCATTCCCCTCTTACCCACACTGGTGTAAATCAGAAGTAATCCCACTGGGCCCCATTCCCCTCTTACCCACCCTGGTGTAAATCAGGAGTAATCTTATTAGGCTCGATTCCTCTCTCACTCATCCTGATGTAAATCAGGAGTAATCCCACTAGGCCCAATTCCCCTCTTACCCACTCTGGTGTAAATCAGGAATAACCCCAGTGGGCTCAATTCCTCACTCACTCACCCTGGTGTAAATCAGGAGTAATCCCACTGGGCCCTATTCCCCTCTTACCCACCCTAATCCCACTGGGCCCAGCTCCTCTTTTACTGACTCTGGTGTAAATCAGGAGTGACCCCACTGAAAGCAGTAGTGTTACACCAGTGTGAGAGAAGAATCACTTATGCTCAAATCCCATCAGGATCAGGGAGATGCTATAAACGAAGGTCCAGCTGCCGCTGGTGTGAATCAGCCTCGCTACAGTGAAGTCAGGGGCGTGATGCTGATTTAAACCCACCAAAGATCTGACTCCTAGGGCCGAAATTCGACGTGTCCAACTTGAGACACCTCGGAGGCGTGATCGTTAACGGCAGCTGCTGAGCCCAGGCCCCTCTGAGGAGTGTCAAGCTGAGCTGCCCGAGCACAAGGCTTGTGAGGAGTTACAGAGCCAGGCTGTAGCTGAGCCAGGCCAGACCCCACTTGCCCTGAGTCACTAAACTCACTAGCTCTCACTAGTCACTAGAGTCACTAGCTCTCCCCACCACAGTGCAGAGCTGGGAAAGGAACCCAGGAGTCCTGGCATGCGGATCACTGCTCCACCTGCAGGAGCAGGCTGGTCCCCACCTGTGGAGTGTTTTATTAAACCTCTGACAAATACACAGATCAAATGTATCCCTTGTCACCTCTGGACTATCATCCTGGGATGTGTGTAAAATGGCTTGACCTCCCTGTGCCTCGTGGGGCTGAGGGGCTAGATAGCATTGGCACTGAGTAGGAGTGATGGCTGAAAGGGCAGCCCACGGGCACCTTTCCACCAGGAGCTCTGGCTTCTCCAATCATCTCAGCTGTGCCGTGCTGGCTGTCAGCTCCTGCCACAAACCAGCATCAGCTGCTTTGTGACAAGCCGTGCCCTCAGCTGCCCAGGGAGACGCCTAACAAGGGGCCGATGCTGTCAACGGGCATTAACACCTGACCCGCCAGATGGGAAGAGACAAGGCCAAAGCTCTTGTGAGAGCAGCCCTTAAAAACGCCAAGGGGCAAAAACTAGCAGTGTGTGGGCGAGCAATGACAGTTCTGCAGAACAGGACCTGGGGATTACAGTGGATGAGAAGCTGGATGTGAGTCAGCAGCGTGCCCTTGTTGCCAAGAAGACCAATGGCATATTGGACTGTATTAGTGGGAGCATTGCCAGCAGATCGAGGGAAGTGACTATTCCCCTCTATTCAGCACTGGTGAGGCCAAACCTGGAGTATTGAGTCCAGTTTTGGTCCCCCCCCCGAATACAGAAAGGATGTGGACAAATTGGAGTGTCCAACAGAGGGCAACAAAAATGATTCGGGGGCTGGGGCACATGATTTACGAGGAGAGGCTGAGGGAACTGGGGTTATTTAGTCTGCAGAAGAGAAGAGTGAGGGGAGATTTGATAGCAGCCTTCAACTACCTGAAGGGGGTTTCCAAAGATGATGGAGCTCAGCTGTTCTCAGTGGCAGCAGATGACAGAACAAGGAGCAATGGTCTCAAGTTGCAGTGGGGGAGGTTTAGGTTGGATATTAGGAAACACGATTTCACTAGGAGGGTGGTGAAGCACTGGAATAGGTTACCTAGGGAGGTGGTGGAATCTTCTTCCTTTGAGGTTTTTAAGGTCAGGCTTGACAAAGCCCTGGCTGGGATGATTTAGTTGGGGATTGGTCCTGCTTTGAGTAGGGGGTTGGACTAGATGACCTCCTGAGGTCTCTTCCAACCCTAATCTTCTATGATTCTGTGATCTGTCTGTCTGTGCTAGATGTCCCTTCCATCTGTTTTGCCTTTGCCATCTGTCTCTTGGCTCTCCTTGCTGCTGACTCTGCCTGCCTGTTGCTTTGTGGGTACCCAGGGGAAGACGTCTTGTGCTTAGCTTTGGCACTGAATCATTTGAATTCTGCTGCAGTGAGTGGTGGCCCTTTGTCTGGACAGAGCATGTCAGGAATGCTAGACCTTGCAAAATGCACCTTCAGTTTCCTGATCCCAGTTCTTACCAGAGTGTCCTCCCGACAGCCCCCCTCCCTGAAAATGGAATCATAGAATATTAGGGTTGGAAGAGACCTCAGGAGGTCATCTAGGCTGCTATCAAATCTCCCCTCACTCTTCTCTTCTGCAGACTAAACAATCCCAGTTCCCTCAGCCTCTCCTTGTAAATCATGTGCCCCAGCCCCCTAATCATTTTTGTTGCCCTCCGTGGGACTCTCTCCAATTTGTCCACATCCCTTCTGTAGTGGGGGGACCAAAACTGGACACAGTACTCCAGGTGTGGCCTCACCAGTGCCGAATAGAGGGGAATAATCACTTCCCTTGATCTGCTGGCAATGCCCCTACTAATACAGCCCAATATGCCATGGGCTTTCCTGGCAACAAGGGCACACTGCTGACTTATATATTCTTATCCACTGTAATCCCCAGGTCATTTTCTGCAGAACTGCTGCCTAGCCAGTTGGTCCCCAGTCTGTAGCGGTGCATGGGATTCTTCCTTCCTAAGTGCAGGACTCTGCACTTGTCCTTGTTGAACCTCATCAGATTTCTTTTGGCCCAATCCTCCAATTTGTGTAGGTCACTCTGGACCCTATCCCTACCCTCCAGCGTATCTACCTCTCCTCCCAGTTTAGTGTCATCTGTGAACTTGCTGAGGGTGCAATTCATCCCACTATCCAGATCATTAATAAAGATATTGAACAAAATCGGCCCCAGGACTGACCCCTGGGGCAGTCCGCTTGATATCTGCTACAAACTAGACATGGAGCCATTGATCACTACCTGTTGAGCCCGACAATCTAGCCAGCTTTCTATCCACCTTATAGTCCATTCATCCAATCCATACTTTTTTAACTTGCTGGCAAGAATACTGTGGGAGACCATATCAAAAGCTTTGCTAAAGTCAAGATATATCACATCCACCACTTTCCCTATGCCCACAGAGCCAGTTATCTCATCATAGAAGGCAATCAGGTTGGTCAGGTATGACTTGCCTTTGGTGAATCCATGTTGACTGTTCCTGATCACCTTCCTCTCCTCCAAGTGCTTAAAATGGATTCCTTGAGGACCTGCTCCATGATTTTGCCGGGGACTGAAGTGAGGCTGACCAGTCTGTAGTCGTGACCTGCTGTGACCACACAGCTCCGGTCATTAGCACGGTGGGTTGTGATTTCATTAGTCTCTTTCTCTTGTTGATCAATATACTCTGCATCTTTTCTTAACCTTACTTTGAATGGTCAGTGTGATCCAAAGCCAGTGAACCCAGGGGTTACACTACAATGCACAATCACATATAAATACCATCTCACTCACATAGCTCAAAAGATCAAGGGAAACTGTCTTCTGGACAAACTGGTAGGGGTCCAGCCAAAGTACAAACACTGTGTTGTTCGGGGCTTGCTCTCTGTTACTCAGCTGGAGAACATTATGCCCCAGTTTGGTTCAGCTCTGCCCATACTAGACTAGTAGACACACAACGTAATCATTCCATGAGTCACAGGCTCACTGAAGTCAACAAAACTTCTGTGGTCACCAGTCCTAGCCAATATTCCCGCACCTAACGTCCCATGTCACAATGCAGCCAACAAACTGATCACCAAAGTACAGCAAACACCACATGTGCCACTGTTCCCCGCCACCAACTGTGTAGGGAAATCCTGTCTGGACCATGCCGTGCATTCTCCATCCAGCTGATAACATCATCAACTCACTGGGGTGGACAGAATAGGAGAGAGCCCCTCTGGAACATTATCACAAATGGCTCCCTGGCTTTGGGCTCTAATATGCCTCTGGAGCCAGCTTCACAGGTTCTGGTGTGGTGCGATTCGCTGTGCAGAGACTGACCATGCCTGGGGTACCAGGGCAGCCCACTGTGTGTCTGTGACACTGTGAAGGATGCTGCGCATATGCTGGATGGATGCTGTTTTTGTGTTGATACATAGATATACACACACTGCACAGTTCACTCTGTTCCATGTACGCTCTGAGGTGGGCATTCATGCCTGGCCACTAGATACAACCCCCTGGCTCATGTCAGGCAGGCCTCTATCCCCAGGGGGGAAGCGTGTATCTGTCTCATGATGTCAGCTCTTAAATCTGCTGGGGTTACTGCTTGGTCCCCTTTAAACCAAATCCCGTCTTGCACACGCAGCTCATCCCTGACCTGTTTGGAGGGAGTGACCTCCTGCAGCCCTTGCTTCTTGCGATGTGGTCAGTCCTCTTTTCCTGCCTGCGGCACCTGTCCTGTTCGGTGCTTTGCTGGATTGCCCAGAGCCTCCCTGCAGAGATGGGGAGGTACTCCAGCATGCTGCTAGACTATCTGCTGTCACAGACCCCTCTGTGGCATCTGTGGCAGGTCTTCCCTGCTCAGCATATCTGCCACCGGTAGTGCCCCTCCTACGCAGTCGAGTCACATGCATGGTAGTCACGTGGGTGCACTCAGCAGTGGCTTCTTCGTGATGGTTTGTGCGCAGACTGCACGTCCACCTGGTGTGCAGAGGAGAATGGATGGGATCGGTCCATCCACAGAGCCCAGCCAGGAGCACCTCTTCCGTCTGAGCACATCCCCCTCCTGTGTCTGTCAGGGCTCTGCCGGCCAGTGCTGTGGGCTGCTGACTTTGCATCAGTGCTGCTCCTAGGCCTCCCCTGGGGCTCTAGCTGCTCTGCAGGGCTGCAGCACGTTAGGACTGGCGCCTTGCTTACCATTTTCTTTCCTCGTCCATATGCCCATCTGTGGGTCTCTAACCACTCCGATGCTGCGTTGGCTGCCTCCCGGGCTCACAGGTTTCTGACTGGTGTGTGCAGAGTCTGGAAAGATAGTTGGCCATCCCTGTAAATCGCTGGACTCCCCTTACATCCTTTGGCCTGGGCATTTCCTTAGTTTGTCAAGGTCTGTCTGGAATCCCTCAGAATCCGACATTCCCATTCCCTCACACAGCCGGGCCTACACACCGCCCTACACTCTATTCCTTTGCACAGCTTGTCCTACACCCCCTCACTACACCCACCACTGCTTCTCTTCCTCCCCAAATCTATTCCAGGGAAAAGGTTTCCCCTCGATGGCCTGCAGCAGATTGCACAAGGGAGCCCTGCCCCACCAGTCTTGGACAGCATCCCCATCAGCCCCTCTCTCGGGGATCCCTGTGAGTGTAATGCGATCAGCCATCGCATCTGTACCATTCTGAGCCCCTCTAGTTAGCGCAGAGCCCAGGCAGCCAGCTGTCAAGGACGGAAAAGCAATCCAGTGAGCTCCTCAGTTGGCACAAGGTAAAAGAGATCATGGTTAATGTGACAAAACAGCCCCGGTGCTGGGGAAAGAAGGGAGAAATTCACGGCTGTGACAGACGTCACCGATGTCTGTACAAATGTAACGTTGCCTGTTTCCGATATCGTGCCAGCAGAGCCACGCGAGGGGAATTGTTGTTCTGCCCTGAGAATCACAGGGACGGGGGAAGAGGCAGAGGAGAAAGGAAACCCACTGTGACGAAGTGGGACTGTTCTTAATGTTCTCTCTGAATACTGTGTGTGTGCCTCAGTTTCCCCTAGGCATTTCTTAAGTATCTAGGGGGTGGGATAAGCTGTGCGATTGTTGCAGAGCCTTAGAGGGCAGTGCAAGGCTGTCTAGGCAGAGAATGGCCGACACCCTGTCTCCTGGCAACTGATGGCCTGGCCCTTCCCCCCTGCAAGGTGAGAGCTAAAGGTGTTGGAGAACAAAGGAATCAGGTGACCTCCTGGCCCAGGGAAAGGGACAAAGCCCAGAGGAGGAGGGGGTGGAGGGTGAGTCAGTTGGGGGCTGGCTGGGGACATGGAGTGAAGTGCAGACGGGGTTGTCTGCCTCACTGCCCCCCAAAATGGACCCAGCTGAGGGGTCCTGTTCTCTGCACCTACAAGCTCTGTGTTAGACCATGTTCCTGTCGTCTAATAAACCTCTGTTTTCCTGGCTGGCTGAGAGTCCCGTCTGACTGCGGAGTTGGGGGGCAGGACCCTCTGGCTGCCCCAGGACCCAGCCTGGGCAGACTCGCTGTGGGAAGTGCACGGAGGGGCAGAGGATGCTGAATGCTCTGAGGTCAGACCCAGGAAGGTGGAGCCGGGGGAGCTGTGTGTCCTGCAGACAGGCTGCTCCCAGAGAGGAGACTTCCCCAGAGTCCTGACTGGCTTCGTAGGGAGCAGTTCCAGAGCATCGCCCGGTGACGCCGTGACACCCACTTCATACAAGATCCTTTTCAGCACAGGAGGGTCGGTATCATAATCCTCATCTGTAAAATGGAGCAGCTGAGGAACAGAGAGGGGGCGTGGCTTGCCCAAGCTCATACAGACCTGAAGAGGAGCTCTGTGTGAGCTCCAAAGATGGCCTCTCTCACCAACAGACGTCAGGCCAATAACAGATTTACCTCAACCACCTTGTCTCTCTAATACCCTGCGACCACGCAGCTACAGCTATGCTGCATACAAGGTCATACAGTGAGTCAGCAACAGAGCAGTCCTACCCCCCACTCCTCTAGCCACTAGGTGTCCCACCCTCCTACAGCAGGGGCTAGAACCCAGGAGTCCTGGCTCCCAAGCCGCACTGCGCTAGCCACTCATCTGCCAGAGCTGGGGCTAGAACCCAGTAGTCCTGGCTCGCACTCAGCTGTACGGGACCAACCTTGATGCGTACAGGGAGCTCCTGTGTATGGGCTCGTGGTGAGTGGGGTGTATGAAGTCATTTCTCCAGGTTCTGGCCAAGCTCGTCACGCCCTACGATGTCAGTTCCTGGCTCTCTCCCGGCTGACTGTGGTCTGGAGCCGGAGGTTAAAGCAGCAGAAGCTCAGGTGTAAAGAACACAGCCAAAGCTTCCCAGGAGGGGCTGGCAGGTAGGCCTCCGACTCGCTCACCTGCATCCTGAGGCACGTGCCCTCCGGAGCCATAGGCAGAGGGTGCTGCAGGCCTGGACTGAGGTGCCCGGAATATGAACGCACACTCCCTAGCCCACAGACACTAGTTCTGGTCACAACGCCCACCCAGGAGGCCTCCCAGGTTTGCAGGAATCTGCTGCCTTGCCACAATGTCTGTCTCACTGGCAGCCAGGAGCCTCTGCACACTGTGCCCCTTTCTCTCCATCTGTCCAGGTATCCCTTCTGGGCACCTACGTGTCAATAGGTCTGCCCAAGTGCAAGGAGCCATTGCAGCACAAGTGAGTCTGCCCAGGAGGGGCCCACACTACGGATGGCACTGGCAGCATCACCTGCTTCAACCCATCGCCATCTGGCTTCTGCATCCTTGGCCATCAGTCTAACCAATTTGTAAGCAGGCATCATGCCATCCCAACAGGCAGGCCAGAGTACAGAAGGCCAAGAAATTAGATGCCCAGAGCATTTGCACAGAGCAGCATTCTCAGCCCGTAGAACTGCTGCTGGTCTCTGATGTCCTAGCCAAGCGAACCTCTGTTGCAACACCAGCACTAGTCTTAGAAAGTAGGGATGGAAAAGTCCTATTAGCCACGCAGCCCAACTCCTGGGGCCATTGCAGGACTGAGATAATGAGATGGACCCAAACCAATATCCCCTATCTGAACTTGGGGCATTTGCAATCTGGAGCCGAATCCTGAGGCCAGAGCCTGTCTGCCAGAATCCCCTCCCAGAATTCTCTAGGCCACGGTGTGGCAATCCCACTGGGCTGATGGCACTGCAACCTCCATTGCCTCCCTGGGTGTTTTCCTTATGTCGACTGGGCTCCAGTGATGTCTTCTTAACAATCTGTTGCTGACAATGCTATTATCAGCAATTGGCCCCTCCAGCAGCTGGTCTGCTAGTGCAGATGGGATCAGACTAGTTTCAGCACCATTGGAGGAAGCTTGATTGAGACTCGTAGCACATCAGACTGATCCCTTGATAAGCAGTGTGTAACGCTGCCCGGCCAGATGCCAGCGCTTGCCCAGGCTGCGGGCATTAGTTAAGAACTGGCAAACTAATCACCTGTTAGTTTTGCTCAAAATAGGTATTAGTCTGCTATGAATGTAGTCAGTGTTTAGACTCTGAAATGCTTGTAAGTGGCTGCATGCATTAATCTCACGAGCACTGTCTGTAGTCCATGCGATAGGGAAATATGTAAGTTTTGCTTCATAACTTTGAAAATGTTTGCTCTGAACTTGTGAACCCAGGTTAAAATGAGATGGGCTCTCAAGGAACATCGCAATACAAAAGATTGGTTAACGGCCCTCTTGGACCAAGGATTTGGAAGCTGAACTAAGGAAATAAAACAAAACCACATGAAAACTTTCCATCTCTCTCTTCACTGTTTGAACTCTGACAGGGCCAGAGACTCTAAACTGAGACAGAGATCCCCACAGGTTACCTCGGGGTCTGCCCTGAAAGACACTTTGAATTGACAGATCACTACAACTTTGTCACCTTTAGGATTTAGATGTGAACTCATTTGGGTGTACATGTTAGCTTGCTTTAACTTGTAAATAACTCTCATTTCTTTTTCCTAGTTAATAAACCTTTAGATAGTTCAATACAGGGATTGTCTTTGGTGTACGATCTAGGGTACCAATTGATCTGAGGTTAGTGACTGGTTTCTTGGGACTGGAAGCAACTTGAACATTGTGTGATTTTTCTTGTAAGTTTATCACTAAGTCCAGTTTGTCTGGGTGGCAAGACGACTGTGACTCCATGGTAAGACTCCAGGAGTTCACATTTGTTACTGGCTTGGTGAAATCTTACAGGACACATCAGCAGTTTGGGGTGCCTGCTCTGTTTCCTGACAGTGCCCCGAGGTCGGCACTCATGGTCATGAGCCACTCCCGACAGCGGCTCTGTGTTCTAGTGTAGCTGGGGCCGAAGAGAATCAGAAAGCAGCAGAGGCTGGATCAGGTTTTGCCAGGCACCGTACTGTCCACTCAGGGCTTGCACCCCTCTGCAAAGTTCAGGCTAGAGTCCTTGTTTCTGGAAGGGCCGTGAATTTACTCTGGACATTGCAATGGGATTTCTTGGTAGCTACACCATCATCATCACAGGCCAACACAGCATTATTGGGCAATTCACTTGTCCTGAAACAGACAGTGGCCCTATCCTCATCTGGAGCCAGGCTGTTCAGCGCCAGGATCCTGTTTGTTTAGGAAGGGAAACCATAACCCACTTACCCTCCTTTGATGTAATCCAGGAAGGTGTACTCCGACTCCACAGTGAATGAGAGCAGCGTCACCTCGGAACCAAGAGACAGGGCAGCACGTTACACAGCCACCAAGACTGCAGGGATCACTGGTGCAGGGCTGAGTGCCGAGGAAAGGTGCTAGTGGGATGCCCCTGGAGACTACAGATTGCTGGTCAGCCCAAGGAAGTAGCTAACTTCCCCACACTGCTCTCTGGCAATGTGGGTCATGTTGGGCTGGTCGGACATTTTCTGTCAAAACTATTTTTCAGTGGAAAATTGAGTTTTCAGCTACAGTGTTTTTTGGTGAAAATATCTGAATTTCATGGGAAATGTCTGCATTCCTTGGAAAATCCCCCTAGGAACTAAGACACACCGACTTTGAAGGGATGCGGTAGCACTTCAGGGGAACTGAGATTCAGTCACTTCATGCGCCATTCTTCTCTATGCGCTGGACTTCATCTCCCATGATGCCCCATGGCCAGGGACGCCCAAGTAACACTTCCCTTCTCCAAGAGAGGGGACTGCGGTGCAAAATGGGAGATGAATACCGACCAAGAAAAAAGCCTGGCTCATAGAAGAGGATGGAGGCATGAGGTGCCCAAGCTCCAGCTCCAACAAGGTGCTGCAGCAGCATTTCCAAATTTAAAGGTTTTGGTTTTCAGCTGAAATCGTCTGAAATTTGAATTTCTGGTTGTCACCATGGATCCTCCCCGCCACCCCATTTTGATCCAGCTCTTGTTTCACGTCTGCCTGGAGGGCCCATTAGTTTCAGTTGGTTAGGGATTCAACAGGAATCACAAGTTTCACTCTTTTTGGAGGTCCCAGTCCCTGGGCTTTCCTAGGAGGTCTCTCATCCAAGGTCTGACAGCGATCAGGTCTCTTCAGCTTATAAGATCAAAACAGAAACTGGTCCACAAGAAGCTGATTGGTGACTGAGTGGTTCCACATTTCTAGTGATGTGGCAGAAAATTCTGACCCTCCATATCAAAGCATAACATGGGGCGGCGGGGGGAATGTTGGGGAAAGAATGCTTCTGATTGGTTGCAAAAAGAAAAGGAGTACTTGTGGCACCTTAGAGACTAACCAATTTATTTGAGCATAAGGTTTCGTGAGCTACAGCTCAAATAAACTGGTTAGTCTCTAAAGTGCCACAAGTACGCCTTTTCTTTTTGCGAATACAGACTAACACGGCTGTTACTCTGAAATCTGATTGGTTGGTTCTGCATGGCAGCTTGCCATTGGGCAACTCACCATCCGGGGATAATCATCTCCTGCCTTCCTGGGTAGCTTAAATCCCAAAGAAAAAACAACATCACTTACTGTTCCCGAGTTAATGTATTTCTTTTTCTTCATTTTCTTTTTGGGATTCACCACCTGAAAGACGAAGGAAATGGAAGAGACTGAATATCCTGGGGCCCAAAGTGAAGCCTGCTTATGCTAGCACAAATGACACCATTGGCGTAGGTCCCTCAGCAATAGTGATGGTGGAGGTTGTCCATTTTTACCAGTGTGTCTTCTTCCTGCTCTATCTTACTGGAGAGTGAATAACCAAAACTGAATACAGTGTTCCAAGTGAGAGGCATATGACTGATAGAAAACACTGCGAACATGTTATCAATCTGTCTTTATCCATCGCGTCAGATATTCGGACATCAGAACAAGTCTCCAAATTATCTGGATGCTTATCTTTATTTTTAGTCTGAGATATGCCCCCCACCCCTCCCAAAAAACTTATCAGCAACGTAAAAACAACCCATCTTGCTTCTGATCTTTATATAGCCATCCCTTAGCAGGGATAAGGATGGAAGCAGAACAGCCTAAAGCAGCAAATTCAGCTCTCAGCAAAGGCAATTCTTTACATCTCGCTTGAGCAGCCCTCAGGATGCCGGAGAACATAACAATGCTTCTGTTACTAAAGGGAATGTTTCCCTTCTGTGTCCCAAAGCATGGTCCCAATTCTAGGAAAAGATTTTAGAGATTTCAGCACTGACGGTACAGTCACAATGTGGCATGAATTGGGGGAGCCCCCACTGAACTCAGCTGATCTACAGCAGCGGAGGATGAAGCCCCATGGGAGCAGTCACCCTGTGCTGAGGTTCAGCTTGAGGCACCACTTACTGTCCTCCCAGCAGGGTTTATGGAGGATGGAAATGGTGTACGGGCCCCATGCTGGCTCTCTGCAGAGGGGGATTTCACTCTCAAAGAGCACGCATGGCCCCCATCACCCCAGAACCTGAGCACCTCACAATCTTTATGATATTTACCCTTCCAATCCCCCACGAGGCGGGGCAGGGCTATCAAACCCATTTTACAGATGAAAAACTAAGGCCCAGAGAGATGTGACTTACCCAGCATCCCACACAAATTCCATAGAGGGGGAAGGGACTTGAACTCTGTCTCCAGCTAGCATCCTGACCACTGGGCCAGCCTTCTTCAGGGCTAGACTAGCACTGTCCACATTGTTAGACCTGGAGGCCAAGTGACTAGTGATTTGGGATACCTCCATTTTTGAGCACCCAACCTGGAGACACCTTGAAGGGGTTGACTTTCAGAGGGCTGGTGTTGGACACTTTGACATCAAGTCCCTTTAAGACAGCTCAAGCTGGGTGCCCAAAATCACTGGCCTCTTTGAAAAAGCTTGGCCAGAAAGTCCACTCTTCAAATGTCCAAATTCTGCAGGACACAACTGCCCTGGCTACTTTCCACAGCCAAGCTGCTCCATAAGGGCCCAGGTCCTTCCAACATCTGGGATGGGGAAGCGCCCAGATTTCCTGACCCTACTGCTCATCTGGCCCTCTCCAGCAAGTCCTGATCTTCTCCCCGCCCAGCGGCTCTGCTGGCTTCCCTGAGGCTCTCAATCATAACCAGGAACATGGCCTTTCCAGCCAGCAAATTGACATTTTTGCTCTGTCTCCAAAAAGAGCGAATCTGAAATCACTTTTCCCCCTGCCCTTCATGATGATCCATTTTGATAAGGCCTTGGGAATTCATCTGGAACAAAAGGCATTAATGATTTGAACAACTTATATGCCAGTCTCCCCCTCCTCCCCTTTGCTCCCTCCCCCCCCTCCCGCTGGAGGGAGCCCCGCAAGCCTGCGATGAGACATGCTGGGACACTAATAGTGTGTCAGAGCCCATGCGGCCATTCGGAAAGCTGGCCTAGAAACGTCACATCCGATGAGGCTAAAAGGGAGCTGCCACAGTTAAGGTGTGGGGAGGGCACAAAGCACTTTGGGAGAGGGAAGGAAACCCAGCCCAAGAATGCAGGGGATTCAGGCATGGGATCATTGCTCGGATTTGCTTATCGCGGACACACCGGCTCTGCCATCTGCACAGAGAGTTTTAAGAACGGAGGCCCTCAGTCAATGGAGCGATGCTGATTGACAGCAGGCAAAGAGCTTGCCTGGAGCCTGCTCGCTGTTACTCTGCCCTGTGTCCCCACTTACACCTGTGCACAGAGTTGCCCTGGCTCAGCTGACATGAAATACGTCCCAGGTTTTACTTGCTGTGGCAGGCCAGCAAATAGCCAGCCACCGCCTTGCCTCCCAGCCACGTGGAGAAACACCAGCCAGGCCCCACCAGCAGAATCCATCTCACACAGGCTGCATGAGTGCTAACCCCCGGGAGTTCACTGGTGAGGCAGCTACACGCACTCTGTTCTGGCCATATGACATCACTAGTGGTAAACTGTGGCCAAGGTGCTGACATACCGGGATGTCCAGACTTCAGTTAGTGCGAGGTTGAAATTCTGGGCTGCGGCCCCTGGAGGATGTGAATCAGCATAGCCCTATTGGCTTCACTTTATGCCAGCTGAGCATCTGGCCCACAATGTCCCCTGCACCGAGGTGTCTAGTCTCCTTTCCCATTGCTAGTTCATTGGATTCCTGGATGCTGAGACTGCCCCAGCGTCCTGGAAGGATCAATCAGGTGTCGCAGCCAAGGAGATATGACAAGCAGAGCCCAATAGCAAACAGAAACATGGGAGTATCCCGGAGTAACTCACAGATGGGTTTGTATCCATGGTAAAATCCCTTTATGGTTGTACAGTAGCAATTTGTTTGTATTATTTATTACTGTCAGGAAATGTCTAATAATTGGCTTTCATACAGTATTTTCTATGCTCAGGGAGACTTGAATCTTGATTTCTGAGCAATTTCCTGCCAATGCCCTGAGTCCTGAGCAGCTGCCCTCCCTCTGTTCCAGCCCATAGCTCCCCATCCCCTACTCTGCCAATGCCCTTGCACCCTCACCTCTGCTGTTTCAGTCTTGGACTCCCCAAGACTGCCAGTTTTGCCGATGCACCTCCATCTACCACTGTTCCAGGCCCAAGTTCCCCACACAGCTTTCTGATGCCCATCACTGCTCACTGGCAGACCTGGCCATCTCCTGAGCAGGGACTCAGCTGTGTGCTGATTTTGTTATTGCAATTATTGTTATTTATTATTACCGTGGTGCCAAGACGCCCTAGTCACAGACCAGGACCCTACTGTGCTAGGTGCTGTACAAACAGAGAGCACAAAGATGGTCCTTGCCCTGTAGTCAGATGTTCTCCAAGTTAGGAGAGACCATCAGACCCACCTCCCATGTGATGTCAGCATGCGGTGAATCCAGGCTGTCCGAGGAGAGCAGCCAGTGTGTGACAGCAAACTGATTGGGTGACCATTGTCACTCCCTTTCCACAGGTACAAACAACTGCACAAGGGACTAGGCAATCATCAGCCCTGATCTCACAATGGTGTCACACTGGTGGTGACCACTGGCCAGACCCTCAGCTGGTGTAAATCAGCATAGCTCCATTGGACATTTGCCAGGTTACGCCAGCTGAGGATCTAGCCCAGGAGCCACTCCTGATTTACACTACCTCTCAACACTGGAGTGCACAAGGCTGGTGGAAGGGACGTGGCCCAGAACAGTGGAGGCCTGGCTGCCCAGAGCTTGGCTAGCCCCCTAGGTGGGTTCCGGGGGTGCCCCGTCTGTCACTCACCTCGTAGACGTTGAACTGGCTTTGCCCGCGGGCCAGCTCCCGGTAGCTGGTTGTGAACTCCCCAATGAAGTCGTGGCTGTGCATGGAAAGAGAAGCTTTATGAGAAATGCTCTAGTGACGGATTGTCAGCCTGGGGGTTGTGCCCAGGTGTCAAGGGGCCATGACCACCTTGACCTTCCCATATTGCTAAGTGGAGGCAGGGTCCTGGGGGGAACCACCGCTGTAGAGTTCACTCAAGCTCCTTCTTCCCTCCTTGCTGTCTCTTTCTCAGTCCCCTCTCTTCTCCTGTTGTCTTTCCCTCTCTGCTGCACTGGAATCACTGACAAAGCATCTCTCTGCAAAGAGAACGAGTAATGTCTGCAGCACAATGGCCCTGATCCTGCCCCGGATGGAATCACTGCAAAGCCCTCACTGGCTTCAGTGCCTAGCCTGCTCTGGCATTTTTGTGGTTTGTATTGGAGGCTGCATAGATCTAGTGAGTCCCCCTTACCTGCCATCCCGATCCCAGTCATACACCTCCACCTTGATGGTCCTGCAAGACACAATGCCAACGTTATTGCCAGAGTCAGGATGGGACGATTTCACTAAAGGATAGGTCAGATCATCCCTCTGCCCCCACATGCACAGCCTAGGCTAGCATCAGCATCTTCTCTGGCCCTTCACTCAATGCTGCTGCAAGAGTTTTCTACTGTGCAGCCTGGAAGAGTCTTGTCCATTCTCCATTGCCTCCCAGGTCTCACCTAAACACATTCCTACTTTCCTGGTCTATGGCCTGTAAGTTTTTCATCCCTCTGCTGGTCTGGGCTCTGTACTGCTCCTCGTCCGCTTACTCTGTACACCTTTATCCTGCCCTCTCTTCATTGCCTCTTCAATAAGGCAACCCGGCCTTTCTTTTCAAGCCCTCTATATATGAGAATATAGTTAATGGTGCCTCACCAGGGGGCTAGACTAGCTGGCCTCTTGAGGTCCTGTCTGCCCTACATTTCTATGGTTCTGTAGGTCTCTAACCATTCCCATCACCAGTCTCTGGGCCAGGCCTAATTCTGCAGCCCCCTTCCAGAGAGTGGTATTAGAATAGCTCAGCACAGAGCTTCCAGTGGAGTTTGGCACAAGCGTGATCATCATGGATTGAACCAGGGCCCTCCAGACCTAAAAGCAGGAAGCGCTACAGGGGAAAGGCTGTCACAGACTCGCACCCCTACAGATCAGCACAGCTCTAACACACCCTCGCTCATGATGGTTACGCAAGGGAGCAGAGATTACTGCACGATGTGGACAGACCTGGGTTAGAAGCCCGTGGCTGCACCCAGTGGGTGGGGAAGGAGTTAATACTCAAAGTGCTGTCTCAATCAGGGAAACAAAGTGAGGGGGTGGATTGCGTGTGTTGTCTCCATCTGTGACTGGCTTGGCCCTGATGTCTATGTTTCCATGGCAACTGAGGCTAAAAATACACTTCCAAAAAAATGGTGGTATTGGCGGGGGGGGGGGGGGGGGGGGGGGGGGGGGGGGGGGGGGGGGAAAGACCCACGCAACAGTCAAAACAAACTAATTAAATCTCCAGCGCAGGAGTTGGAATGATAATTAAAAATCATCTTAATAATCTGTTTGGACTTTCTTGGAAGCAGGCGAACGAGTTAAGTGTGTGGGGTGAACCCACCGTGCTGCGGAGACCAGCAGGGCCACACAGGAGGGAGCTAGGATCGTTCCAGGAGCCGTGGGTCACCAGGTGCAGAGTGCTGGCTGGTGACTGCTACCCTGAGATCTCCACAGAGCTGCCCTGCCAAAGCGGATCAGAGAGCAGGGGATATCTGGCCTCAGTTTCCCTCAGTGCCCAGTACCAGCTACTTCAGAGGAGGGGGCAGAACCTCAGTGGATAATTATGGAATAACCTGCCCATGCAGGAAGCTTCTTCTTGACCTGTATGGCTAGTAATCGCTTTATGCCCTGAAGCAGCCGGGTTTATAGAATCAGAACTGGAAGGGACCTTGAGACGTCATCTAGTCCAGTCCCCACACTCATGGCAGGACTAAGTATTATCTAGACCAGTGCTACTCAAAGAGATGGTCTGCGGACTGGGAGCCATTGGCCCAAAAAAAAAAAATGCTGGTCCCCCACATCAGATAGCTTGAGAAGCACTGATCTAGACCATCCCTGACAGGTGTTTGTCCAACCCGCTCTTAAAAATCCCCAGTGATGGAGATTCCACCACCTCCCTGGGCAATTTATTCCAGTGATTCACCACCCTGACAGTTAGGAAGTTTTTCCTAATGTCCAACCTAAACTGCCCTTGCTACAATTTAAGCCCATTGCTTCTTGTCCTCTCCTTAGAGGTTAAGAACAACAATTTTTCTCCCTCCTTCTTGTAACAACCTTTTATGTACTTGAAAACTGTTCTCATGTCCCCTCTCAGTCTTCTCTTCTCCAGACTAAACAAACCCAATTTTTTCAATCTTCCCTCATAGGTCATGTTTTCTAGACCTTTCATCATTTTTGTTGCTCTTCTCTGGCCTTTCTCCAATTTGTCCACATCTTTCCTGAAATGTGGCACCTAGAACTGGACACAATACTCCAGTTGAGGCCTAATCAGCGCGGAGTAGAGCAGAAGAATTACTTCTCGTGTCTTGCTTACAATACTTCTGCTAATACAGCCCAGAATGAGGTTTACTTTTTTTGCAACAGCGTTACACTGTTGACTCATATTTATCTTGTGATCCACAATGACCCCCAGATCCCTTTCCGCAGTACTCCTTCCTAGGCCGTCATTCCCCATTTTGTATGTGTGCAACTGATTATTCCTTCCTAAGTGGAGGACTTTGCATTTGTCCTTATTGAATTTCATCCTATTTTCCTTACAGAAAAACCTGCCTCATCTAATGTAACTGTCAATTTCTTGCTTAGTGGAAATGAGGTCCAGCCGGTGCTCACTATAGATGCACAGAATGCAGACAGAGTGCTGAGAAAAGGGATACCCTGTCTTGGAGGGGGTGGTGAATGCGCTTAGCAAGCGTTCAGCCTCAGCTAGGTAAATATTAGCACCGTCTTTTTACAGGGGAAACTGAGGCACGGAGCGGCGCTGTGATTTGCTGAAAGCCACCCAGCAAATCAGTGACAGAGCCCGGAATGGAAGCAGGGTCCCTGACTCCCCATCATTCCTGCTCTGCCCCTTAAATCACAGCAGATAAGTTGATTAATGAGTCATTGTTTCCATTAAAGATGAGCCCAGTGTCAAATGCCCCAGGAGCTGGGTCTCCCGCCATTAATTATATTCTTACCAGCACAGGATTGTAAATCATTGATCTAAGATCCTTATTTGGCCCCACCACCTCAGAATCGTTACTGTATTTACCCTCAGCACCCTGGGAGGTAGCTGTTGTCCCATTGTACAGATGGGGAGCTGAGGCCGGCCCAATGTAGAGTTAATTAGTTATACCCCATGGAACACTTTAGCAGGGGAGACTGAGAAAGGCCCACTTCAGGATACCCCAGACCTGGTGATTAGGGACTCTCCGGAGCGGTGGGAGACTCAATTTTGACTCCCCTCGGTTGATCCTAATGCATTTACACACTTCCAGAGACACAGAAAGTCATACCCAGATCCCACTGCTCTTCCACTCTGCTAAACTCCCCAGCTGGCCTCCCCTCTGCGCTGAAGTGATGGGCATGAAGCCGCCTGCGAGATTAGTGATGCCAAAGTGGCACGGACATTACATTTAAAGTCACACGCGGACAGTCAGCCCCAAACGTTCACTCTCTCAAAGGAGCTGGCTGCACCTCCAGCCCTAACAGCAATACCATGCCCCAAGCAGCTGTCAGCACTGAGCATCCGTCAGGGGCCTCTCGCCTCTGCAATTGCACCCAGGGCCGGACCTTGTAAGGGTCGGTCTGTCAGCCTTTGTGACAACCTCTTGCCAGACTGGCTGGAAGCTGAACATGGGCAAGGATGATGGATAAGGAGGCTTCAGGGCATGGAGCTGTATGAGAGTTTGGCTGGGAAAGGGATAAGGGCCAGATTTACAAAGGATGCAGGATGCAGTGGAGTTTACAAACGTGCCCAAGCAGCTCAGGTGTCTCTCTGCATTGTTAGGTGTCTAAATACCTTCATAAATCTGGACCTAAGTGGGTTCTTCTAACTCTCTGAGGCAGCTGGCTCTTTACCCACCCAGCTATAAGGGAGATGGGCATGTCTAACTAGAGAGGGAGGTCCTAGTGTATGGGCTGAGCAGCCCTGAGGAGGAGCAGCTAAGTTAGGGGCAAGGCTTGGACTGGGCTTTGCATTGTTTCCTTTTGAGTTCCTTTTGTGAATAAAAACCAAAGCCCAAGAAGAAGGTAGTACTGATCCAGAGGGATGTGCCCCTGGGAGACCTCCAGAGAAAAATACCCTGGATCGCAAAGTAAATTAAACTAATGCTCCCCCACCCAGCTCGGCAAGTGAGCATGATGGCTAAAAATCTAGGAAGAGACAGACGGAAGACTATACTGGGTCCAAAACAAGGAGACACATATTCTGGCTATGTTAACACTCAAATTCACACCCCCACATGCACACCCATCATGGTATTATTTATTTATGTATTTATTATGCATTAATTATAGAGCTCTGAATTGTGTGGAGGAAAGATGCAAAAAATCCTCCTCCAGCAATGTGCTATATTTCCTGTGACAAAGTTCCTCCTCTGCCTTGATGGGTCTTGTTGGCGGATTTGCTCTCCTCAGAGGTTCACGGCAGCCCTCAGTTTGGCCACTTTTGCTCGTGGCTCAAACCTGCCGTTCACTCAGCTAACCTCATCACTGGCCAGCATGGGGAAAAAGGAAGAAGAACTATCCCCACAGTCTCTGTTGATCCACCATGTGGGTCAGGGAACAGCCCAGAGACCTTCTCCTCTGGTGGAGCCCACAGCCCAGGTCAACTCCTCCGGTGTCTGATCAGGAGTTGGGAGGTTTGGGGGGGAACCCAGGCCTGCCCACTGCTCCAGGTTTCAGCCCAGGGCCCTGTGGACTGCAGCTGTCTAGAGTGCCTCCTGGAACAGCTGTGCGACAGCTACAACTCCCTGGGCTACTTCCCCATGGCCTCCTCCCAACACCTTCTTTATCCTCACCATAGGACCTTCCTCCTGGTGTTTGATAAAGCTTGTACTCCTCAGTTCTCCAGCAGTACACCTTCTCACTCTCCTAGTGCCTCTTGCTCCCAGCTGCTCACTCACACACACACCACAAATGGAAGTAAGGTCCTTTTTAAACCCAGGTGCCCTGATTAGCCAGCCTGCCCTAATTGATTCTAACAGCTTCTTAATTGGCACCGGGTGTCCTAATTAGCCTGCCTGCCTGAATTTGTTCCAGCAAGTTCCTTCTTGTTCTGGAAATGCTCCTGTTACCTTACCTAGGGAAAATGGACCTGCTTAATCTGGGACTAATATATATCTGCCTTCTAACATTCTCCTGTAGCCATCTGGCCTGACCCTGTCACACTCCCTAAATAATCTCCAGCATCATTCTGGAGTACCAATATGTTGCATTTATCATTCTGAAGTATGTATACATCACATCTTTCAGGCATATGTCATATCTATCATTCTGGAATACGTATGTGTAACCCTGAGCATGTATATATCATCACCACATGACACACCATATCTTGTGTATGTCACATCTGTCATGTATATGACATGTCCTATCATGCATATGTCACACTTATCATGTATATGTTGCATCTTTCATATCAGAGTATCGTATGGCACATTATGCCATGTATATGTTGTATCTATCATATCACCATAGTACGTGACAAATCATATTATATAATATCACGGTATGACACATTTATCATGTATATGTTGCGTTGATCATATCACCGTATTGTATGAAACATCACAGCGGATATATGTCGCATCGGGTACACATCGCAGCGGCATGTCTAGTTATAGCATCTACCTACAGCACCACATCTGTTACATCTGTCTGCAGTTCCTTCCTTGCTCTGGATTGTTCTCTTGCTGTGTACCCATAACACCTGGTTAACGAGCCAGCTTCCTCGCTAGCTACCGTGCTGTGGGCTGTGACTGGCTAGACCCTGGATTGGGCAGACTGGCTTCAAGAGGCTCTTAAACCAGCAGCAGACCACTCCAACGGCTAATCCCCAGAGGCTGTGGAGAATGAGACCTGGCCCCAGAGCATTAGCTCCAGGGAGCTGGGGGGCTCCCTGTGTCTTCGCTTTCCCCAGTGCAATTGGAGTCCCAAAGCCATCAACCCCCAGACACATAATTGTAAGCAAATTAATCAGCATCGCCCCCGAACTGGAACTCCGGCAGAGTGTGTGACAGGCGTTTCCGGCTGGTGACTGAGAGCTGGAGAGCTGTGACTGTCTCAGGAGACTTACGAGGGGGTTGGGAGGAGGCCATGACAGCCAGCGGCTCCTCAGCGGCCAGCAGGCTCTCTGGGAGCAATGTGTCTGTCCCAGTATCGGTCTGCTGGCTGTCTCCATGTGTGCATCTGTCTGGAACGAGAGATCCAGACACATCAGAACAGTGATATTCATTCACTGGAGTACAGCAGCTTCTTTCATACAGCCGTCGTCTGAAAATGTTTTCGCATGAGGGGACAGATTCCGAGGAGACGTAGATAGAATAGCATGAAGAAGAAGAATAGAAAGGGCTACTGCTGTCATGAAACTGCAAGGTGCCAAACTGAAAATTGACGCAATATTTTCCACACAGTTAGCCTGGCGGGATGCACTGGCACAAGAGATTGCCAAGGTTGAGAATGGAGCGGGATTTAAAGAAGGGGACTGGACAGTCACCTGGCTCTTGAGGCAAAGAGGAAAAGCTAACCAAGCATTCAGAAAGGGTTACACGCCCTCCTGGGTTACACGCCCACCCTCTAACTCAGTGGTTCTCAACCTGGGGTCCGGGGCAGGTTTCAGGGGGTCCACCAAGCAGGGCCAGCATTAGACTCGCTGGAGCCCAGGACAGAAAGCCGAAGCCCCACTGCATGGGGCTGAAGCCGGGGGCCCTCAGTCCCGCCAGCTGGGGCTGAAGCCGAAGCCTGAGCAATGTAGTTTTGCAGGGGCCGTGGGGGGGCAATCAGGAAGGAGAGAAGGGGTTGGATGGGGTGGCGGGGGGCAGTCAGGGGCGGGGGTTTGGGGGAAGTCAGGGGACAGGGAGCGGGGGGGGGTGGATGGGGCAGAGGTGCAAGGGGGGGCAGTCAGGAAGGGGGGGGTTGGATGGGGTGGCAGGGGGCAGTTAGGAGCAGGGGGTCCGGCGCAGTCAGGGAGAAGGGGTGGTCGGATTGGGCAGGGGTCCTGGGGGGGCAGTCAGGAAGGAGTGGGGGGTTGGATGGGGCGAGGAATCCAAGGGCGGTCAGGGGACAGAGAGCGGGGGTGGTGGTGGTGGAAGGGCCAGGAGTCTCCAGGGGGCCGTCAGGGAACAGGGGGGTTGGATGGGCCAGGAGTCCTGGGGGAGCCGTCAGGGGGCAAGAAGCGGGGGGGTGGGGGGGGGCTCGGATAGGAGGCGGGGGCCAGGCCATGCCTGGCTGTTTGGGGAGGCACAGCCTCCCCTAACCGGCCCTCCATACAATTTCAGAAACCAGATGTGGCTCTCAGGCCAAAAAGTTTGCCCACCCCTGCCCAAAAGGCAGGCGGGGCTCACACTGGGAAACTTTTGCTCAGCACAGGTCTGCCGAACACAGTGTTTAAAATAGTGATGGAGCCCTAGAGACTGGTCTGCCCCCGAGCTCCCACCATGGCTACGACGGCCAGCACTGAAATACTGAGGCACTGCAGCGGAAATGTCTTGAGCACAGATCCCCAGCTGGCGTAAATCGGCACCGCTCCGCTGGAGTCAGTGGGCCAGAGCCCCAGCTGGTGTAAATCGGCACCGCTCCGCTGGAGAAAGTGGGCCAGATCCTCACTTTTAGCAGAGCGGATCCTTTTTTCAGAGTCCTGTATTGTAATCGGGCCTGCAAGGCTGCCACAGGGGAGAAGTACAATACACAGCATGGCTGGCATGGTCTCTGGCTGCACGGATAAGGGACACTGCACTGATAACAACACCTCGTTCTCTGACACTGTCAGCTGTGATCTTGAAGCGCTTTACAAAGGAGGTCAGAATCATCCTCCCCGTGAAGTGACTTGTCCAAGACCACTCAGCCGGCCAACGGCAGGGCCAGGAATAGACCCCAGCTCTCCTGAGCGCTAGTCCAGGATGTTATCCACTAGACCAGTGCTACTCAAAGTGGTGGTCCGCGGACCGGTGCTGGTTCGCGAGCCATCGGCTGCCAGTCTGCGCGCACATTGGGAAAAAAAATTGCCCATCCCCCACTTCAGATAGCTTGAGAAGCACTGCTCTAGACCACGCTGCCTCCTGCTAGCACCCGTTCCACCCTGCCTATATTGGAGAGGGCTCAGAAGTTCTGCTCACCCTTATACTGGTGTAAAGCCATGGTGACTCCAGTGACTTTGCTGAGTTACTCCAGATTTACACCACTGTAAAGAGGTGCAGAACTTGGTCCCCAAAGCCGTGTCCCAGGAGGTGCGGAGTCTTGTATGCAACCTGGCATGGATTGGCCCTGTTAAGGGCCGTGAAGCGAAATCTTCCCCAGCAATGATGCTATATGTTATGGGTAGATGGTGCAGTGTGTCATCGAGTGGTTGGCTGTGGAGAGCCAGGACTCCAGGGTTCTAGTCTCAGCTCTGTGACTGCTGGGTTGTTTGCCCTTCACACAACATCATAGTACGAAAGAACCACAAGGCGAGGTGAGGTACAAATAACTGCATTTACTAACTGTAGGCAACACGCCTAACTACATATACACCCCGCTGCTCCAGCAGGACTCTGGGGGCTTCTGAAACACAAACAGTGAGCACCATGAGAGGGCTCACAAACTACTGAAAGGGATTCTACCCAATCCTTACACACTACACAACTTTAGGCAAGTCATCGTGTTGCCCTGTGCCTCAGTTTCCCCACCTGTAGCCAGTGGCACCCACAGCTGTATGCGTGTTACACATGGTGTGTACCATTGGCAGAGGAGGAGCAGCACTGGCTGCTTCACTGCACACCCCAGTTTGGCCCTGTGGCCCCCTCCATCATGACAGAGAGCTGTGGGGCAGCCAACCCTACATTTCCTTGCCATTGCCATGAGGCTGGCTCCTGCACCAGGGCTCACCCTGGGGCCCTGCCTGATCTTGCTCCACTTCTAGCAGCTCATGTCCCGTCTGCTCTGCCGGTAGGACTTGCTCAGCAATAGCCACAAGACCTGCCACTAGGCAGGCCCGCCGACAGCAATTCTGGGCCCCAGGGCAGAACAGTCAATGGGCCCGGGGTCCGCCTGACATTTGGGCAGTGCCGTGCCTGTGCTGCCCGCTGCCCAGCAAGCTGCTGATTGCACTGCTGGGCACGCTCTTCCGGCACGGCCAGGGCTGCCACCTGCCCGCCTGGCTGCCTTTGCCGCCCGTGGCATCGCCCTGCACGCACCTAGGAGCCAGGCCCACCGGGCGATCAAAGAGGGCCTGGGGCTGACGATACTGCTACAGCAGCAGCAGCCAGGAGCCCCCAGACCCTTCTACATCGCCCAGGCCCCTGGGCAATTGCCCCCTTTGCCCCGCCCTGTCGGCAGGCCTGCTACTAGCCAAGGAGAGGCGCTGCAGTGAGTGCCTGCCTGGAGGAGCCGGCAGGAGAGGGGCAGTAGGCACAAGGGGGGGTTATGCGTACCAGGTGGAAAAATTCTGGGGGTGCCCCCGTGTGTAGCATAGGGATAATAATACTGACTGACCTCACAGGGGGCTGTACATACGGCTAGTCAGAAAATGGGGAAAGGGGTTTCCACTGAAAATTTCAAGTTTTTGGTGAATACTCAAACCCCAAAATATTTCAATTCTGAAACGCTGCCTCATGGGAGTTGTAGTTTGGCTGCCTCATGCTCCCATTCACCTCTACATTCATGCTACTAGTCACTAGTTTCCTGGTTTGACTACATCTCCATGCATCATGGTCTCCCTTCCTGGTGAGAGAAGGCAGCTCATCAGGGCCGTTGCATGGCTGCAGTGTGCTGTGGGAGATGAAGTTAAGTAAGAGCCTGTACCACAGAAGAGAAGGGGGATACGATGCACCCACACTACAACTCCCATGAGGCACTGTGACGGTGTGGAGAAGTAGGGCTTTATCTGTACTATATTTTATTAATATTACATGCACCTCAGTTTGCCTGTTTGATATTATCCTGCCCGACTGCATGTAATTAAATCTCAGGAGGCTGTCAGGGGGCAAACAAACAGGAAACTAAAGGATGCCAAAGATAAAGTACCGCCAGAGGGCATACTAAGAGTCCTTAAGGGAACAATGGGGAAGCTGTTAACTGGGAAATGCTCACCTGTCAGGCTCCAACACAGGTCTGATCCTAGGATCAAAGGGGCACTACATCATTAAAGTCCCCAGCCTAGAGAGGAAGGGGGGGTGAGTGGGCAGCAGCGGCTGGAGATGAGTCGCTGACAGAGACATGCTGGGAGAACACTCCTGTCTGTCTCTCCCAGTCCAAGGCTGAGTAGAATTTACCTAGACCTTGCAAGTGAAGAATATAGTTTGGGTAAGTCCCAGGTGGATAGATGTGTTGTTGTTTTATCCCGTTGTCCTGCTGGCTATTGACCTTTGGGTGAATAAATAATTGTTTGTTTTGAAGAAGCTGTATTTGAGTCACTTTAACTAGCTGCTGGACACAGGTTTCCAGAGGAAAATGGCTTACAGTTGCCACACAGTTGGGCCTTCACGTTATCACAGTTGGTGACCAGAGAGGCTGCAGCCCAGAGAGGCAGTCTAGGAGTGGTTGGACTGTGTGGTTCCACCCAGAAAGGAGTGAATAGAGAAACCTGTCAAAGAAACCAGAGGGATGCACTCAAAAGGGACTGAAAAGAGATTTAAACACAGCTCGCCCTGTCACCATGACAGCTGGCATTTCACAACTGAAGTCCTTTGGTTTTCGGGCATTCCTTTTTTCAATGCAAAATTGAATGTTTCTCTGGAAAGCAGGCAATTTTTGTGAAAAATTTTGTAATCTCTTGAAACATAGTTTTGATGGAAAATTTTCAACAGGCCCTAGTTGTGAGGCTGAAATCTTTAATGTTTGTACAGTGCTTGGAGATCCATGGAGGTTTTCCAAACCTTTTCATCCCTTGGGATGTTGCTACCATGTCAGTTTCACATGTTCCATTTTCCTGTCTTCTCTTTTCATCAACAAAAAACAACAAAAGATCCAACTCTGTAGCCAGTGGCATTACGAGCTTAGCTCTGCGCTGCCCAGCAGGTAACGGGGGGATGATTACACGCAGCGATCAAAGGAGAAAGGCTTGTCCTAAAAAAAGCACCTTCCTGATCTCTAGGAGAGCAGTTCTGCTCCAGACAATGGGCTAGTCTTAGAACAAGGGTTTGTGTCTCTGCCAGCCTGGCTTCCCTTGGGGGGGTGGGGGGGGAGTTGCCATGTGCCGTGGGGAGGGCTGGATATTTGGCAGGACAATTGGCGTAAATATCACACTGATATCGAGGAACAGACACAATCTATGGGCCTGATGTGCACTTGGTGTGACTTCTTGGAGACGCATGAGTGTAAATGAATCAGAATCAGGTTGCCTAATGTGGCCACCAACAAGCAGCCCTCATTCCTCGGCTCCCGGCCTCCAGAGCTCCTTCCTCCAGCCGCACTATTGGCTCTGCCTCCCCACACCCGGGCTCTGCTCTGTTTGTGCCCTGGGACGGCTGTGCACACGGAGGCGTCAGTCTTCGCCCCAGCAGCAGTATGCGAGCCAACGGGAGGGTGCAGCTTTCCAGGACTGCATGCGCCACACCAGGACTTCGGGTGACCCTGGGGGGTGACAGGCCGGGTTAGTCAGGCTGGGAGTTCAGCAGCCAGTGAGAACTATGGGGTCTGTTTGTGTCCAGTGGCCTGAGAAGCGAATCCCTTTCCCCTGCAGCGTGTCTTGCAGCAGAGGAGCGGGGGTTGAGCATAGTGTTAAATACCTAGTCATTTGCATGGCTCGGCTGTTGGGAGCCCATCTTGGGACAGCAAGCCCAAGGTGATGAGTTAGGGTGGTCACCTTTCTAATGGCTGGTAACTGGACAAGGTCCCGCCCCCTGCTCTGCCTCTTCCCCCCAGACCAAAAAAACCAGACATCAGGGCTCGGCAAACGGCACCCGGACACACAAGCCGAGGCCCGGCCTGTCTGGGTGAGCACTGGCCAGGGGGCACCCTATGCTGAGTGTCAGTGTGGCCCACAGGAGTGTCAGTAAAAGATGGATCTTTATTTCCTGGTCCCAGTCATGTGACATTGGTCAGGCTTACAAAAGTCACAGGGGCTACTGTTACACCTTCTCTTCTTTTTCCCCTTGAAAATCCAATGCCCAGGAACATGCAATGTCAGCCTGGCGTGACATCCGTGAACTAGCAGAGCCAGGTAGGAACAAACCAAGGGAGATCTGTGGGGCAGAGGCCAGGGATCAGCCTGACCCCTCTGAGGGGCGAGATGGTTATTCTCCCTCCTAGTGGAGATCGGTCAATAACCACTGCCCGGGACCCGCCACACCTTTCTGATCGCACAGCCACTCCGTTGTCAGTTCCACAACGACCGGCATCCGCCCGCAGCTTGTTTGCTGCTCCTGGCGTGTTTCCCTGTCAGTGACCAGACAGGCTTGTGGCAACTCTGTCACCAGCACGCCCAGCGTCCTCCAGGGCCACAGCCAGGGGCCTCCTTGCTTTTGTCAGGTTCTTCTGCCCTGCTGCAGGACTGGCCCTCATGGGCGGCTCGGACCTATGGCCTCGGTGAGGACGGGACCTCAGCCACCTGCCAGCTGGCTTCTGTTTGGCATCTAGCATTCCCTCCCACTTGCCATGGGGGCATCTGCATGGCACACTTGCCACTTCTGTTCTAGTTTCCTGGTGCAGGGCTCCCTGGGAACTGCTTCGGGGTTAATCGTCTTTAGCTCAAGAAGCTTGCTAGGTGATGGCACTACGAGTTTTGTCCTTCTGCCAGTTTCTGAGTCTCTGAGCTGTTGTGAGCTGTGCTATGATATACCAACAATGGCTCCCTGGAATCCACCACAGTTGTTTATAGCCAGTCCTTTGTCATTTACCCAGCTCTTTCGTTAGCCCTGTTGACTGTGCCTGGTAAGGGCTGGATGCGGCGTGCTAGAACTGGGGAGGGGTATCAAAAAGAACTGCCCAAAGAAGCCGCTCCCCAAGGGTGATCTATTTGTGGTCACTAGCTTGCCTGGAATCCCACTGGTGAGAAAAGTGAGATTTTAAATGTATTTTATTGCTATTTGCTGTGTCCTACAACAGCCGAGTGAAAACTGTGGAGGAGCCCACCTGTAAGAGGTGCTCTTTCCTCTTTGATTCAGAAACACCTGTGCCAAACTGGGAACATGGGTCAACTGAAACTCTTGTGATTTCAGTGGCTCTTCTGCATTCTGTTTCCGATTTTGCTCTTGGAAAATGTATCCACTGTGCTCTGCAAAGTCAAGTCCACCCCTCACAAAGACCTTGCTTGGGCCTGTCTGTTCATCAGACCCCCAGAATTTGGTCTCTAATTGGTATATCTGGTAGCCATTCATACTCATAACGCAGCTTCATGCAGGGCTGTGACTTACCGGACAAGGGCTCATCTGGCAGTTCGTTGGCAACAGAGAACGTGCCTTTCGCAAGTGACATTCTTCCCTGGATCACAGTGACGTTTCTGAAGGACTTTGTCTCGTAGTTTGCAGCCCGCTCTGGCTGGGGAGGTGTTGGAGCTCTCTGGGCTGTGCCGCATGGAGCAGCAGCAGGATTTCAACAGCTCGGATTTCTGGGCAGTACTTCTCCATGCTGCAGCTGCCTTCTCTGCTCTCCACCAGCCTCCCATCCAGACTGAGGGATTTGGGCGGCATCGTTTGGTCCCCGCCTGCCAGTGGCTTCCTCCCCTCTGACACCATGTCAGGACCATGGGACACATGGGAGAGCTGGTACTGATTTCCTAGCCCTAGCTGCCTGGCCTGGGTCAGGGTTATTAAAGAACCCACAGGGCAGGGGTCCGGCTCTGTTGACTCCCATGGCGGCTGTTCCAATGAGTAGCTCCAACTCCCACTCCAGACAGTTTCAGACCTCTGGAAATCAGGTTCAAGGTGTCTCACCCAGACACCCCAGAGCAGTGGATGCTTTCTCCTCGTCAGTACCTGGCCCAAGCCGGGGAAGCTAATGATCCAACTAGCGGACCAAATTCGGTGATGAATCCTGGTCCCATGCCACCTGAGGCACGTTGCACATACACTAAGAAGAAGTGGATGCTTTTCAAAAAATAGGTCTGAAGCTCACTGTGCCTCAGTTTACCTATCTTTTAAAATGAGTGTAACAAAATGTGCCACAGAGGGGTGGGCATGAGACTGCTCAGAAAATGCTTTGAGCTGCGCAAATAAACAGAAACACAGAGCGACGTTGTGCCACAGAAGAACATGTCCCAGGACTGAGTGTTTCCTGCTGTTCCCCCTGACGTTTTGTTGCTAAACATGGTCCTGCAGTAAAGTCTCTGAAATCTCATAGAGAGAAATACTCACAGGCCATCAGCGCAGTACAGGGAAGCAGCGCAAGGTGCTATCAGGTGCTGCTGCTGGGGAATGACATGGGAGAGGGAGGCGAACCACAGACACAGAAGATTCTCCCCCAGAGGTTAGCTAATCCTCCAGTGAATTACACTGGGGCTGGGGCTGATTAAGAAGGATTCCGATTCCACTAGATCACTGAATAAAACCAGCCCTTTTCATACTTGGGAGCGGGGGAATTTTTGTCATTTGATATCTGCTCGATTTATTATATTCTTATTTATTGAGAGCAGGGCCCCATTGTGCTGGGCGCTGCACACACAGATGGCGAGGGACAGACCAGGCCCCGCGGTGTTTACAATCTATCTAGACACAGCAACCAATATCACACACAACCGGGGAACTAAGGTGCAAAGAGAATTGGCCAAGGTCGCACAGTGAGTCAGTGGCAGGGAAAGCAATTGACCACCCGTCCTCAGGATGAGAGACCAGGTTCCCATTGCACAGCGAGAGGATCAGGCAGCTCACACTTGGCAGAAACGGCGGCTCTTAGGCCAGCCCTGGAAATGTACAGGGGTGGAGGGGCAGAGCTTATAAGCAGAGGTAACTATTAGTGTGTTTGCACCAGAGAAGGCTGTAATTAACGCTGGCTTTATCCCCCACACATAAAGAGCCATGCAGTGCATGCAGCATTATGTTTTATGAATACCCCAGGCTGAGTGCAGAGTATGTCATGTTGATTAATGGTACCTATTAGACTTCATTCTCTCCCTAATTGGCATTTTTGTGTACAGTGTGTCAGCGTGAAGGTGCCCTCGTTAGCCTGATTAGCACCCTTGTCAGTCACCTGTCACCCAGCCAGGCTCTCCTGCTCCCTGGAATGGTGACTGACTTTCCCCTGGGATTTAAATAGAGGCGCTACCGGCTTCTCTGAATAAAGCAAAGCAGCCACCTCCAGGCCTGTCCATTTGCATCCCTGCCGCCCACTGCTTCATCAATCACTCTCTGAGCACACAGCCTCTGCAGGGAGGCAGCTGTCTCTAGGAACGGCGGCCCCATCCCTCTCCACTACTGCTGAGATCAGCCAGGGGCTGTCCAATCTAGAGCTGAGACAAGCCTGCGGAGCTGGAGGATTTCAAACAGGAAGAGTCCCTTTGAAGTGCCTTGCTATGGTGACACAGTGAAGTGTCCCTTTAGATCTCAGAAGTCTTTTGTACTGGGGTTGGTGTGGGTGGGAAAGTCTTCCCTTCCCATTGCCCCATAAACATATGGTGTAGCACTCCACTCTGTTAGAGTATGGAGGCGAGGAGAGATTAATAAGACTGGGACTTTTCAGTTTGGAAAAGAGACGACTTAGGGGGGATATGATAGAGGTCTATAAAATCATGACTGGGGTGGAGAAAGTGAGTAAAGAAGTGTTATTTACTCCTTCTCATAAGACAAGAACTAGGAGTCACCAAATGAAATTAATAGGCAGCAAGTTTAAAACAAACAAAAGGAAGTATTTCTTCACACAATGCACAGTCAACCTGTGGAACTCCTTGCCAGAGGATGTTGTGAAGGCCAAGACTATAATAAAGTTCAAAAAAGAACTAGATAAGTTCATGGAGGATAGGTCCATGAACGGCTACTAGCCAGGATGGGCAGGGATGGTGTCCCTAGCCTCTGTTTGCCAGAAGCCGGGCGACAGGGGATGGATCACTTGATGATTACCCTGTTCTGTTCATTGCCAACATTGGCCACTGTCGGAAGACAGGATACTGGGCCAGATGGACCTTTGGTCTGACCCATTATGGCCGTTCTTATGGATCAGAGCCCCAGCACTGGAATGACTTCAGACAAGACTGGACTGGACAGTTCACCTCATCAGAACAATCCTGCACTGGCTGGATGGGGGCCTGTAGATGGACTCGAAGCCCCTTGTGCATTTTTTTAATCTCTAACGGCTATGATTCCTGGCAGCCTCTAGGCCAGGGAGGTCGTGGCACCTGCCAGCAAACAGCCTGTTTATCTGTGAACATTCTTAAGGGGATCTGGGCTTGTTTGAAGCCGTGGAGCTACGGCAGCTGCCAACAAGATTAAAGGAAGAGGGTACAGAGCGGGCACTGATGTATAGCCAAAGGTGAGGAGGACCTCGGCCTGGCAGTCGCTGCGTGTTTGTGTTACCTTACGTCAAAGGCCGACCCATAGCAGGGACCCCACATGGCACCTCCAGGAGGAGCAGCAGCTGTGGAGTGGGGGAGCTGCAGAATCACCCTGGGGCAAGAGGCTGTCCAGAGGCCCCTTTGGAGCTATGTTTGGGAGGATCCAGGATGTGCAGTCTTACTCCACCCCAACCCCAGCGCCCCCCAGCCCAAAGCCAGCAGCATGGGGGCAGGGGAGGAAAAGCGGGCCCCTACCTGTCATAGTCTCCGTTGCAGAGGGCTCGCACAGGGATGGAGAACGCCTGCCACACGGGGTTCAGCGTGTTCTTCACCACTTCCGTTTTGTGGCAGATGGTGAAGCTGCAGGGCAGGGAGGGGCGTGTGGTTATCCAACCAAGCCGTGGGCTAACCCTGAGAGCCCTGACCCCTTCCTGGAGACTGTGTTAGGGGCCTCTCTGGCTGTGTGGGGCCTTCAAACCCGGCCCCTTAGCCTTGACGACGACGCAGAGACTTGCCTGGCCTTGCAAACGCTGCCACCGAAGCTTCAGTGGCTGGAGAATCCCCTCAGAGCCTGCGGCCTTGTCTGGGGCCTGACCCAAAGACCGGGAGCTTTCCCATCTCTCTAGTGGGCTTTGGAGCGAGTTCCCAGCCCTGCAGACGGACGTCCTGACACTTTCTCCGTACGATTTGACTTGCTCCTGCAACCATGGGCCTCAGCCCAGATACACAGAGCGCGTCTAGAGGGGAGACCAGCCTGCAGGGCCTCTCAGGGCCTGATCCTGAGAGGAGCTGAGTGCTCATGACTCCCACTGAAGTCAGTGGCAGCTGTGGGTGCTGGGTGCCCCTGACTGTCACATCTAGGCACTGCTCAGACTCTGTAACCTCTCACGCTCAGGCCCTGCCCCTCTGGGGAGCACTCAGGGAGTGCAGGGTCTCACCGTGCTACGGACCAGGCCGGCTTACAGCACCCCCCCGGGTGTGAGCCTCCCTGACGTCTGTGGCCAGCAGGCCTAGGGTAAATGGGACTTGTCTTTATTGTGCAATATGCCAATCATTGCATACTGCGGGGGGAGGCAGAGCGGCTGCCTTTGATGCAAGCCTGCGGCATGTGCTCCGAATGGGAGCGCCAGCTCCGCCCTGCCCTGTTTGTCTTTGAGTCAGAGAGATCAATGGGATGAGTGTCTCCGTCTGCTTGGCACACAGCTCATGAAGCGTCCCCATCCCTCAGAGGAGTTACAGCCTCTTTTCGTCTCTCCTCTGCTGGATTCGGGAGAGCTCAGGAGGAATTTCATACAGTATCTTGCAATGGGCTGCCGAGTGGAGGTTGCCTCCCCCGCCCTGCTGCCTAGGGATGCACTGGCCCCCATGCCCAGCAGACCAGAGCTGTCACATGCACTTTACATGGGTGTGAATGGCAGCAGGGGTGTGTGTGTGTGGGGTGGGGGTTAATGCATGTTGCATCTCACAGATTTGTCTGGGCTGGGAACCGAGTGGTGTTTTATATGGCAGGCACTCACACCGCTGAGCACCCTGGAGCCAGTCAGGGTAGCAGGTTGTGGCCGACCCCGAGGGTCCCTTCCCGGGTGTCTTGAGATGCAGCAAGAAATCCAGGGGAATTCTGCCATTAACTCTTGGAACGCTGGCCTTTGCCAGACTGCCAGCCAAAGCCAGGCTGTCTGGGGGGCTGTCTGTCCCTGACTCCCCACAGCTTTAATGTGCCATGCACGTCACTGGTGCCCAGTGAGACCCAATGGGACGGCTCCTGGGTACGGGCTCAGGCCTGAAAGCACCCATTCCTTCACACTGACCAGCGGTCAGCCACAGCAGCGAACCCCTCCCCCGCCTTGGTTCCACTGTGCTGCCCCTCGCGAGTGGCCAGCTCCGCTAGCCAGCAAGGGCCTCTCCCCCGGCACCGAGCGGAAGGATGCTGCTGCCTCTCTGCCCTGTGCCCGCACCAGGCAGAGGGCTGGAAGCAAGAGGGCAGGACCTTGAGGGGGTCCTTATGGCGCCATGGCAGGTAGGCATGGGAGCCCGCCCTCAGGCCTGCTAGCCTGTGGATGCGAGCGCTGGGCTGGCACTTACGTTCCATCCTCATTGCTTCGGTAGAACACCATGAAGGGGTCGGACTTCCCGAAGAAATCCTTCTTGTCCAGCTTGTTGGCGCAGAACTGCATCGTGGCCACGTCCTGGAGGGAGAAGCACGCGCGCTGTGAGCGGCACCGGGGTCAGGCGACGCCACCAGGCTCCGGAACAGCCCTGCACTCACGGGGGCGGTCGAGGGGAGAGATCCAGCCCGATGGGTACCCTCTGCCCTGGGGCAGCCAGGCTGGCCTAGGGCGGGGTGGGTGGGGATGTCGGGTCAGAACTGGGATGTGCTGGAGGAATTGGGAGGGATCCTCGGACTGGGCTAATGGGGGCTGCAGGTTGGGACTGAGGGATGTCAGCAGAACTGTGCACATGTGTGGAGCCCATGACTGGGCTAGCAGGGGGCTGCGGGTCGGGAGTGAGGAGCACTGGCAGAGCTGGGGGGAGCCCAGGTTCGGGCTAATAGGGGCTGGGGGTTGGGACTGAGGGGCAGTGACAGAGCTGGGGGGCTGCAGGGCTGGAATAGCAGGGGGCTGCGGGTCAGGACTGAGGGGCAGTGGCAGAGCTGGGGGGCTGCAGGGCTGGAATAGCAGGGGGCTGCGGGTCAGGACTGAGGGGCAGTGGCAGAGCTGGGGGGCTGCAGGGCTGGAATAGCAGGGGGCTGCGGGTCAGGACTGAGGGGCATCGGCAGAGCTGGGGGGCTGCAGGACTGGCATGGTGTGGCAGAGGTTGCACGCTGATAAAACAGCAGGACCGTGCAAGGGGAAGGTTCACAGCATTTAAGTCCAGAAGGGCCCTAAACCAGTGTTTCTCAAACTTTTGTACTGGTGACCCCTTTCACATAGCAAGCCTCTGCGTGCGACCCCTCCCCCCTTATAAATTAAAAACACTTTTTTATATATTTAACATCATTATAAATGCTGGAGGCAAAGCGGGGTTTGGGGTTGAGGCTGACAGCTCGTGACCCCCCATGTAATAACCTCACAACCCCCTTGAGGGGTCCCGACCCCCAGTTTGAGAACTCCTGCCCTAGACCATCTCCTGGCCGCCTGCGTAGCACAGACCCCCAAATGGCACCCAGCCCTCCCTCACTGGCCCAAAGCCTGTCGTTAGATCAAAGCGTTGCCATCCTCAGGAACTGAGGGGCCCCAGCGCCTGATTGATTAGCTGAGACTTGCCCAGAGGGTCCCCATGCTGCAGAGGAAGGCAAACCCCCTGAGGTCCCTGCCCGTCTGAGCTGGGGAGAAGTTCCGTGCCGAGCCAACCCTCGCCTGCAACCAGTGAGCTCGAGCTCCCCACAGCTCCACCAGGAGGAACAGAAAAGGGGACATCCCAGCGCAGGAAGCCCAGGAGCTGCCACGTACAGTGTCACAGCTGGGCCCTGCGGGAGGCCTGGCCTCAGCACGAGCTGTGTGTTCGTGAGGAGACACCAGAGCAGACGTCAGCCTTGGGGAAGGTCCCCTTTCTGGCGGCTGAGGCAGCTCTCGTTAATACAGGGGCAGCTCCCTCTGTGCATCCCACCCTGCTTGGGATGCGCCGTGCCGCATGGCAGCCCACAAGGACCAAGCCCCATGCAGCCAGAACGCCCCGAGGCACAGCCTAGGCCGTGCCAGCAAGCCAGCAGCCTGGGCTGCAAGGGAGATGGGGCCCCGAATCCAGCGGCGTCTCTGGACCTCGGCTGGTGGCTGTCAGGGAAGTTCACTGAGGGCAGCAGAGATGAAGGGGCAGAGGGGCTGGGCTCATGCTCGCTATTGGGAAGTGGAGGCAGGAAAAACCCTTAACTGTGCATTTCCTGGTTCTCCCGCGGCTGAGTTTTGCTCAATTCCATGTTCTGCGGGGGATGAGGCACCACCAAGCTGCCGGCGGGTTTTGCCATTGACTATGGGATGGGGGGTTTGGGGCTGTTGCTGGCTGTAACAAGGTTAAACGGTCCCTGGAACTGCCACTAGCAGCCTCTGGTTTCCACCAGCTTAGATTGGCCTGCGTGGGTCTTTTATTAATAAGCGCATGACCTACTGTGATCACATGACACAGCCCCCAGATGAGAGGTCTCCAAGTAGCACCCAGGAACTGCAGGAAGTGGTGTTAGTCAGTCAGAAGGGGGCGCTCTCCCCAGGCAGTCAGTGCTGACGCCAATGCCCCAGCGTGGCAGTAGGGGGCGCTGTGCTGCTGGAGGGGCTGCCATTCAGACAAGCAGTAAAACTGATCCTTTGGGGATTTTAAAACTCCCCAGGTTGTTTCCCCAAGGTTGGGGCAGAGAATCCCAGTGCCCTGGCCAAATTCCAGCCTGGATCCTACTGTGCCGCACCAAATTCCCCCTGCAGCTTCAGCTGGCTCCAGGATCCTTTTCTTCTCTTCCCCTGAGTTGTTGCACAGCGTGGCCATGTGCGGGTGAGCAGCTGATGTGCTCCGCCCCAGCAATGGCTGCATTTCCCCAGTGAGCGAGCGATCCAGCCACTCCATCCCTTTCAGAATACATTTGTGACTGAGCCTGGAGGAGCCCGGTCTAGTGGTTACAGCAGAAGACTGGGAGGGCTCTATCACTAGCTCTGGTAAGGAATGTTGTCTGTGCTTAGAGGAGGAGCTTAGCAGTCAGGACTCCTGGGTCCCTGGCTTTGCCCCTGCCTGGAAGGGAGACCTTGGGCTGGTCACTCACCCTGTGTGCTTGTCTCCCCCTCTGTGTGATGGGGATTATAGTGCTTACCCAAAGCCCTTTGAGCCCCCCACAGCGACGTGTTATTACAATAATCCTGGGGAATCAGCCCCAAGGCAGCAGAAACGGACAGTGGGGACAGACTGCAAATGCAGTGCTGGTGGGCTGGCTGCTCCCTGAGCACTGCCTCCCCTTACGGATGCCCTGGAGCAGGGGAGGGTAAACTACGGCCCAGTGACTGCATCCGGCCCTTCAGATGTTGAGTTCCCACTGGGGAGCGGTGTCTGGGGCTTGTCCCGCCCCAGCCGGTGAGCGGGGTCAGGGGCTTGCCCCACGCTGTGTGTGCCATGGATCCGCACAGCTCCCAGAAGCAGTGGCATGTACCCCATCCAGCTCCTATGCATAGGGGCAGCCAGGGGGCTCTGCACACTGCCTCTGCCCCAAGCGCCTCCCCCACAGCTCCCATTGGCCAGGAACCACAGCCAATTTGAGATGCAGGGGTGTCACCTGCAGATGGGAGACAGACTGGGGGACATGCTGCTGTTTCCGGGAGCTGCTTGAGGTAAGCGCCACCCAGAGCCTGCACCCCTGACCCCCTCCCATGCCCCAACCCCCTGCACCAGCCCCATCCTCATCCTGCCCTCTGAACCCCTCAGTCCCAGCCCAAAGCATCCTCCTGCACCCCAAACCCCTCATACCCAGCCCAATCCCAGAACCCTCAACCCCCCACACACCCCAACCCCATGCCCCAGCCTGGAGCTCCCTCCCACATCCTGAACTCATTTCTGGCCCCACCCCAGAGCCCACTCCCCCAGCCAGAGCCCTCACCCCCTCCCACACCCCAACCCCCAATTTTGTGGACATTCATGGCCCGCCATACAATTTCCATACCCAGATGTGGCCCTTGGGCCGAAAAGTTTGCCATGCCCTGCCCTCGAGCCTGGCTAAGACCCCCGGACAGTGGAAGGCAAAGCCTTGGAGAAGAGGTTGTGCGGAGCATCTGTGACCCCCATAGTGCCAGGCTTTCTAGTTGCCACAGGGGTGCAGTCCGGTCTAGTGCTGGGCAGGAAGCAGCGGTGCCCTCTGCCCCTCATCTGAACACCTGCTCAGTGCTCAGACCACTGGGAGCCCCCAGCTCCCATCGGGATAGGATGGATCCTTTAAAGGCCCCGACAGCGACCCCACTGCCCCGGCTGCTGGGCCAGCTGCCACAGACTGTGTGGGCTCTGGCACCAGCCCCGTCTCGGCGTGACAGGGAAGGGAGCAGAGGTAGCGCTTTCCACACCCCCATTCTGGCTGGACACCCCTGCCAATGCCCCCAGGCACCATCACCATCGCCTGCCTGTGAAAGCCGCCCGCCAGCCTCAACCCTGCTCCTCTGCTGGGCCCTGCATGGGATGGAGAAGGTGCCATTCCCCAAGGGATCCAAACCCTGAGGAGGTGTCGCTGACCCTGGCTGGGGCTGGGTGAGGTGCAGCCCTGATGGGAGCTGCTTCACCTTCTGCCAGGATTCGTGATCTTCACACCAGCTGGAGGGCTGGCCTCAGCCACCGGGCCCAATTCCCTCCTCATCACTCCGGTGTAAATCAGGAGTGACTCCACCGGGCCCGATTCCACTCTTATCACCCCAGTGTAAATCAGGAGTGACTCCAGGCCTGATTACCCCATCATCACCCTGGTGTAAATCAGGAGTGACTCCACTGGGCTCGATTCCCCCCTCATCACCCTGGAGTAAATCAGGAGTGACTCCACCAGGCATGATTCCACTCTTATCACCCCAGTGTAAATCAGGAGTGACTCCAGGCCTGATTACCCCATCATCACCCTGGTGTAAATCAGGAGTGACTCCACTGGGCTCGACTCCCCTCTCATCACCCTGGTGTAAATCAGGAGTGACTCCACCGGCCCTGAGTCCCCGCTCATCGCCCTGGTGTAAATCAGGAGTGACATTACTAAGATCGGTGGTGCACAGCAGTGTCAGACGAGCGGGAGTGAGAGGAGAATCTGGCCCCTGTCAAGCGGCTCCACCTGGCACCCTCTGGTACACGCCCAGCCTGCAGCGTCAGCCCCATCGGGCACAGGGGAGCGAATTCCTCTGTGCAGCTGAACAGATGGCAGAGCTGCTTTGTATTCACTCCGCAGGTTCCTGTAAGGGAGGGGCTGCAGGTGTCTGAGCTAGTGCGTGGGGGGGTGCACCAGTATGTGGGCGTGGAGGATGTGTCCAGGGTGGTGGGGGAGGCATGTGAGCGTGTGTTCTACACGTGTGTTTGTCCGTGAACACAGGAGAGCGTGCCAGTGTGGATTCTTTGTGGGGCGTGTTCACGAGCGAGTGTAAGACTGTAAAATGGGTGTGGGTGTGTGCCTCTGTGTAAGTGGCGTTTAGAGTGGGGGTGTCTGTTTGGGGGCCATGGGCCCGTGTGGGAGTTGCCCTGGGCTGAGTTCGGAGCTGTCCGGGTTTCCCTGCGGAGGGGAGGGTGCCCACGGCCCGGCTGTGGCCCCCACCCCGTGGCAGAGGAGCACCTGGTGGTGACAGACATGCTGGCTCCCAAGGAGGAGGTAGCCCCGTCTGTGTCTGCTGGGCTCAGGCATGAGCTGCCGGGGGCCGTCTGCTCCCGGAGAGTGAGGGTCTGCCTGAGCAGGAGAGCCCTTGGGTGCCCCCCTCCATGGCCCGGGCAGCCAGGCAGCTCCCCAAGTGGGGCACTTGCTGGCACAGGGGCTGCACTGATGGAGGAGAAAAGCCCTGGGAGCTGGGCTAGACACCAAACGGGCACCTAGCACACACTGCTACACACACCCCGCACACTACTACACACACACACACACCCATACCTGCACACCGCTACACACATGTATACCTGCAGATCAACACACACACACATGTACCTGCAAACCTCTACACACACACACACACACGTACCCGCGCAGCACTACACACACCCCGCACAGCACTACACACACACACTTGTACCTGCACACCGCTACACACATGTATACCTGCAGATCACCACACACGCACACACACACACACACACAAACACATGTGCCCACAAACCTCTACACACACACACACACACGTACCTACACACCACTACACACACACACACACACCCGGCACACCACTACACACACATACACTCGTACCTGCACACCGCTACACACATATATACCTGTAGATCACCAATCACATACACACAAACACATGTACCCGCAAACCTCTATACACACACACACGTACCCACACACCACTACACACACACCCTGCACACCACTACACATATGTATACCTGCAGATCACCCCACACACACGTACCCGCAAACTTCTACACACACACACACACCCCCGCACACCGCTACATACACCCCACACACCGCTACACACACACACACTCGTACCCACACAGCGCTGCGCACACACGTGTACCCACACTCATACCTGCTCACTGCTCTACACACATACACACACACCCCCATACCCATTCACTGCTACACACACACACACACACACTTGGACCTGCTCGCTCGCTGGGTTATCTCGAGGAGCCATTCCCTGGGAGGCACAGCGGGCTCCTCAGGAGGGTGCCCCAGGGCCCGGCTCAGAGGAATGGACTGGATTTCCCCAGGCCTGGAGCAGAGCTTCCCGCTCAGAGGCACCAGCAGCCACAGCCACAGCAGGACTTAGGGGCTCACAGCCTCCTTCGCCGAGCGCCAAGGTGAAGGCAGGTCCAGGGCTCTAGCAGGGCTCGGACAGTGTCCTGATGCCACCCGCCGGAGACCCTGCCCAGCCTCTGCTGGGTGCCATCCTGTGCCATCCCAGGCGCCCAGGGCCAGAGTAAACTGGCCTGGCTCCATTGGTGTTACCCCGCTGCCCCACTGACCCCGGTGCAGTTACACCTGTTAGCTGAGGATCCGGCCCAGCGATGAGCAAGGTCTAGCGCGTCCCCTCTCCAAGTGCCCAGGACAGGCCACCCAGGTGCTCTGCGCAGGACACTGCGCTTGCTGCTGGGGATGACGGCCAAGGAAGGAGGTGAGGCTCAGGCCGCAGGCTGGGCCAGCGGGGCAGGACCATCGTTCCCCTTGCCCAGTGCTGCTGTGATCCAGCGCCAGAGACGCTGAACATGGAACAGTATTCTCGTCAGCAAGTTAAGGAAGTATGGGCTGGATGAATGCACTATAAGGTGGGTAGAAAGTTGGCTAGATTGTCGGGCTCAACGGGTAGTGATCAATGGCTCCATGTCTAGTTGGCAGCCGGTGTCAAGTGGAGTGCCCCAGGGGTCGGTCCTGGGGCCGGTTTTGTTCAATATCTTCATAAATGATCTGGAGGATGGTGTGGATTGCAATCTCAGCAAATTTGCGGATGATACTAAACTGGGAGGAGTGGTAGATACGCTGGAGGGGAGGGATAGGATACAGAAGGACCTAGATAAATTGGAGGATTGGGCCAAAAGAAATCTGATGAGGTTCAATAAGGATAAGTGCAGGGTCCTGCACTTAGGATGGAAGAATCCAATGCACCGCTACAGACTAGGGACCGAATGGCTAGGCAGCAGTTCTGCGGAAAAGGACCTAGGGGTGACAGTGGACGAGAAGCTGGATATGAGTCAGCAGTGTGCCCTTGTTGCCAAGAAGGCCAATGGCATTTTGGGATGTATAAGTAGGGGCATAGCGAGCAGATCGAGGGACGTGATCGTTCCCCTCTATTCGACACTGGTGAGGCCTCATCTGGAGTACTGTGTCCAGTTTTGGGCCCCACACTACAAGAAGGATGTGGATAAATTGGAGAGAGTCCAGCGAAGGGCAACAAAAATGATTAGGGGTCTAGAGCACATGACTTATGAGGAGAGGCTGAGGGAGCTGGGATTGTTTAGTCTGCAGAAGAGAAGAATGAGGGGGGATTTGATAGCTGCTTTCAACTCCCTGAAAGGGGGTTCCAAAGAGGATGGCTCTAGGCTGTTCTCAATGGTAGCAGATGACAGAACAAGGAGTAATGGTCTCAAGTTGCAGTGGGGGAAGTTTAGATTGGATATTAGGAAAAACTTTTTCACTAGGAGGGTGGTGAAACACTGGAATGTGTTACCTAGGGAGGTGGTAGAATCTCCTTCCTTAGAGGTTTTTAAGGTCAGGCTTGACAAAGCCCTGGCTGGGATGATTTAACTGGAACTTGGTCCTGCTTCGAGCAGGGGGTTGGACTAGATGACCTTCTGGGGTCGCTTCCAACCCTGATATTCTATGATTCTATGGAGCCCCCCGGTGCCACGTACACGGAGACGCTTCTCCGGGGGGAGCCACGCTCGCTCGGTTACAGGGATTCCCTCAGCACTTACACCCTGCCCGGGGAGCAGGGTCTGGGGGAGTCTGACGGGGGTTCTGTTAATGCCCCAGTCCAGCCGTCCTGTGCCACCTCACCCCCACAGCCCCTTGTGGCTGGCTGTGCCGTGGCTGGCTCTCCTCACCTAGCGCCCCCTGCTGACAGCTGCGCCAGCCCCGCAGTGGTCACCTCTTCCCACAGCTCAGCCTTCGGCCAAGTCTCTCCCAATCCCCACCTCCCAGGGTAACAGAGTCTAACAAATAATTCCAAGCCCTTGTGTGAGCTCTCGGCCCCGACTCTGGGCCCAGAGGTCCTTCTGCTGCTTGTCTCAGGCTTTCACAGGGCTTCCATCTCCCGAGCTCCATTGTTCTCAGGGTTCACCCTCCTTTTAGGGCAGGGGCTCGCAGGGTCCCCCTGCAGCCCATCAACAAGTTCCCCCGACACAAACTGAAACCACTTCTGCCTCTCCAGGCTGAAACGCCTATTTCTCTTGAGTTTCCCCTGCTGCGCCCCTTAGCTGAATGTCTCCCCGGGCCAGAGCCAGCACCACTGCAGCTTGCTCCACCCTGCTGGCTTCTCCAACTCTCCTGGCCTCTTGCCAGGTTCTTCACTTGGGAGAGAATCCCAGGGCCAGCCGGGCTCCCTCTCCGACCCTGCCAGCCTCTCCCCTGCCAAGAGAGGGAGAGCAGCAGCCCCCTTCTGCTCTGCGTAACCACTCAGCTCCTCCCTCAGCGGGGCTCATCTGGAACTGGGCCTGGCCCATGCTCCAATAAACTCTTTCAAAGCCACCCTGGCACATCCAGACTGTGACTTGCTGAAGCCCATGGGCCTCATGCCATGAACTGTGACACAGCTGCGCCGATCACACCAGCGGAGGATCCGGCCCCAGAACCACACCTGATGCTGTCAGCCACCTGGTTCTGGTGCCGCCTAACCACTGTGCTGCAGAAAAGCTGTATCCCGACACATCGGGGACTTGGTTTGGAGAGGCTGCTTGTGTGGATGATGATGCACCCCCAGGAAAGCTGAGGGTTGCATTCGATTTAGGGCTTGGCTAGATGAACAGTTACTGTGCGTCAAGCTAGAGTGTCAATCCACAGTGCACCAGCCTGCCATGCACTAACCGGTCCTCTGATCCCCTCCTGTTTCGAAGTGGGTGGATCAAAGCTCACTAGGGAACTGTGACGTTGCACTCCATATGTTTTATGGAAATATGCTAATGTGTGACTATAATGTAACTGGAATATGCTTCATGCAAAAGGTCTCTTGTAAGGTATCATTACAAAGCTTATAATCTACTGAGTATGGTCATTCTATTTGTATGTATGTATCATTCTTGTATCTGAAGTTAGAAATATAAAGTATAACTCTGATGTACTACTGTAATTATGCAAAGTGTGGGCTATTGATGATGGTTTAGAATCTTGATGGCTCTCATTGACTAGGACAATTGGTTGTAAATGGCTCTGTTACTTGCAAGACTTCCTGTGTTTGTATAAGCCAACCCAGGAAGAATGGTGGAATCCATCTTAAACCTGGTGCTTTTCCACATAGAAGGAAGGGTGGGGATCCAGAGAGACAAAAAGGGGGTGCAAGAGAACAAAGGATTGTCCCAGTCATGAGAAAGCCCCTGCTTTTCACCTAAGATGCCTGCTGGAACTAACAAGGACCGTACCGGGGAAAGGTTGGGCCCAGACTAGGAAGGACTCTAGTCTGTGAAAGAAGCTTATTGGACCATCTCTAAGGGTGAGATTTACCTGTAAACAGTTTCTTAATGTATTAGGCTTAGACTTGCGTGTTTTGTTTTATTTTACTTGGTAACTTACTTTGTTCTGTCTGTTATTACTTGAAACCACTTAAATCCTACTTTTTATACTTAATAAAATTACTTTTGTTTATTGATAAACCCAGAGTAAGTGATTAATACCTGGGGGAGCAAACAGCTGTGCATATCTCTCTATCAGTGTTATAGAGGGCGGACAATTTATGAGTTTACCCTGTATAAGCCTCATACAGAGTAAAACAGATTTATTTGGGGTTTGGATCCCATTGGGAACTGGGTGTCTGGGTGCTGGACAGAGGTGACCTGCTGAGCAGTTTTTGTTTAAAGTCTGCAGCTTTGGGGGCGTGGACCAGACCTGGGTCTGTGTTGCAGCGGGCTAGTGTGTCTGGCTCAACAAGGCAGGGGACTGGAGTCCCAAGCTGGCAGGGAAAATGGGCTCAGAAGCAACTTCAGCATGTCAGGTGACAGTCCCAAGGGGGTCTCTGTGACCGAACCCGTCACAGGAATGGTTAGTGGGTGGCAGCAGGGGTGCACGGCAGGCTTGCATGCTGTAGATTGACACCCCAGCTTGCTGTGCAGTGAGTGTTCATCTAGACCAGCCCTTAGAGTTAGATCCATTCTTAGGCGATGCTGACGCCTGTCAATAAAGTTCTTAGTGAGCCCCCTGAGTGCAAGCTGCCCCGTGGAGACATCTGCAGTGGTGAAGGGGTTATCTATCCATCTCCATACACCCCTCTCATCCATCCATCCCCATACACCCCATCTGTCCATCCCCATACACCCCATCTAGGTGTAGGTGCACCCCATACACCCCATTTATCTCCATACACTGCATCTCTCTATCCTCATACACCCCCTCATCCATCCATCCCCATACACCTCATCCATCCATCCATCCATCCATCCATCCATCCATCCCCATACACCCCTCTCATCCATCCATCCATCCCCATACACTCCATCCATCCATTTATCTCCATACACCTCATCCATCCATCCATCTATCCATCCCCATTCACTCCCATCCATCCATTTGTCTCCATACACCACATCTCTCTATCCCCATACACCCCACTCATCCATCCACATACACCCATCTATCTAATCTATCTATCCATCCCCATACACCACATCTATCTATCTATCCCTGTACACTACATCTATCTATCTATCTATCTATCTATCATCTACCTACCTACCTACATTCACCGCCATGCATGGAAACCTGCAGTGAGTCATGCAAAGAACCTGTAGGTTAAGCAAGGATGCTGGTGACAGGTGGAAAGTGGTAGCCATGCATGGGAAAATGACTGTTCTGCACAGAATGGTGGACAGTCCAACCTGGGAAGAAGAACCAAGGAAGAGGCAGCATTGCCTGGAGAGGAGAGACCACGCATGCCCCAGTGGTGGGGGAAGCAGCAAGTCAGAGGGCAGGACCCTGGTGCACAAGGCCACCAGTGAGCCCTGCTGAAGAAGCACTGATGTGCTAAGCTGACCATGCTTTGGAGCCTGGGTGGTACCTGGGTATTCTCCGTGTCCTGCTGTGGGCAGCCCTGAGCTGTGCAGTAGGGGGGTATAAATCAGTATTACTCAGTGGACTGCAGCGGCATGAGGCCGATTTACACCTGCTGAGGATCTGACCCCAGTTTCGACCCCAGTTTCAGGTCATGGCTGTTGATGAGTCTGGTAGCATCATCCTAGCCAGCATCTCACAAACCCATCCTCAGGGATTGCCAGCATCTCTGCAAGGGAGAGAGGGGCACTGGCAGAGCTGGGTGCGGGGAGCCCAGGGTTGGGCTAGCAGGGGGCTGCAGGTCAGTATTGAGGGGGTACTGGCAGGGCTGGAGGGGGTGTGAGGAGCCCAGGGCTGAGAAAGCAGGGGGCTGCGGGTCGGGATGGAGGGGCACCGGCAGGTCTGTGCCAAGGGAAGCTTGCCTGGCCCTTGCTTGCATTCTGCCGCCTCTCAGAGCATTATGTTCAGCCACAAATGTTTAAGAGAACAAAGAAAGACAAGTAAAAGCCCTGGTTGCGCAATATTCCTCATGCCATCCCCTCCCCCGCTTGGCCTTTCTGCTTGGCGAGATTAAGTGATGAAATATTAATCAGGAGTAATTATCCCTCCTCAGGCACCACTCTCCTCCTGCAATGTGTGTTCCCAGCCCTGCTCTGCTCCCTGCAGCCCCTGCCCTCAGCTTCCCAGCCGGCATGGAGCCCCCGCACGGGTCACCGGCTGGAGCGCGGAGCTGGCGACTCCGTCTGTGCGCGTGGAAAGCAGCCGCTGAGGATCGAGGAGGCGGGAGCAGGTGATGGGCCAGGGCCTCTCGAGCCATGCAGGGGGAGAGCGGGGATCGGGGCCGTGCCAGGAGGGCCACGCAGCACGGGACAGCACTGGGGGGAAGATGCCATGAGGGAGTCTCCCTGCCCCCTAGCACCATGCGGCAGCACTGGGGTCAGCCCATGGGGTGGGTAAACCAACCTCAGCTGAATGCCACATTCCCCAAAGGAGACACGGGAAACTCGGTTCACCCTGACGACACTACTGGGGTCAGCACTGACTGTGAGGGGAGAGCGCCCCCCGCTGGCCCCCGCACCCTATAGCACAGCGCCCCTAGCACCGCTCTAGGGTCAGCACTGACTATGAGGGGACCACCCACCTCGCTCCCTGCAGACACTGGGTTTCCTTGGGAAAGGTCTCCCATCCCAGCTGTGACCTGACCAGACCCCCTGCCAGTGCGTGGGATCCGCTGCGCTCCTGGGGGTGGGGGACGTGTGATGTGCACATGCCCATGGGTGGGAACCCAGCACAGGTCCTTCTCCCCCTCCAAGACTCCTCCATCTGCCTCCCCACCTTCCCTTGGGACCCTGCCCAGTGGAATCCCACCCCAGGCGGGTTCTGGGAGTCTCCCAACAGCTGCCAGGTGCCCTCCGGCCAGTGCCAGTCTGAGACCCGCTGGGAGGCACGGCAGTCACAACTCACCCGGCAGTTGCCCAGCTCCTCGGCCGATAGGATGATGGTGCCACACTTTTTCCCTGGAATCCCACTGCAGAAGAAAAGAGAGGGCGTCTGAGCCACTGGGCTGGCCCTGCCCAGAGAGCACCCCCCAACCCTGGGCTGGCCTTGCCCCAAGACCGCCCCCTGGCCCATAGGTATGGAAACTAGGAGTGCAAAGGGGGGGAAGGGGGAGGCTTCAGCACCCGCAGGTTTTATGCGGGGTCCCGGCTGCCGGCCCTGCACACTGCTCCCTGGCTGCTGGCCCCGTGACTGGGACTCTGCACCCGGGACTCTACTCCCTGGCCCTGCACCCGAGACTCTGCTCCCCGGCCCTGTGCCCACCCCAAGCTGTGGCCCCAGCTTCAGCCTCCTAACCCCATCCGGGTCCCGCCCTCCCAGAGACATGGCCCTGCTCCTGGCCCCAGCTCTGGGGGCTGGGGGAGCGTGAAGAGGGTAAGAGGGGGCATGAGGTAAAGAGTAAAAACTGCTTTCAGCACCCCCACTATTAAAAGTGTTCCAACACCCCTGCCCAGACCCCTGGCCCAAGAGCCCCCCACTCCCATGCACCCATTCTATCAGCCTCCCTCCCACCCTCATCACCCCTTGGCTCTATTGCCCAGCCCTATGCCTCCTGTCTCCATCACCTCCATGTGGCACCCGCTCCCCTCAGTCTGCCCTCTCCCCCCCGGCTCCATCACCCCCCTCTGCTGCCCTCTCCCCACCCTCCCCCGATGCATCCCCCCTCACCTCTGCCCCTCTTCCAGTGGCTGCTGGCGCACTGCTGGCCGCGTGCAGGATGCACTGCAGGAGCAGTGCCTGGCCAGAGAGGGGCGCTGCCACCGGTGGGCAGGGAGGGGGACTTGCAGATGCATTTGGGGGCTGTAATCCAGCACGCTGTGTCTGCGCAACACCCTGCCTGGCTAGTTACCAGGCATGCACTGGTCCCAGCAGGACCACCCTTCCCCACCCCAAGCGGCCTTGTCTGCACCAGAACGCCCCCGAGGCGTCGCTCCCTGGGTGCAGCCCTGGCACAGATAGGGCTCAGGCTGTTCTCGCCCTGTGCGCTGGGTGCCCTGCACTGGCATGGACTCCAGCTGGGCCCTGGGCAGTGTCATCTGCTGGGACAAAGGCCCATCTCACTGCAGGGCCCCTGCCTCCCCTGCAGGCCTGGTGGGTGCCTGGACAGCTCCCTGGGCTCCAGTCTCTGATCCGGCTCCCCAGCTTGCCCCGGGCCCCCCCTGAGCAGCCAGCCCAGTGGCAGTGACCTTCACACCAAGCTGCCGGGCTCCTGGGGGCTCCTGTTTTTTAAGCTCAGTGGAGTCTGTTTCCATCCCCATCAGGCTGGAAGAAAGAGCTCAGAGGCCTGGGTTCTAGGCCCAGCTCTGCCACTAGCCTTCTGGCTGACCTTGGGTAAGTCACCTCACCGCTCGGTACCTCAGTTTCCCCACCTCTCAGAAGGGGCTGATTGGCCTGACCTCCTGGAGAGCTAGAAAAATGCTCTGGGCAGTACACTGGGTGGAAGGCTGGCTGCCCCATCCCACTGGCACTGGATTTGACCGTCCGGCTGGACAGGCTGGAGTCGAGCAGGCTGTTGATGCAACGAGCATGGCTCTCGATGGACCCTGCTGGCAGCCAGGGGGAGCCCAGATCCCAAAATCAATGGACGAGGGGGAGCCAGTGTCAGACACAGGAGATGGTTCTCAGGTAGACACCAGGCCACCCTGGCCAGGAGTGCTTTGCGGAACTGGCATTAGAAGGGGCCAGGTAAATGGTTTAAATGCAGGGGCTGGCTGTAGGGGCGCTGAGGGAATTTCTGAGAGGCTCTAATGAGCATCCTGATGGGGGCTGATCATCCACACCTGCCTCCCCCGTCAACTGACCGTAATCAGCCCGGCTCTGTTGGCTCCAGCAGAGCTAGGACATGACACCAGTGAGGACCTGCTGCCAATGGGACTACAGTGGATTGACACCAGCTGAGATCTAGCCCATTGGCTCAATGGAGCTTTGGATGGTTTACAGCAGCTGGGCTGGCCCACTGGCTCCTGTGGCAGGTGTTGCAATCCCAGCCAGTATTTGGGGGACCCCATTGTGTTAAGTTTCTGTTACTGTGGGCCAGGCACTGTATGCCGCTCCAGGGGGAGGGGCCACCCCAGCTCCTCCCGGAACCAAAGCCGGTGGGAGGCTATTAGGTAACTCACTCAGGCTGTAAAGGACCAAAGGACATGAAAAGAGGAACTTCTTGACTTGCCGGCACACCAGGGGTGGGAGCCTGCGTAACAAACCAAAGCAACTGGCATTGCTCATTTGGGACCATAAATTTGGTCCAGCTGGTGTTACTGAAACCCAAAGGGACGATTCCCATGATTGGGATGTTAAAGTCAAGGGTTATAACTTAGTTAGGAAGGATCGAGTGGGCAAAAGGGGCGGGGGAGAAAAATGGCAGAAAATGATCTTGAATACTAATGGCCAACGTCCTAACAGATAAAGCACGAGGTGGGGAATTAGTTGGGGTCTGCTACAGACCCACAAATCACACTCGGGAACAGGATGAGCAGCTCCTCACGCACCGATCTATCATGTGGAGGCATATGTGTGATTTTGGGGGACTTCCATTTGAGTGACATGCAGGAGGTCTCCTGCTGCCAGCACGAAAACATGCTTGGAATTTCTAAACATTACAGATGACAATTTCCTAACTTAAAAAGTGTTCCAGCCAACGTAGGGGATTCTATATTAGACCTTGTCCTAACAGACACAGAGGAACTGCTCACAGAACTAAAACTCAACGCTAGCTTAGGTACAAGTGATCATGACTTGCTCACATTTATAATGTGCCAGCAGAACAGAGACCAGACCAGTAACAGATACACTTGGCGTGCTGCTAATGGGGCCAATTTCACAAAACAATTATGAGCCAAACCACCTGGGAAGAAGAATTCAATCAGAAAAATGTGAACGCTAATTGGGAATCATTTCAGCACATCTTCCTGGATGCCCCAAAAGTCATAAGTGAGGAAGAAGGCTGCACTTCATTAAACACCATCCTGGTTTGGAGGGGAAGTAAAGGCAGCTAAAGCAAAATGCATATACGGAACACATAGGAGAAAGGGGAAGCTGACAGGAACCAGCAGAAGTCAGAAGCAAGGGAAGCCGTGATGGGGTGTGCACTCACACCAGCACTGACAGGGTTAACCAGGGCCTGAGAGGCAGGTTGGGTTACCTCACCTCACCTGACAGCAGGAGGGCCAGGGTTAACTGAGAGGGAAGCCCAGCTGGGGAAGGGCTGTTTAATGACCAGGACATGGGCAGTCAGGCCTAATGGTTAGAAGCCAGTGCCAAGCCCAAGCTCAGAGCTGGAGACAGCATCGGGGTCAGGCACAGGATCAGGGCCCTGGAGTGTGGCAGGAGCTGGGAGCGGGCAGGGGTCTGTGATGTGGAGACCAGGAGGAGGCAGGGCTCAGGAGGCAGGTAAGCAGGAGGGGTCTCTAATAGCGGCCAACCAAGGATTCCTCCAGTAGCTCAAACAACTTCATAGCTTCAGACTTCTGCCTGGTTTAAATAGAGCTCCTCAGCCAATCAGAGATGCTGGGTTTTCCCCCAATCAGAAGCTTTGGGGGCAGGGCCCTTTGCCATGTAGCACTTTGCCGGTTCCCTTCTGCAGTGGGTCAGGTGAGGTGCTGGGTGGCAGTTGTGGCTGATCACAACCTAGCGCCCCAAGAGCCGGGTTCGAGGCCTGTAATCTGTCGCCTCTCCCGTCGGGAGCCTGCCAGCCGGTCGTGGGCTGGGGTTGCGGGGAAGGTGTTTACCAGGTCAGGAGGGCGGATGTGCCACCAGCTCCCAGAAGCGCTCTTCAGGGCTGTAGCCTTCCCAGTCCCCAACACACCAGAGTTTATCCCGTCTGATTTTGGCATGAAGGATCTCACAGCCAACGTACTTCTTGTGGTCTTGAGCACGTACTGCTGGGGGGCGGGGTTGGGAGCGGTGAGGCAATGGGTCCAGAAGGGGAGGCTCCAGAAGTGATATGTGGAAAACTGGGTGTAAACGGCGAGAACAGGGCAAGTTGAGTTCAAAGGTGACAGGATTAATTTGCTGGCAAATTCCGTAGGGGCCAGGGAACTGATAGTCTAATTTATGAGATGGCCTGTTTGTGGGTAGGTATTTCATTGACAGCTAGAGCTTCTGGCTCCTGACAAGGCAGGCCCCTCGTGTCATCAGTGGTCCGCATATTGTTTGTAGCAATACTTGGCACCCTCCAGGTGCACTTTTAGGTCATCTTGGATTTGGCGTATCTTTTTTCTCCAGTCCAGGGCTGCTGCGTTGTGGGAAGCTGTGAGTAGCTTCGGGCAGAACTGGGGATGGATTCCTGTAGCAGCGTGAGCACCTGCCTCTCATGAGTGCCCGATGTGACGCAGCAGGGACTGAGCGGGGCGGACTGACCTAGGAATGTTGCTGGGGAGTTTCTTGGGACTGTCTGCATCGGTGATGAGATAGCAGGGGGTGACTTCACTGGCTGGGACGATACCTGAACCTGTAACCTGAGCCAGGAGGGGGGTTGGGTCCAGGTGACACCTTCTGCCCGGAAAACTGGACAAAGGCTGGAGGAGGAGCTGTGGGGAGGCTGGGTGAGTCGGCTGGAGGGGGGTTAGTTTTTGGAGTAGGTTGGGGAAGAGGAGGGAGCCCCCAGAGTTGGGGACTAATCTCCCTGCCCCCCAGAAGGACCTCACTAAGGGGTCCTGTTTAGGCCTGCAAGCTCTGGTCTGGACTGTGTTCCTGTCGTCTCTAATAAACCTTCTGTTCTACTGGCTGGCTGAGAGTCACGGTGAATTACAGGAAGAGGGGGTGCAGGGCCCTGACTCCCCCAATCTCCGTGACACCCCCTTTGTGGTCAGCTGGTTCTTTCAGCGCATTTCAGCGACTCAGCCCTCTGGCTAAGTCACACACACTGTCCCACTTCCGGGGTATATAGTCTCTAGCTCTCGCTCACAGCCCTGGTCCGGGGCTGTAGCACCAAGGCTTCTTCCCTGAGGCCCTGCCTTCTTTAACAGCCCAGCTGGGGCCCACCTCCATAGCTTCGGATGGTGTCCTTTTGGCAGCGCTCCCTGGGCTCAGTCTTCAACCAGACCAGCAGGGCCCATCACGGTACCCTTGCCCAGCCTGGCTAGGTTCTGGGCTCAGTCCCCCTGGGTGCAGCCTGTTCGCATTGACCTGTCCATGGTCCTGCTGCTCTTCCCAACAGCCAGCAGGCACCCGGTATTCGGCAGCCTTCCCTGGGCTCAGTCCTGCCTGCAGGGAGCTGTCTGTGGTCCTGCTGCTCTTCCAGCCAGCCAGGCACCCAGTCCTCCCTCTTCGAGCTCCAGGCAGCAACTGACTGCTCTGCCGCTGCTGCTTCCTTTTACAGGGCCCTTCTGGCCCCTGATTGGCCGCTCCAGGAGCCCCTCTGATTGGTTGTTTCTCTGCAGCTACTCTAGGCTGGACTGGAGGACTTCTCCTCTGGAGAACATCTGGAGGACTTCTCTCCTCTTTTCTGGGGCGGGGTGAGGCAGGGCCACGAGGCCTTGAGCATGGTGGGGTGGGGGGGTCTCCGGACCTAGTCCACCCTGTCACAAATCCATAATTCGAAACACAGTCACATGTTCTGCATTATTGTACACAAACTCTGCGGGCGGCAGCAAGGCCCAGTTGTTCTGATGGAAGTTGATGTAACATTGAAGATACTACTCCAGGATCTGGTTGGCTCTCTTCGCTTGATCATTAGTCTGAGGGTGATAGGTGGAGGAGAGGCGGGAGCGTATACCCAAAATCCAGAGTGCTTCTCCCCAAAAGTGGGAGATAAATTGTGCACTGCAGTCAGAGATGATGTGCTCTGGGGGGCCATGGAGGCTGATGACTTGTTCCATCCAGAGCTGGAAGGAGGGTAGGCCAGTGCAGGGGATGAAGTGTGCCGTCTTCATGAGGTAGCCCATGACTCTCAGGATGGTCATGAACCCATTAGACATATGTAGTTCTGTCTAGGGGGCAGGTGGAATCTCGAGGGGTTGCAGGAGTCCCCGGGGTTGCAGGAGTCATTGTGCGGCACTTGGAGGGGGTGCATACATTGCAAGAGACCACATAGGCCTGCACTGTGGCTCATGTGCAAGGCCACCAGAAGACATGAAAGACGAGCTGCTGAGTGCAAAAGTGACCAAAATATCCTGCCAGGGGAAGTCATGGCATAGTGCTGCGGTCCTCGGAGGCCTGGGGAGAACATATATACACCCCTTTACGTAGGTTACCCTGTCTCCGACATCATGGGGTTCCCTACTTATGGCTTCCTGCTCGACTGGCAGGATCCAATAGATCCAGGCTGATCTTCTGACGGGGAGCAGATCTTGGTGGGGAGCTGCACCCAGAAAGTTATGAAGTGTGAGGATGTACGAGGTTTCCAGTTCAAGTCATTTTGGTGAGTGTAATATTCGCCCTTCCAGGACAAAGCTATTGTTGGTTCCTAGGCAATAGGAGATTACGAAATTAAAGTGTGTAAACAATAAGGTCCACCGAAGTCAATGTTGGTTAACAGCCATGGCCCTACGCAGACATTCAAAGGTCTTATGGTCAGTGTACACCTGGAGGGGATACCAGGCGCTTTGTAGATTGTGGCACCACTCTTCAAAAAGCGGTCTTGCCAGGAGTTCTCTGTCCAAAATGCCATCGTTTTGCTCTGCAGGTGTGAGTTCCCTGGAGTAGAAGGTGTTCGGAGGTAGTAGTTGTTGAGCACCACTCCAATTGCCACGTTGGAAGCATCTGCCTTGAGGATGAAGGCTGGCATGGTGTCAGGGTGGCCCAATACGGGGGCAGTGGTAAATGTGAGGTTTAGTTGTTCAAAGGCCTGCCGGGCCTCAGGAAACCAGAGGAACCTGATGTTTTTGCAGAGCAGGGCAGGGAGAGGGATGATCTGCTCCGAGAACCTCAGGGTGAACCGCTGGTAGAAATTCATGAACCCCAAGAAGCGTTGGCATTCATGAATATTCTGCGGTGCTGCCATTCTGGACTGCCTTTACTTTGCACGGGTCCATTTTGATACTGGCAGGAGATAGGATGAATCGTAGAAATTCTACGGAGGCTCTAGCTAGTTAAGTCTAGCTAGACAAATTAGAGGATTGGGCCAAAAGAAATCTGATGAGGTTCAACAAGGACAAGTGCAGAGACCTGCACTTAGGACAGAAGAATCCCATGCACCGCTACAGACTAGGGACCGAATGGCTCGGCAGCAGTTCTGCAGAAAAGGACCTAGGGGTTACAGTGGACGAGAAGCTGGATAGGAGTCCACAGTGTGCCCTTGCTGCCAAGAAGGCCAATGGCATTTTGGGATGTAGAAGTAGGGGCATTGCCAGCAGATCGAGGGATGTGATCGTTCCCCTCTATTCGACACTGGTGAGGCCTCATCTGGAGTACTGTGTCCAGTTTTGGGCCCCACACTACAAGAAGGATGTGGAAAAATTGGAAAGAGTCCAGCGGAGGACAACAAAAGTGATTAGGGGACTGGAACACATGACTTATGAGGAGAGGCTGAGGGAACTGGGATTGTTTAGTCTGCAGAAGAGAAGAATGAGGGGGGATTTGATAGCTGCTTTCAACTACCTGAAAGGGGGTTCCAAAGAGGATGGATCTAGACTGTTCTCAGTGGTAGCTGATGACAGAACAAGGAGTAATGGTCTCAAGTTGCAGTGGGGGAGGTTTAGGTTGGATATTAGGAAAAACTTTTTCAGTAGGAGGGTGGTGAAACACTGGAATGCGTCACCTAGGGAGGTGGTGGAATCTCCTTCCTTAGATATTTTTAAGGTCAGGCTTGACAAAGCCCTGGCTGGGATGATTTAGTTGGGGATCGGTCCTGCTTTGAGCAGGGGGTTGGACTAGATGACCTCCTGAGGTCCCTTCCAACCCTGATATTCTATGATTCTAAGTCTCGTTGTGTGCCTTGGCTTCTCTACATACTTGTGTTATTTGTTTATATTCATCCTTTGTCATTTGACCTAGTTTCCACTTATTGGAGGACTCTTTTTTTGAGTTTCAGATCATTGAAGATCTCCTGGTTAAGCTGGGGTGGTCTCTAGCCATACTTCCTATCTTTTCTACACAGTGGGATAGTTTGCTTTTGTGCCCTTAATAATGTCTCCTTGAAAAACCGCTAACTTTCTTGAACTGTTTTTCCCCTTAGACTTGCTTCCCATGGGGTCTTACCTACCAACTCCCGCTGAGTTTACTAAAGTCTGCCTTCTTGAAATCCAGTGTCTTTATTGTGCTGTTTTCCCTCCAACCATTCCTTAGAATCATGAACTCTACCATTTCATGATCACTTTCACCCAAGTTGCCTTCCACTTTCAAATTCTCAGCAAGTTCCTCCCTATTTGTCTCTCCCCTAGTAGCTTTCTCCACCTTCTGAAATAAAAATGTCTCCATTGCATTCCAAGAACTTGCTGGACAATCTGTGTCCTGCCGTGTTATTTTCTGGGTAACAGAAGTCCCCCCATCACCACCACGTCCTGTGCTTTGGATCATAGCTGCCAACTCCATGGGTGCTCCGGCGCTCAGCATCCACCAGCCACAGCTGTTCAGCGGCTGGCAGGAGGTGCTTGGGGGAGGGCGGAGAGCAGCGAGAGGTGGGTGGGCATGGGTTCGGGGGAGGGGGCAGAACAGAGGTGGGAAGAGGTGCAGTGAGAGCGGAGCCTTGGGGGAAGGGGCGGAGCGGGGGTGGAGCACCCATGGGGAAAAATAAAAGTGAGCACCTCTGCTTTGGATGATTTTGTTAGTTGTTTATAAAAAGCCTCGTCCACCTCTTCTTCCTGGTTAGGTGTCTGTAGCAGATCCCTACCGTGGCATCATCCTTTTGTCCTTACCCAGATAAACGACTGGAGGTACGGCCTGTTTTAAAGATTTGGGCTATTCGGCTGGGTTTATCCAACCCCTTCAGCGCTGGCCGAGCTCTTCTCCCACTGAACGCAATGGCCATTCTGAGCATTGACTCCAGTGTTGTTATGTCATGGACCGGGTCATGACTGTGCGTGGTGCTGTACAAACAGAACACAATGAGGGTCCCTGCCCCAAAGAGCCAACAATCTAATGGGAGCAGAGCTAGGCCAGCGCCAAGCGCTTCTAAAACCCCCACTCTCAGGGCCTGTCTACACTAGAAACGTAGGTCAACCTATGTTAGGTCAACTTACAGCCAGTGCAGTGATTACTGCGGTGGCTGATGTCCACACTACCCTCCCTGTGTCGGTGGTGCGCGTGCTCACCAGTAGTGCTTCCACCGACTGAAGAGGGGCAGTGTGGGGGGCTGAGAGCCCAGGCTCTCAGTTCTACACACAGCTCCCCACTGGGAGCCTGGAGCCCCGCTACCCCCTGGGATCCCAGCTGTGAGCTCTGCTCCCAGAGTCCAGGAGAGCCTCTGGGAAGCCGCTGGGCTCCTGGTGGGAAGTGGGAGCTGGGAGCCTCGGGGCATCCTCTGGGCCGCGCCCGCCCAGCTCTCCACTCCTCGGTCCAAGCCAGGCTGTGCCCCGGGCTCCCAGCTCTCTGCGAGGAGCCCAGCAGCTGCCCCAAGGCTCCCAGATCCCCGCTGGCTGCACTGGCTGGGGCAGGGAGCAGGGAGCCAAGAGCCCAGGCATCCTGACTCTCCCTCTCAGGCCAGCATCACAGTGCAGGTTAAAATAGACAGAAGGACTCATCTGTAACCTCCGAGGGTCCCGGGAATTTTGGATTTGCTGGCCCTGTAACCACCAGCAGAATCCACTTTTGTAGGGTTCAAGCCAAAGGACCAGGCAGACCCTGGGAACCAGCAAGGTGTGGTCAGGACTAGTGAGCATGGCTCACATCTCTGGGTCAGGCTGACCCCCAGGTGTGGGATCAAGGAGGACATTCCCTCCAGGCCCCCTGTGGGGAGGTTGTCCCTGAGCAGCTGGGCTTCATAGAATCATAGAATGATAGAATATCAGGGTTGGAAGGGACCTCAGGAGGTCATCTAGTCCAACCCCCTACTTATCCTTGTTGAACCTCATCAGATTTCTTTTGGCCCAATCCTCCAATTTGTCTAGGTCCCTCTGTATCCTATCCCTGCCCTCCAGCGTATCTACCACTCCTCCTAGTTTAGTATCATCCTCAAATTTGCTGAGAGTGCAATCCACACCATCCTCCAGATCATTTATGAAGATATTGAACAAAACCGGCCCCAGGACCGACCCTTGGGGCACTCCACTTGATACCGGCTGCCAACTAGACATGGAGCCATTGATCACTACCCGTTGAGCCCGACGATCTAGCCAACTTTCTACCCACCTTATAGTGCATTCATCCAGCCCATACTTCTTTAACTTGCTGACAAGAATACTGTGGGAGACCGTGTCAAAAGCTTTGCTAAAGTCAAGAAACAATACATCCTCTGCTTTCCCTTCATCCACAGAACCAGTAATCTCATCATAGAAGGCGATTAGATTAGTCAGGCATGACCTTCCCTTGGTGAATCCATGCTGACTGTTCCTGATCACTTTCCTCTCGTGTAAGTGCTTCAGGATTGATTCCTTGAGGACCTGCTCCATGATCCATGAGGGCTTGCCCCATTAAACCCTATTTCAGCCGCTCCGGGGGGGCGGGGGGCACAGGCACAGACTTATCCTGTCTTCCTGTGGCAGCTTTCGGGGAGTAAAGGCCCTGGGGTGTCAGGGTGATGGGGGCTATCCAAATGTTAGGGGAGATGACCAGAAACTCTGAAGGGCTTTAGGAGCACAAGTCCCACAGACTTTCACATCCCTTCTGAAAATGACCCCATCACAGTTAGGCTGTCAGAGGGTGCTGGCAGGACTAGCCCCGTCCGGCAAAGAGCAGAACTCAGGGCCAGGTGTTGCGGGGCTCAGCCCCCACAGTGGACGTAACGTCAGGCCTTGCATGATGCCGTGATGTGGTGCTGTTAATAACAGGCCCCGCCTAGGTTGGCAGGGAGGTTTGAACTCGGAATTGCCAGTGGGGCTGATGGTGCAGGAGGTGGGCCTTCTTCAGTGAAATGACCGGGCCTGGCACCTAGGAGCAGCAACGGACCCACTGGGAGAGGACAGGCTCATGCTGTCCTGGTGCTGGAGTTCTTGGCATTGCAGCACCGCATGGCTCCTGCTTAGGTCTGGCAACAGGCGCCAGGCTGACAGCGCTGGAGACCGATGGTCTCTAGCCATGGGTCCAGGGCATTGCCAGGGCAAAGCCCCCCTACACGCTGCCTCCTTGCGGGGCTGCCTGTGCAGGAGGAGATGCCGGTGAAGCTGTGTGACTCACCCGTTGGAGACGGACGGCGTGGGCTTCCCTGTTCTGGAATGTAACGTGAACGCTCCCATCCTGCCAGGAGACAGAGAGAGGGAGAATTAGCTTGGACCATTCCCTCGGCTCCCTGAGAACACATGCTGCCTGGAGCCGATAACCACCGGGAGAGCCAGGACAACGCTCCGGAACCTATCCCCTGGGGTCTACCCAAACCATCTCCTGGGGACAAGGGAGGACCCAGAATGACACAGACACACCCAAGCACGTGTCTCACCATCCCCCAATATTTCACCAGAGGCGGGCATGGGCGGTCTCTGCCGAAAGCGAAGCACTGGCTGATTGCTGGGCTGTGGCCAGATGTTCATACTATGTCACTTGGAGGATCCTGGGTTCCAAACCCGCGGAAGTGAAATGTGCCACTTGCGGCAGGGATCTCAGAGCTGGCTCAACGCTGAGAACCACGGGCACGCGGGGAACCAGCCCAGCCCTGTGCCTACGGTCTGGAGACCATGCAGGGCAAAGCACCCCATGCAGAAACGCTGACAAGGGGCCCATCAGGACTGAGCTGCAGCTAATGAAACACCCTGATTATGAACAGAGACAAGCGCCTCGGGCTACGTGAGAAGGGAAAATGGCTCCAAATGTTGTTCGTTACAGAGGAGAGACTCTGCCAGTGGAAGTGTCTCATGAGAGGTGGATCCCAGCTCTCGCCACTGAACCAGCGCCGTGCGGACTGACCATTGGGTGCAGAAGGAACCTGTCAATACGTGTGGGCTCTGGACTGGACATCACGTTTTCCTTGTACCTGGAACCTCGTGTGTCCAAACCCTTTTATGTGCTTTTATGGACAGTGGCTGGTTTCAATAGCCAGGGTTTCAATGGCCAGGCGCCAGCGAGGAGAGCATGGGCAGCTGCGGCGGGATGGTAACGTGGTGCAGGCCACAGCCTGGCTGACAGTAGGAAAGGGCCCAGTAGCTGCTCCCCCCCGAGGATCCATGCCCACGTGCCCAACTGTGCAGCAGCAGGGACCTGGAAGGCTCATTCAACTCCCTGGCATAGAATGGGAACCCCAGACAGGTGCATAGACAGGCTGCCAGGTGGTCCCAGGGACACACTACCCCACTGGCAGACACTGGCACTGGCGTCCCTTCTTAGGCTAGCATGGGAATCTCCCGCGGGCTGGCATGAAGAGCCCTCCGATCTGGCACTGGGGCTGCCTTAGTCCTGTGCTGTGGGGGCAGCCCCCTACTGTAGAGCTTCACACCTACGGCGGCATCTCCAGTGAGCCAGTCCCAAGCCCAGTACCCTCCTTCAGCTGCCCTGTCTGCCCATCTCGCTCCCACCCCGAAAGGGACCCCACCCTGATTCAGTTCCACCAACTGCAGAGGCCACTAAGGAGCCTCTGAAAGCGGCAGATTCCAGAGCCCTGCCTGCCACTGGCTGACCCAGCACCCCCTCGGAGATGCTACTGCAAAGGATTCTGGGGCACATGTGGGGAACTAAAGGCCCCCATGTGGGGATGACTGTAGGGTGGGATCCGGAGGGGGGTGGGGAGTGCACTTCAGGGCCAGGGCAGAGCTGCCGAGAAGCCTGGCACTGAGCCGTGCCCCCAGTTCCGCAGACAGCCAGCTCGGCCGGGCAGCAGGGCATGGAGAATGGTGCACTGCAGAGCTGGCCCCCCTCCCCCTGTCCCTCTGTCTCTGTGGAGCTCTGCTCTCTATCCATGGACACTCACTGACCGAGCCCAACGGGAATGCTTCGGACGGGGGAGATAAGATCACGAAAGGAGGTGGCAGAACCTGTGCGTTTGCCAGGGGTTGAACTCCTGGGACCTTGGCAAGCTCACCAGCCTGTCTCCAGCACCCCTCCATGTGCTTTAGCAGGCGCCAGGGCTCCTACGCCGGGCAGGGAGCGTGGGGCTGGAGGCATGGCTGGGGGGTTGGGTATTGGACATGGGGAAAGGTCCCCTCCAAATCCTCACCCTAAAGCTCACAGAGACTTTGCAGCAAAGTCACCTGGGGTCTGGCCAGCGTTTGCCCTCCACTGTCCCTTGTCTCTCACTGCCCACAAGGCTCCTGGCAGTGCCAAAGCCACAGGACAGAGCGCTGGGGTCTGCTGCTCATGCCAGCCTGAGCAGATGCACCAGGAATCACGGGACGCTGTGCGCCAGAGCAGGATGCCCATCATCCGGAGGAGGAGCCAGCCTGCTCCATTTCCCCCAGGGTGCTGTGCAGCTTCACTTTGAGCCCTCGCAGGGGCCGGCTCTGGGGCACAGCAGAGCAGATTCCGAAGTGGTATGGATAGGTGCACCCCACTGACTCGAATAGAGCTTTGCCCCCTTGCACCAGATGAGATGTTAGCCCAGCTAGAGGAACAAGGGTGATGTCGTGGTGTGGGCGTCTGCTATAGACCACTGGACCAGGAGGATGACGTAGACGAGGCTTTCTTCAGACATCTATCAGAAGTTTCCAGATCACAGGCCCTAGTTCTCATGGGGTAATTCAATCACCCTGACATCTGCTGAGAGAGCAATACAGAAGTACACAGATAATCCAGGAAGCTTTTGGAGAGTGTTGGGGACAATTTCCTGGTGCAAGTGCTGGAGGAACGAACTAGGGGCTGTTCTCCTCTTGACCAGCTGCTCACAAACCGGGAAGAATGGGTAGGGGAAGTAGAAGTGGGTGGCAGCCTGGGCAGCAGTGACCATGAGATGGTCGAGTTCAGGATCCTGACAAAAGGCAGAAAAGAGAGCAGCAGAACGTATGGACCCTGGACTTTAGAAAAGCAGACTTTGACTCTCTCAGGGAACTGATGGGCAGGATCTCCTGGGAGGCTAATATGAGCGGGAAAGGAGTCCAGGAGAGCTGGCTGTATTTTAAAGAATCCTTATTGAGGGCGCAGGAACAAACCATCCTGATGTGCAGAAAGAATAGCAAATACGGCAGGCGACCAGCTGAGCTTAACAGTGAAATCTTTGGTGAGCTTAAACTCGAAAAGGAAGCTTACAAGAGGTGGAAACTTGGACAGATGACTAGGGAGGAGTATAAAAATATTGCTTGAGCATGCAGGGGTATAATCAGGAAGGCCAAAGCACAATTGGACTTGCAGCTAGCAAGGGATGTGAAGGGTAACAAGAAGGGTTTCTACAGGTATGTTAGCAACAAGAAGAAGTTCAGGGAAAGTGTGGGCCCCTTACTGAATGGGGGAGGCAACCTAGTGACAGAGGATGTGGAAAAAGTTGAAGTACTCAATGCTTTTTTTGCCTCAGTCTTCACAGCCAAGGTCAGCTCCCAGACTGCTGCACTGGGCAGCACAGTCTGGGGAGAAGGTGAGCAGCCCTCTGTGGTGAAAGAACAGGTTAAGGACTATTTAGAAAAGCTGGACGTGCACAAGTCCATGGGGCCGGATGCAATGCATCCAAGGCTGCTGAGGGAGTTGGTGGATGTGATTGCAGAGCCATTGGCCGTTATCTTTGAAAACTCATGGCGATCAGGGGAGGTCCCAGAAGAATGGAGAAAGGCTAATGTGGTGCCCATCTTTAAAAAAGGGAAGGAGGCGAATCCAGGGAATTACAGACCGGGCAGCCTCCCTCAGTCCCCGGAAAAGTCAGGACCCAGCAAACAGAGCTGGAAACAGGGGAGTCTGGGGGGAAGACGAAGAGCCAGGCAAAGGAACAGACAGTCTAGTGAAGGGAGTGTGTAGTTTTCTGGCAGTGTTGTGCTGCTTGCTGGGGGCACCAAGGGAAGCAGTGGGGGCAAAAGACATATCTGGCTTCAAGACTAAGCTCGATAAGTTTGCGGAGGAGATGATATGATGGGATAGCCTCATTTTGGCAATTAATTGATCTTCGACTACTAGCGGTAGATATGCCCAATGGCCTGTGATGGGATGTTAGATGGGTGGGATCTGAGTTACTACAGAGAATTCTTTCCTGGGTGTCTGGCTGGTGAATCTTGCCCACATGCTCCGGGTTTAGCTGATCGCCATATTTGGGGTTGGGAAGGAATTTTCCTCCAGGGCAGATTGGAAGAGGCCCTGGGGGTTTTTCGCCTTCCTCTGTAGCATGGGGCACGGGTCACTCGCTGCAGAATTCTCTGCACCTTGAAGTCTTTAAACCACGATTCGAGGACTTCAATAGCTCAGACATAGGTGAGAGGTTTTTCGCAGGAGTGGGTGGGTGTGATTCCGTGGCCTGCGTTGTGCAGGAGGTCGGACTAGATGATCACAATGGTCCCTTCTGACCTTAAAGTCTATGATTCTAGGAAGCCATTTTGAAGCACTTGTAGGAGGAGATGGTGATCAGGAACAGACAACACGGATTCAACAAGGGCAAATCATGCCTGACCAACCTGATTGCCTTCTATGACGAGATAACTGGCTCTGTGGATATGGGAAAAGCAGTGGATGTGATATATCTTGACTTTAGCAAAACTTTTGATACAGTCTCCCACAGTATTCTTGCTAGCAAGTAAAAGAAGTACGGATTGGATGAATGGACTATAAGGTGGATAGAAAGCTGGCTAGATCATCAGGCTTAATGGGTAGTGATCAACGGCTCGATATCTAGTTGACAGCTGGTATCAAGCGGAGTGCCACAGGGGTCAGTCCTGGGACCAGTTTTGTTCAGCATCTTCAATGATGATCTGGATGAGGGGATGGATTGCACCCTCAGCAAGTTCTCAGATGACACTAAGCTGAGGGGAGAGGTAGATACGCTGGAGGGTAGGGATAGGGTCCAGAGTGACCTAGACAAATTGGAAAATTGGGCCAAAAGAAATCTGATGAGGTTCAACAAGGACAAGTGCAGAGCCCTGCACTTAGGACGGAAGAATCCCATGCACTGCTACAGGCTGGGGACTGGCTGGCTAAGCAGCTGTTCTGCAGAAAAGGACCTGGGGATTACAGTGGATGAGAAATGGGATATGAGTCAACAGTGTGCCCTTGTTGCCAAGAAGGCTAATTGCATATTGAGTTGTATTGGTAGGAGCATTGCCAACAGATTGAGGGAAGTGGTTATTCCCCTCTATTTGGCACTGGTGAGGCCACATCTGGAGTATTGCGTCCAGTTTTGGGGCCCCCACTATAGAAAGGATGTAGACAAATTGGTAGTGGAGGGCAACAAAAATGATTAGGGGGCTGGGGCACATGAATTACAAGGAGAGGCTGAGGGAACTAGGCTTATTTAGTCTGCAGAAGAGAAGAGTGAGGGGGGATTTGATAGCAGCCTTCAACTGTCTGAAGGGGGGTTCCAAAGAGGATGGAGCTCGGCTGTTCTCAGTGGTAGCTGATGACAGAACAAGGAGTAATGGTCTCAAGTTGCAGTGGGGGAGGTTTAGGTTGGATATTAGGAAAAACTTTTTCACTAGGAGGGTGGTGAAGCACTGGAATGGGTTACCTAGGGAGGTGGTGGAATCTCCATCCCTAGAGGTTTTTAAGACCTGGCTTGACAAAGCCCTGGCTGGGATGATTTAGTTGATGTTGGTCCTGTTTGAGCAGGAGGTTGGACTAGATCAGGGGTTGGCAACCTTTCAGAAGTGGTGTGCCAAGTCTTCATTTATTCACTCTAATTTAAGGTTTCACATGCCAGAAATACATTTTAACGTTTTTAGAAGGGCTCTTTCTATAAGTCTATAATATATAACTATACTATTGTTGTATGTAAAGTAAATAAGGTTTTTAAAATGTTTAAGAAGCTTCATTTAAAATTAAATTAAAATGCAGAGCCCCCCGGACCGGTGGCCAGGACCCGGGCAATATGAGTGCCTCTGAAAATCATCTTGCGTGCTGCCTTTGGCACATGTGTCATAGGTTGCCTAGCCCTGGACTAGATGATCTCCTGAGGTCTCTTCCAACCCTAACTTTCCACGATTCTATTATTCTAAAGTGCAAAGCAGAGCCCTCCCTTGCCCCTCCTTCAGAAAATCACAGGGCCAGATCTGCAGCTAGGGTAGCCTTCGGAAGTAAATGGAGCTTTGCTGATTTACACCAAGAGTTCAAAGCCTACACAAACATTAATGAATGAATCCCATGGGAACCAGGCCAGGAGCAGCATCCCCATTTCACAGACTTGAGAAACTGAGGCATGGAACAGGGCAGTGACTTGCCCACGGTCACACGGGGAGTCAGTGGCAGAACAGGAACTTGAGCCCCGTTGCCCTCGGCATTAGCCATGAGTTGAGACTCTGCCTTCCCCCACCCCTTCCCCAGTTGGGTCACCCAGGCTGAACCAACTCCACCCTGTTGTTACCGCCCTTCGCAGCTCTCCCCACCCCCACTCCAGCGCAGCCCAGCCCAGCCCCATCCCACCTGCCCCAATGAGGTCTGTGCCCCCTGTTGTGATCACTGGGCCTCTCCAGTGACCCTCGCCGTGAGCCCCACAGTGGGACGGGAGCAGAAGTTCAAGTGGTGTCACAACAACCGGTCACAACAAACGGCGGTGGGCAGACGTGTGACACAGACTGAGGCAGTCCAGCCAGAGAGGCTCCTGCTACAACCCAAGGGCCGTGTTAGGAACGTGCCTGGTACGAGAGAAGGGTGGGACTGGAAATCAATGGACCAAAATTGGTGTGTCAGAAACAAGGCCTGATTGGTGAATGAAATACCGAGGGGCCGAGCTATTCACCCTTTTGGGGGCTCTCCAAAGGAATCTGTGGGAGAAACTGGCTCCCGCCATGCTGGCGGGCTGCAAGACGAGAGATGGGGAAGGAACGAGCTTCACCATCACCGCACCATCCCCACCGTCTCTAGGCACCTCTTCAGCTGACTCCTGAGAGACGTCCTGAGCAGACCGGAGCAGGGGACCCAGATGACACCAGCACCTCCCCCGGCTCTGGCTAAACTCCAAACCCAACCTGAGATGTGAGACTTCCCCCTCTCCCGCCCCGTGTGGCCTTTTCCTTCCCCCCTTATTTCTTCTCTTTTCTGTCTCACTGCTTTTGCCTCTGGCTTAATTGGCCAAGTCTGTAGATTGTCCAACACAGCTGTAAGCCCGGGGCCAGAACGAGGCAGCTAAAAGCAGTGCCCTAAACAGCCCGATGCTGGTACGAGTCGCCAGGTCTCAAACCGTGGGCTGGGCCTGGCGTTTTCCAGCACTGTCATTGCAAGAGAGAGTCAAGCCAGGAGACAGGAGCTGCGTTTCCACTCCTGGCTGTTCTGTTCTCCCCTCGTGTGTGTGTTTGGCTGGGTTTGTCTGCTAGGAACCAGGATCAGACTAACAACCCCAGCAAGGACCGCTCCAGCCCAGCCCGGCTAACTTCTGCTCTTTGCCACAAGGACAGTTCATACCAACTCTGATACCATCAAAGGCTATGTCCACACTGCACTTTTGTCGGTAAAACTTTTGTCAGTCAGGGGTGTGAAAAAACCACACCCCGACCAACAAACGTTTTACCAACGAAAAGTGTCGGTGTGGAGATGCTCTCCCGCTGACAAACCTGCTGCCCCCTGTCGGGGGTGGTTGTATCTGGTCGCCAGGAGCGCTCGCTCCTGCCGACAAAAAGCGGCTACCCTGCGTGCCTCACAGCGACACGACCTTGGAGGCCCAGCTGTGCCGCTGTAAGGTGCGCAGTGCAGACACAGCCTTTGCTGCCAGACACGGGGGTTTCCCTTCTAAAGACTCCCACTGAAGGGAGAGGCCCTGGCAGAGGGTGTTACAAGGCAAGGCTGACTTTACACGGCAAAGGCTTTAACTGCTTTCCCTTCTGTCTCTTTTCTAAAGGGCTGAAGGGGTTTTGAGGGGCGTCTTTGCCACGGGACTGAGCTGGCTGAGTCGCTGTACACCACCCTGACCTGCGTGTAACATTTATTCCCATTTATTCCATCCCTGCCCCCAGCCTCTCCCTGGCTCTGCTGCCTGTCTCTCCTCGCTCCTCTATTCCTTGGCAGCAGGCCATTGCTCCAGAGACAGTGAGTAATTCCCTTCCCGCGCTCACACTGTTACCTGGCAGGGATTTATAGCCGCTGCTCGGACCTCTTCCTCCCTCTCCCCCTTTCCTGGGCTGTACAAATTCAGCTCCCGGAGCCCTCGCTACACATCGCTCACCCGCTGCTCAGGGCAGGGACAGGAACATCCAGCATCTTATTCTGAAGCCCGACCAACCTCCCCACCTGCCCGGGGACCTGGACGCAAGTGAAATGAGCGAACCCCGCAGCCCCGCCCCCCACCACACACAAACACCTTTGTGCCCCGACGCCCCGAGCTTATTGGTTTAACACTGAGCCCTGGCAATGGACTTGTGAGGGGCATGGCCAGGAGCTCTCCACCCAGCCTGCCGCATCACAAGGCAGCACATGGCACATGCCCGCCAGCAGCACCGGGCATTGGGGGTCCTCTCATGGGGCACAGGCAAGGCTCAGAGTCAATGCTGCTCATGGCTATCAGACACGTGCCCCTTTTAGCGGAACGGGACTCACCCAGGCAGCGCTAGCGAGTGGTCAGAGCAGGCAAAGGGGCACGGGAGCCAGTTCCAGATCAGAGAGGGGAGTGTGGTCTGCTGGAGGAGAGCAGAAGCAGCTGTTGAGATAATGAGCTTCCCTGCATGTGCCCCTCTGCTCTGACATCAAATCCTCTGCCCTGGGCAGGCTGGGCCCTTCTGGGAAACTCAGGGGGGCACTGGAGGCTTTGGCTGCTTCCAAGGTCCTGGCAGGATCGTCCCAGCTCCCAACACCCTTGTTCAACGTGCCACTTCTAGGCTGCTCGGAGAAGCCCTCAACCTCCCCTGATTACAAAAAGCCGATCTCATTAAGGAGCCCAATGTACCTGCCCCCAGACAACCCTGCTGCCTCAGGGGCCCGATCCTGCCTCCAGGAGCTCAGGACGCTCAGCTCCCCTGCAAGTTGGGCCATTGGTGCTGTCGGCTGCTGGTGCCTGAAATGCAGAGTCAGGATCCAGGGGCTCAGGAGAGTTTTTGTTTCTATCAGGGAAATTAACCCCCAAAGAGACTCCGGTGACAAACGGCTGCCGAGAGAGGGAATCCGACCAATCCAAGGAGGCGTGTGGAACATTTACTGTGGAGTTAGACGAGGCGCTGGCGTTAAGTAGAGGAGTCTGAAAGGCGAATAAATCCAAGGAGCTGGGAAAGCCTCTGCAATCAGCCAGCTGGGGCTAGGGTGGGTATTAACAAGCCATCTGCTGCTCTTCTAGGGACCAGAAATGAACAGAAGGAGAATCCCAGAAGCCGGTTGGATTTGCGACCCGGGGTGAATTTAATGCTGGTGCTGGGTGCCAAGCTGACAGCCCCAGCGTGGGCACAGATTGGCACAGCTTCCTCCCATCCTGCCCCTGCTGCCTGTATGTCCCCCCTTCTCTGGAAGGGACAAGCGGGGAGACGGTCTCCCAGCTTAGCTGGGAACTAGGCTAATTAGTGTTTGGTATCATTTTTCTGCTGGGGCCGCTTGCCATGAGCCACTGGCCTGAGACCCTGCAAACTCATTCCATGCAGGGGCCCCCAAACAGCCACGGGATGGCGACGACTTGCAGTCACTCCCCATCTGAGCTGGGTGTAAATGCCTGCCAATCAGCTGAGCCAGCCATTCCCGCCCTAGGCCCGTGGCCCCATGAGCTGCCATGTGGTGCCGTCCTGCACTGGGTGCCCTGCGTGCGCCACCCCCTGCAGCAGCCACACTGGGGGCTCCACATCCAAGTGCTGTGAGCCAGAGGCAGGGACTCTCCCACGTGGAGGTGGCGGGTGTCAGAGGCATCAGCCTGCCTGGCTCCTAGGGGAGGACACAGGTTAGGTGCCGAGGTGCTAGGCCCCGGGTAGGGAGGACAGAGTGAGGGAGTGATGCCAGGTGGTGCAGGGAGGCAGTTCCAGACAGCAGCGGATGCAGAGGAGAAGGCTCACACAGTGAGGACATTGTCCTGGGGGATGCAGAGGAAGCTATGCCAGGCAAAGGGAGCAGAGAGAGCCAAGGTGCGTGGGAGTGGATGGGAAGGGGCTGTCATGTCCTGGAGACTTCCCCTCTGGACTCCTCATCGGAGCAGCCCGCTCCCTGGAGAGCCCTCACCAGGCTTGACACCGTGCTTGGGACTTTGGCTGGGTGGATGGCACGCGGCGTGGAACCGATTCCTAACAAGGTCTTGGTCTGAGTCCCAGAGCTTTGCCGTGTGGCGCTACCCCGTGCTCGGGGACAGAACAGGTGCTCAAAACAAGGAGGACAATTATGTTCTGCAGGCTCTCAGGAGCCTGCCGTCCCCAGGCAGCCACCCCCTGAAACTGTCAGCACAAAAGCACAGCCGAGGAGACAAAGGGAAAGCATCTCCGCTGAGCTGCTGTGCCCGCTGCTCTGCAGTCAGAGCCTCTGAACTCTCTGGGCACCTGGAGCCCGTTCCCCAAGTGAGCTGAGCACCAAAGACCAGCCGACACCTCCTGGAGACGCAGCAGAGCTCATGATCCAGCTTGTCCCGGGCACATCCAGGGCCTCGTCTGCTCCCTTTGATTAGCCAAGTCTGGATGGAAACGGGTTCCGCATGTCCTAGCAGCTCATCTGCCCTAGCAACAGGAGAGCAGCGCTGGCCGTTGGCAGAGGGGCTGGCTCCGGGAGGGCTGGCCCCACACACAGTGAGGGCAGGAGCGCTGAGCAAGTCCCCTTCTGGGACGTCAGACCTAGCCTGGAAACACCAGGGGTGTCTCTGCAGCTACCATGGGACCAGCCAGGCTGCTGCAGTGCATCAGGGTGTGTCCCCATGTCCCGGGTGAAAGGCGGCAGGCTGGGCAAGGCTGGCTACATGGGGAAGAGTGGGAGAGAGAGAGAGAGCCTTTGAGCTGGTGTCCCAGCAAGTGACTGGGGAAGGTTCCCCTTCTCTCCAGCCCCAGCCAGGCCCCATGGAACAGGTCATGTTACTGTAAGGGGACTGTTGCCCCCTTACTAACAACCAGCCCAGAGAGAGCAGACCCTGTCCTGGGAGCAGAGCTGTAGCAACCAGAGCCAGAGAGGCCAGAAAAGCAGCCCAGAGAGCAGACTGTGCTGGAAGGAGAACTGCAGCAACCAGATCCAGAGGGGCCAGAAAAGCCGCCCAGAGAGAGCAGACCCTGTCCTGGGAGCAGAGCTGTAGCAACCAGAGCCAGAGGGAAAGCAGTGGACGTATTGTTCCTTGACTTTAGCAAAGCTTTTGACACGGTCTCCCACACTATTCTTGCCAGCAAGTTAAAGAAGTATGGGCTGGATGAATGGACTATAAGGTGGATAGAAAGCTGGCTAGATTGTCGGGCTCAACGGGTAGTGATCAATGGCTCCATGTCTAGTTGGCAGCCGGTATCAAGAGGAGTGCCCCAAGGCTCGGTCCTGGGGCCGGTTTTGTTCAATATCTTCTTAAATGATCTGGAGGATGGTGTGGATTGCACCCTCAGCAAGTTCGCAGATGACACTAAACTGGGAGGAGAGGTAGATACGCTGGAGGGTAGGGATAGGATACAGAGGGCCCTAGACAAATTGGAAGATTGGGCCAAAAGAAATCTGATGAGGTTCAACAAGGACAAGTGCAGAGACCTGCACTTAGGACAGAAGAATCCCATGCACCGCTACAGACTAGGGACCGAATGGCTCGGCAGCAGTTCTGCAGAAAAGGACCTAGGGGTTACAATGAATGAGAAGCTGGATATGAGTCAACAGTGTGCCCTTGTTGCCAAGAAGGCCAATGGCATTTTGGGCTGCATTAGTAGGAGCATTGCCAGCAGATCGAGGGACGTGATCGTTCCCCTCTATTTGACACTGGTGAGGCCTCATCTGGAGTACTGTGTCCAGTTTTGGGCCCCACGCTACAAGGATGTGGAAAAATTGGAAAGAGTCCAGCGGAGGGCAACAAAAATGATGAGGGGGCTGGAACACATGAGTTATGAGGAGAGGCTGAGGGAACTGGGATTGTTTAGTCTGCAGAAGAGAAGAATGAGGGGGGATTTGATAGCTGCTTTCAACTACCTGAAAGGGGGTTCCAAAGAGGATGGATCTAGACTATTCTCAGTGGTAGCAGATGACAGAACAAGGAGTAATGGTCTCAAGTTGCAGTGGGGGAGGTTTAGGTTGGATATTAGGAAAAACTTTTTCACTAGGAGGGTGGTGAAACACTGGAATGCGTTACCTAGGGAGGTGGTGGAATCTCCTTCCTTAGAAGTTTTTAAGGTCAGGCTTGACAAAGCCCTGGCTGAGATGATTTAGTTGGGGATTGGTCCTGCTTTGAGCAGGGGGTTGGACTCGATACCTCCTGAGGTCCCTTCCAACCCTGATATTCTATGGTTCTATGATTCTATGAGGGGCCAGAGAAGCAGCCCAGGGAGCTGGAGGCAGAGCAGCAGCCATACTGAGACAGAGTGGGGCTGGAGCTGAAGCTGGGGCTGGAGCAGTCCGGAGTCAGGTGTCTTGAGCAGCTGGGGAGAGCAAGGGGGGACCCTGGGCAGCGGGTCCAGCACAGGGAGACGCCTCAGCCAGGAGGCTCTGCAGGCCAGACTCGGAGGGGGATTGGTAACCCTGACAGGGCGGGGGCAATGCTGGAAAGAAGGGCCCTCCCACCTAGAGCCTGAGAGCGTGTGGCCACCACCAGAGCAAGTGTCCAACCCACAGCACCCCTGCAGCACAACCAGGGCCTGAGGAGGAGGCCTGGGACTTACAAGGAACAGACTGTGAACTGCCCGGACGTTCCAGAGACGCTGTTTGTGATGTTCCCTGCCACAGAGCAGGCTGATGTGTTTCCTTTAACCTTTCCCGTTTTCCTTTACTCTTTTTAAAATTAATGGTTGATTAAATAACTTGCATTTGCTTCAGATTGTATGTAATGGTCAGTGGGTCAGAGAAGTGCCCAGTGCAGAGAGAGTACCCCGGAGTGGGGACACCCTAGCCTCTGTCCTAGGTGACCACAGCAGGGTTGGGGGTCGAGCCTGTCACGGAGTCCCCGGGCGATGCTCTGGAACTGCTCCCCATGAAGCCAGTCAGGACTCTGGGGCAGTTGCCTTTCTATGAGCAGCCTGTCTGCAGGACACACAGCTCACCCGGCTTCCACCTTCCCGGGTCTAACCTCAGAGCATTCAGCCTCCTCTGCCCCTCCGTGCGCTTCCCACAGCGAGTCCGCACAGGCGGGGTCTTGGGGAAGCCAGAGGGTCCTGCACCCCAACTCCGCAGTCAGACGTGACTCTCAGCCAGCCAGTAAAACAGAGGTTTATTAGACGACAGGAACATGGTCTAACACAGAGCTTGCAGGTGCAGAGAACCGGACCCCTCAGCTGGGTCCATTTTGGGGGGCAGTGAGCCAGACAACCACATCTGCCCTTCACTCCATGTCCCCAGCCAGCCCCAAACTGAAACTCCCTCCAGCCCCTCCTCCTCTGGGCTTTGTCCCTTTCCCGGGCCAGGAGGTCACCTGATTCCTTTGTTCTCCAACCCTTCAGCTCTCACCTTGCAGGGGGGAGGGGCCCAGGCCATCAGTTGCCAGGAAACAGGTTGTCGGCCATTCTCTGTGTCCAGACCCCTGCACACACCTGCCCTCTAGGGCTCTGCAATGATCATACACCCTTATCCCACCACCTAGAGACTCAAGAACTGCACAGGGGAAACTGAGGCACCCCACACTATTCAGAAGAAACATTAAGAACAGTTCCACTTCGTCACAGAGCCCCCCAGGATTCCTGGGCCCAGCCTTGTTGGGGTTACGAGGACTCTGCCAGACAGGAGAGTGGAAGGGGAGTCCTCAAGGACCGGGAGGCCACTAGCTAAAGGAAGTGGGAGCGAGGACTCAGATCCTTTCGCTAGCCCACTTCACCGGGGTCGTGCAGAAGCCAGGAAAGTTCCCCACAATAGCGGGACTATTCCCCTGCCTACATAATCAAGACTCTTCCCAGCCTGCAGAGCCAGGAAGCTAGTTTAATGTGAGGTCACCTCGCCCACCTTTCCTGCAGGGCCAGCAGGTGGTTCACAGTGATGCTCCCATCTCTGTGCCCTGCAGGATCCCAGCCCTTGGCTTCCTGTTGAATCAGGTTTGGTTGCTTCTGGGGAGTGAGCGCGGGGCGAGTGTTACTGAAAAACCCGACAGTAGCCAGAGTCCGCAGACCCTCCACACACCATGGCTGGGCTGGCTCCCTGCCCACCCCCCTGTGCACTCATCACCCCCAGGCCAGGCCATGTGCTCTGCAGGACCCTGCCCCTCGGGATGTCCTGGCTGTGCACCATCCAGTGGATGAGGACAGCAGAAGGGGGGCCTGGCGTGGAGGGCAGGCGCGTGGGGCAGTGCTGGCAGGCAGGGGAGGGGGATGGTGGGCTGAGGAAGGCTGCCCTGCTGGGCTTGTGCTGGGACAGCCTGGCAGGACTGGAAGTCAGCCAGGAGACCCAAGGCAGGGAGGTCTCTTACCCCAGCGAATGGTTACAGCCCTGCTCACGGGCAGGCCGGCTCCGGCTCCAGCTCCAGCTCCAGCTCCAGCCCTCACAGCTCGGTCCCGCACGCTCCCCCAGGCCGGCACACTTGTGTGTGCTCTCACGGGGGCAAGCATGCCAGGGCAGGGCTGGTGATGGAGCAGTCCCCGGAGCAGACCCCTGCCTCTGAGAGCTGTTGGGGGTGGGAGGATGGTCCAGTCATGAAGGTATTGTGCTGGGATTTGGGGCATCAGGGATCAATTCCTGGCTTCCCGTGTGACCCTGACCATGTCTCTGAGTCTCAGTTTCCCCATCTGTAGCACTGGCCTTGATGGTTATTTCACCAGTGTTTGTGAGCTGCTGAGGATCCCAGCAATAGGTTGACAGGAATCTGCCCCTCTCCAAAAGAACTGCAAGCCCCGGCTCTTTTGGCCTTGCCAATGGATTAATTCCTGCTGGCTGGGAGTGCTGCAGGAAGGAGGGGGTTTGTTCTGGCTCAGCAGCATCTTAGCCGGCTCAGATTAAGTTTTGGGAAGTGTCCAAATGGGCTCCGCATAAAGATGTTTAATAATAACTGCCAATAATAGTATGTTCTGTGTCTCACACCCACGCATGCCCACGCACGCCCACGCATGCCCATGCCCACGCATGCCCACACCCACGCACGCCCATGCACACGCATGCACACGCACACCCACACCCACACATGTGCAGGTACACACACACACACACAGGTGCTCTCTTCCTTGCTCTCTGACACATACAATAAACAGAATTTGGCATCCAGTCCAACAATTAGGGCAGCAAAACCCCCACCTGCCAGAGGGAATTCTCCGCTGCCACACTGCTCTGAAGCAAGCTCTTGCTAGCTAGAGTGAAACAAACCCTCCAGGAGCAATTCTGAAGGGTTGCAAGTAGCCTTAAAATAAGAGAAAAAAATTCCTACAACCCACGCCCGTAACTCCAACCTGGCACCGGCTGCGGGTGCTAAATAAGGTTACCTGCCATGCAGCCCCCTCTCTGCCTCACCCCACTCCCCAGAACTGTTCTTATCAAGCACTCTGACAATCCCCTGGGTCTGATCTGCGGGTCCCTGGGAGTGGTCTGGGAGCAGCGGGGGCACCGAGCCATCCAGCGCATTTCAAAATGGGAAACGCTCCTCTCCAGGGAAACAGATCCGCCTTCCCTGAATGGCAGCAGCACTAGGGGGACCCAGCTGGAAATGGTGCGATCCTTAGGGGCTGGACGGATTTAGTCCATCTCAGGAGCTGGCCACCCGCCGGTGGTGTTTCCACTGTCCCAGTCACTGCAGTACCAGAGCAGGTCACGCTCTTTCCCCTCCTGCACCCCGTGCCCCAGCACAGAGCTGTTAGCCCCCATGGGGCACAGACGACTAAGGGGGAGGTGGGATTCTCAGCTGGCAGATGTTCCCGCGCCAGCTCTGCTTGAGCTGCAATCCCAGCTGGCCCTGTACGCGGGCAGCTGGCCCGAGCCACCCTGCTGCTTACAGGTGGTGGCGTGAGCAGGTCAAACGGAGACAAACCCTGTGTGAATTGCCTAGGTCACAAACGAGTCCAGGGCTGAGCAGGGCATTGGAGCCAGGTCTCCCAGCGCCCAGCCTAGGGTCCGGACCATTGGCCCCCCTTCCCTTCAAGTCTAGAGCCGGGAGAGTGCTTCATGGTGTGACACAGCCCTATGCTTGGGCAGGCCTGGGGAGGGGCAGGGAAACCCGAGGGACCCCCTGCAGCAGACTAAGCCAGTGCCGGAAGCACCCAGCTTGCACAGGGAGCAGCGGCTGGCAGGCTTCTCGGGCCTCATGCGGGGCTCTCCCTCCAGGGCTCTCCCTCCTCTGCTGTGACGGACAGGCGGGCACAGCTGGGGAGACCAGTCCCACCTCCCATTTCAAAGCAAGCCACACACGCTTCCTGCCTGTGACACAGGTCAGCAAGGCCCTGCTTCACCTGGGACTGACGCCCCAGCACTGCCAGCTCCACATGCCGGCCTGGCACCGGGCACTTGCCTGCTGCACTGATGCTGTGCAGGGGTGGGAAAGGCCCCAGGAAGAATGACTCTGCATGCTTGACTTGGTTCATTAGCCCTGGGGTGGTCCATGGCGGGGGGAGTTGGGCATTTCCTATCAGACAAAGAAGGCCTGAAAAGTGTTTTCTTAAAAGATTTGCCTGCTTGTTTGTTACATTAGAAATTCAGGTCTCATCCACCCTACCCAGCTTTGCCTGGGGCTCTCTCAGGATGGCTGGAAAGCTAGCAGGATTATGACTTTGCAGGTACCAAGGAAGTGAAACCTCGGCCACCAAGAGGAGAAGGGAGAGTTGGTCAGGCTGGTCGAAGCACTTTTTTGGGGGGGGCTGTCATGGAATCCCTGGGCGATGCTCTGGAACTGCTCCGCATGAAGCCGGTCAGGACTCTGGGGAAGTCTCCTCTCTGGGAGCAGCCTGTCTGCAGGACACACAGCTCACACAGCTTCCACCTTCCTAGGTCTGACCTCGGAGCATTCAGCATCCTCTGCCCCTCCGTGCGCTTCCCACAGCGAGTCCGCTCAGGCGGGGTCCTGGGGAAGCCAGAGGGTCCTGCACCCCAAATCCGCAGTCAGACGGGACTCTCAGCCAGCCAGTAAAACAGAGGTTTATTAAACGACAGGCACATGGTCTAACACAGAGCTTGTAGGTGCAGAGAACAGGACCCCTCAGCTGGGTCCATTTTGGTGGGCAGTGAGCCAGACAACCACGTCTGCACTTCACTCCATGTCCCAGCCAGCCCCAAACTGAAACTCCCTCCAGCCCCTCCTCCTCTGGGCTTTCCCCTTTCCCGGGCCAGGAGGTCACCTGATTCCTTTGTTCTCCAACCCTTTAGCTCTCACCTTGTAGGGGGGAAGGGCCCAGGCCATCAGTTGCCAGGAAACAGGGTGTCGGCTACTCTCTGTGTCCAGACCCCTGCACACACCTGCCTTCTAGGGCTCTGCAATGATCATACCCCCTTACCCCACCACCTAGACACCTAAGAACTGCATAGGGGAAACTGAGGCACCCCCACACTATTCAGAAGAAACATTAAGAACAGTCCCACTTCGTCACATCGGGTCGAAGCACTTTTTTGGGGGGGGGAATTAATGGGTATTTAACTCAAACGCCTGAGAAACTCTTGGGAGAAAAGTGATCTTTGTTAATGTCTTGGCACTGACACTCTGTCAGTTTCGGGTCCCCAATCCACAGCTCTGGGTCCCCCGAGGAGATATCCAGCAAAAGCTGGGAAAGCCAATCTTGACATTCCCAAGATTTCAAACGGAAAAAACAAAACGCCTCAAATCACCCCTCTCCGGGTCTCCTTTCTCTGTCAGCAAGGAGCAGTGAATAGCATACGTCAGGTCGGCTTTAAACACCAGAGTCCTTTTCAGTGGCTGAAGGTGCCCAGAAATCCCAGTGGAGGTTGCCGTGGTGACCCTTGGGGAATTGCATTATCCCCACATAGATGCCTAGCGACTGATCGCTGGCCCTGGCGCCATTGCACCCCCCAACCCTCATTCTCTAGTATAAGAATTCGCACACCCCTTGTGCAGGGCACTGTCCCACATGCATGCTGGGAGCACAGTGCAGCCGGCTAGTGACTTACCCAGGGAGTTTTGGGTGGAGCCGGCACTAGGACTCAGGGCTCGTGAACCCCTGGCCCATCCTCCCCGCCCGCCATGAGCGCCTGCTACTGACTCACTCCCAAGGTGCCTTGCTGGGCCAAGGCGGCTGGTGCGGTTCTGGCTGCTGGGCATGGGAGGCAAAGGCCGGTGGAGGCCAGCAGTCGGGGAGAGAAGGGGCAGGCGGGTGAGCGGCTGAGCCGGGAGCCAGGCTGCTTGCGCAGTAGAGTCCGAGTTGCTCTGGGTTTACAGGCCAGCCCTCAGACACTCGGTCCTATTTACACTCTCAGCCTTGCACCGCTGGGCTAGCAAAGCCTCACCTGCCCACCAGAGGCCGAGCACAGGAGGAAAACACCTGCTGGCTCCACACTGATCATATCAGGACCTCAGGGAGCGAGAGGCAAGGGGGGAACCAGGGGAAAGTCACCAGGACGATGTTGTACAATCCCGTCTCCAGCAGCCCACGGTGGCTGTGATTCTCTTGCCTGGCTCTACACCGTACAAACGCAGCTCAGGGCCTGGTCCCTCCCCCCCCCCTCGCCCCTCAGCTACTGGGTGTAACCCAGAAGTAACCCCACTAGCCTGATGCCCCTTGCACTCACCCCCTGTAACCCAGGAGTAACCCCACCTGCCAGATGCCTCTCGCACTCACGCCCTGTAAACCAGGAGTAATCCTACTGGCCCGATGCCCCTCGCACTCACCCCCTGTAAGCCAGGAGTAACCCCACGGGCCCGATGCCCCTCACACTCAACCCCTGTAACCCAGGAGTAACCCCACTGGCCCAATGACCCTCGCACTCACTCCCCTGTAACCCAGGAGTAACCCCACTGGCCCGATTCCCCTCGCACCCACCCCCTGTAACCCAGAAGTGAGCCCATGTGATTAAGTGGGACTGTTCTTAATGTTTCCTCTGAATACTGTAGGGGTGCCTCAGTTTCCCCTATGCATTTATTAAGTCTCTAGGTGGTGGGATAAGGTGATGTAATTGTTGCAGAGCAAAGGGCCAGTGTACATAAATGCCCGACACTCTGTCTCCTGGCAACTTGGGCGGGGAGGGATAGCTCAGTGGTTTGAGCTTTGGCCTGCTAAACCCAGGGTTGTGAGTTCAATCCTTGAGGGGGCCATTTAGGGATATGGGGCAAAAATTGGGGATTGGTCCTGCTTTGAGCGGGAGGTTGGACTAGATACCTCCTGAGGTCCCTTCCAACCCTGATATTCTATGATTCTATGAACTGATGGCCTGGGCCCTTCCCCCCTACAAGGTGAGAGCTAAAGGGTTGGAGAACAAAGGAATCAGGTGACCTCCTGGCCCAGGGAAAGGGACAAAGCCCAGAGGAAGAGGGGCTGGAGAGTGAGTCAGTTTGGGGCTGGCTGGGGACATGGAGTGAAGTGCAGACGTGGTTGTCTGGCTCACTGCCCCTCAAAATGGACTCAGCTGAGGGGTCCTGTTCTCTGCACCTACAAGCTCTGTGTTAGACCATGTTCCTGTCGTCTAATAAACCTCTGTTTTACTGGCTGGCTGAGAGTCCCGTCTGACTGCGGAGTTGGGGGGCAGGACCCTCTGGCTTCCCCAGGACCCCGCCTGGGCATACTCGCTGTGGGAAGTGCACGGAGGGGCAGAGGATGCTGAATGCTCCGAGGTCAGACCCCGGAGGGTGGAAGCTGTGTGAGCTGTGTGTCCTGAAGACAGTCTGCTCACAGAAAGGAGACTGCCCCGGAGTCCTGACTGGCTTCGTAGGGAGCAGTTCCAGAGCATCGCCTAGGGACTCTGTGACACCCTGTCATGGAGTCCCCGAACGATGCTCTGGAACTGCTCCCTATGAAGCCAGTCAGGACTCTGGTGAAGCCTCCTCTCTGCGAGCAGACTGTCTGCAGGACACACAGCTCCCCCGGCTCCACCTTCCTGGGTCTGACCTCGGAGCATTCAGCATCCTCTGCCCCTCCGTGCGCTTCCCACAGCGAGTACGCCCAGGCGGGGTCCTGGGGAAGCCAGAGGGTCCTGCCCCCCAACTCCGCAGTCAGACGGGACTCTCAGCCAGCCAGTAAAACAGAGGTTTATTAGACGACAGGAACATGGTCTAACACAGAGCTTGTAGGTGCAGAGAACAGGACCCCTCAGCTGGGTCCATTTTGGGGAGCAGTGAGCCAGACAACCACGTCTGCACTTCACTCCATGTCCCCAGCCAGCCCCAAACTGAAACTCCCTCCAGCCCCTCCTCCTCTGGGCTTTGTCCCTTTCCCGGGCCAGGAGGGCACCTGATCCCTTTGTTCTCCAACCTTTAGCTCTCACCTTGCAGGGGGGAAGGGCCAGGCCATCAGCTGCCAGGAAACAGGGTGTCGGCCATTCTCTGTGTCCAGACCCCTGCACACACCTGCCCTCTAGGGCTCTGCAAGGATCACGCACTCTTATCCCACCACCTAGATACTTAAAAACTGCATAGGGGAAACTGAGGCACCCCCACACTATTCAGAGGAAACATTAAGAACAGTCCTGCTTCGTCACACATCCCACTGGCCCGATGCCCTTGCACTTACCCCCTGTAAACCAGGAGTAACCCCACTGGCCCAATTCCCCTCACACTCATCCCCTGTAACCTAGGAGTAACCGCACTGGCCTGATTCCCCTCACACTCATCCCCGTGGAAATCAGGAGTAACCCCACTGGGCCTGGTCCCCACAATGCTCTCCCTCATGTAAATCAGCAGTGACTCCCTGGAGTTCAAACCCCTCACTGAGCAGCATGGAGCACCATGAAGGTCCAAGCTGCTCGCTCCTGCCCTGCTGTCCCCACACGCACCTGCCCTTTGCCCCATGTTCCCAGCACTCACGTCAGCGGCTTCTCCAGGCGGCTTCCTGCTGAGCCAACGATCTCCCCCAGTGTGCAGAACGCCTGGCCCAGGAAATCCTGGCGGGGCAAAGGACCATGATGAGCACCAAGAATCCGGATTCTCCGCTCAAACCCCTCAACACATCGGCCCTGCTGGTGGCCTTCGCTGGAGCAGGGCAAACCAATCAGTTTTCGTGAGAACGGGTCCTCACGGGGCAACAGCACCTTTGCACCAAGCGGGGGTGTTGCGGGAAGAATTCCGGTCTGGGACAGATGGGGAAATGTTTGTGCATTTGGCGCCTGGGAAACTGGCTCTTTGCAGGGCAAAACTTTGCAATGCAAAAGGTGATTAATCTGCGGGGGAGGGGGGATCACCTTGGGTTTCCATGGGAGACAGCAGGAAGTGCGAGGAGGGAACACAGGAAATCCCTCCCCCCAGGATGGTCACAGCACCTCGTGCCCCACCACGAGGGAGCCTGTGTCACAAAGCTCTGCGACTGGGATTTCCCGTTCATGCTACTAGCAGAAGGCCATCCGAATCCCACTGGCAGCCTGGGGTCTCACTGTAAACGTACTGATGAGATGGGCCTGAATCCAGATTCATGGACTCCTGGCTCCCCTGCTGGCCCCTGCTACCATGACGGGCTGCAGCCACACCCTGGCTCTGGGTCTCCCAACCGTGAGCACATCTGACAATGACACGGGCACACAGAACAATCCCTGCCCCAGGTGGGCAGGGCCCTGGGAAGCTGGCGATGTAGCCTGGCATGGGCTGACTATTCCCCATGGAGAGCCATCTCCACCCTCAGGCTCTAGGCACCTGCTCAGCCAAGGCGGCCCCCCTCGGCCCCAGGAATCCCCAGATGGAGTAACAGGGAGGTTCGGTCTCCAAGGCCCAGTCAACCTCAGACTGCCAGTAAGGGGGGCAAGTGGCATGGTGGTGAGGCAGCTGCCTGGTACCTGGCCAGAGACCCTCAAACTCACTCACATAGGGGCCACTGGGTGTCTGCCAGCCGTGAGGCCAGGCATCACCACGCCACTGGCAGTCCTGGCACCAGGCCTCCTTGCCAAACCCTGGTGCCCGGGTCCCCGCTGGGGCACTAGGCTGGAGTGTGCAGGGCAGGAGGGGTGAGAGCAGCTCTCATGGCGGGGCAGGCGGCAGGGAACATGCTCTTACTCACATGCTTTGAGAGGTCGGGGCTTTTGGAATCCACGTCGTACCTGCGGGGGCGGGAGGAGAAAGCACATGATGCGTGGCCATAGCACCCCCCCTCCAGCAGGACCTGGCACTCCCCATCACCACCAGGCAGCTGCTCCTAGGGCAGCGCACGGCCTCCTGCTTGAGGGCAGGGCCTTGAACCCGGGTCTCCCACGTCCCATGGGAACGCCCTGGCCCCAAGCTATGGGCTAGGCTGGGGAGTCGCTTTCCAGTGTCTGGGGCTGGGAGATCTGACCGTGATATGCACAGTATGTCCCCCCACCCCCCCCCCCCCCCCCCCCCCCCGGCATGCACCAGGCCAGCGCACCACTGAGATGTCACACAGGCCGTCATGACAGGCTCTCACTGAATGTTGATGGGATTTGAGCACACGAGCAAAGCCCCAGCCAGGGTCACTCGCTGTGCCCATGTGTGGCTGTTATTGTAGGGTCTTCCCTGAGCCGCAGCGTTTGCCATTTTCCCCTCAGAGCCTCTCCCCCACCCCGCTCTGCAGGGCTGGGGCCCCGGCACTCACAGGTCGAAGCGCAGGCTCTGTTTCTCTTCGAAGAAGTAGTCGAGGATGAACTTGCGCACGAAGTCGGGGTTCAGGGTGTTGTCGATGACCTCGGTCCTGCCAAACTGCAGGACGAGAGGGACGCCAGTGAGCCGGGGCGTCATCCTTGGGGCTACAGGACATGGTCCAGGAGCACTTGGGGAGCAGAGTCTGGGACCCCAGTTCAATGGGGACAGTTAGACTAGGCCTGAGATCGAGCGAGCTGGCAGCTGCCCACCCCTCTGACCTTTCCCGGGCCGGGAGATGGGGAGGGAGGAACAGAGCCTGGGGGAAGAGACACTCATTGAGGGGGTAGATGCCTCGTGGTGTCTCCAGCTGCTAATTTCTGGCTCATGCCACAATGACCCTGGCGCAGGCAGCTGCCCTGGTACAGAGCTCATGCAGGGAGAGTTCAGGAGGCTCTGTGATTAAGCCCCAAGGCACATCAATTAAGCAGCTGTTAATTATATGTCATGTGTCCCCCTGAGCACAGAATAGCTGGGTGGACTCGCACACCTCTCCCGCCAGCTGCAAATTCATGGCTTCTCAGGGCGAGACTGTGACGAAGTGGGACTGTTCTTAATGTTTCGGGGGTGCCTCAGTTTCCCCTATGCAGTTCTTAAGTATCTAGGTGGGGGGATAAGGGTGTATGATCCTTGCAGAGCCCTAGAGGGCAGGTGTGTGCAGAGGTTTGGACACAGAGAATGGCCGACACCCTGTTTCCTGGCAACTGATGGCCTGGGCCCTTCCCCCCTGCAAGGTGAGAGCTAAAGGTTTGAAGAACAAAGGAATCAGGTGACCTCCTGGCCCAGGAAAGGGGAAAGCCCAGAGGAGGAGGGGCTGAAGGGAGTTTCAGTTTGGGGCTGGCTGGAGACATGGAGTGAAGGGCAGACGTGGTTGTCTGGCTCACTGCCCCTCAAAATGGACCCAGCTGAGGGGTCCGGTTCTCTGCACCTACAAGCTCTGTGTTAGACCATGTTCCTGTCGTCTAATAAACCATCATGTGCCAGCAATGCCCCTCTGCCATGTACATTGGTCAAACTGGACAGTCTCTACGTAAAAGAATAAATGGACACAAATCAGATGTCAAGAATTATAACATTCATAAGCCAGTCGGAGAACACTTCAATCTCTCTGGTCACGCAATCAGAGACATGAAGGTCGCTATCTTACAACAAAAAAACTTCAAATCCAGAGTCCAGCGAGAAATTGCTGAATTGGAACCTGGATTTGTGCTGGAAATGGCCCACCTTGATTTTCATGCATGTTGTAAGGAGAGTGGTCACTTTGGACAGGCTATTACCAGCAGGAGAGTGAGTTTGTGTGTGTGGTTTTTGGAGGGGGGGTGAGGGGGTGAGAGAACCTGGATTTCTGCAGGAAATGGCCCACCTTGATTATCATACACATTGTGAAGAGAGTGGTCACTTTGGATGGGCTATTACCAGCAGGAGAGTGAGTTTGGGGGGGGGGGGGGGGGGGGGGAGGCGGAGGGTGAGAAAACCTGGATTTGTGCTGGAAATGGCCCATCTTGATGACCACTTTAGATAAGCTATTACCAGCAGGAGAGTGGGGTGGGAGGAGGTATTGTTTCATGGTGTCTGTGTATATAATAATGATATTCTGCAATTTCCACAGTATGCATCCGATGAAGTGAGCTGTAGCTCACGAAAGCTCATGCTCAAATAAATTGGTTAGTCTCTAAGGTGCCACAAGTTCTCCTTTTCTTTTTTTAATAAACCTTCTGTGTTACTGGCTGGCTGAGAGTCACGTCTGACTGCGGAGTTGGGGGGCAGGACCCTCTGGCTTCCCCAGGAGCCCCGCCTGAGTGGACTCGCTGTGGGAAGCGCACGGAGGGGCAGAGGAGGCTGAATGCTCCGAGGTCAGACCCAGGAAGATGGAAGCTGTGTGAACTTTGTGTTCTGCAGACAGGCTGCTCACAGGAAGGCGACTGCCCCAGAGTCCTGACTGGCTTCATGGGGAGCAGTTCCAGAGCATCACCCAGGGACTCTGTGACAGAGACGAAGCCCAGAACAGGTGTGGGGGGCGTGTGCGCCTGCAGCTAGTACATAGCGGGGTCCTGGCTGTGGGATGGGGGTCTGCACCGGGAGCCATTCCAAAGAGAATCCAGACCCAGAGCCACCAGCAGCGGCGTCAATGAAAGGGAAAATGACACCAGGGGCATGATCCTGGAACTGGCGGAAGATGCTGATGCCCCTCACTCCCGACCTGCAGCCCCCTGCTAGCCCAGCCCTGGGCTCCCCCCACCCCCCAGCTCTGCTGGTGTCCTTCAGTGGGGGTAAGAATTCAAGACCTTCACATTCATGTCATGTGTGATCTAAACTGGAGTTCAGCTCCGCTCTCCAGCGGGCAGATGCCAGCAGCCCAGTGGAACAGGTGGGGAGGACCTCGGGGTGTTCTCAGGCACCCTGGGCATTGTGCCCACCTGTCCCTGTGCATGTGGCAGCGTCCCGAGTGCGGGCCGGGGACGCAGGCGTGTGTGTTCTGGGAGCACACAGAGACGTCCGGGGTGCAGACATTTGCCCGGAGCAGCAGCAGCAGCCTTGCGCCTAGAAGCTGCGACCAGGCTCCCACCGCGCTCGGTGCTGTATGTCCGTCCCCGCCCCGCAGAGCTGGCAGCACAAACAGACAAGACAGCGGGAGGGTGGGAAGGGAAGCAGAGACCCAGAGAGGGAAAATGACTTGACCAAGGTCCCGCAGCTGCTCATTGGCAGAGCCAGGAATGGACACCAGGGTGAAGGGCCTGGTGAAGTCAATGGCAAACCTCTCCTTGATCCAGCAGAGCCAGGATTTCACCCCAGGGCTCTGGGCACCGACCCCGCACCCTCTCACCCAGACCTTGCTGTCTCCTGTCGGGACAGTGGGGCTTCCCCCGGCCCAGCAGCCACGTGAGTTGAGTGGCCAGAGCTGGCCCCTGGGCTTTCCTGTTTGATGCTGCCTATGGCAGGGACATACAAGCCTGCTGAGTGTTTCCCGGCACCCCTGGGGCTGCGGCAGGCACTGGCAAAGGTTACTGGGGTTCCCACCCCTCCTGGTGCTCACAGAGACTGTTTGCTGAGCCCACTCTTTAATCTCCGGAAAGCTCTGGGCTAACAATGCAGTAACCCGCCCTGCTCCACTCCCGTCCCCAGGTAGAGCCGGCACATCGGTCCCCAGCCTGTGGCGGGCGCTGGGACCTCTGAGGCATCTGAACGCGTGACAGCTGCTCCAGCGAACCCCTGATGTACAAACAAGGCGACTCCATCCGCAAATCCCTGGGGCGGGGGTGTGTGTCAAGATGACAATGCAAATGCCCCAATTCCTGAGCACGATACACATGCTGGGCTAAATCCTCAGCTGGTGTAAATTGGCATCACTCCATCACCTTCCATAGCGCTATGTCCATTTACACCAACCAGGGACCTGGGCTATAGATCAGAACCCTCACAGCCCCCCTCCCCTGAGAGTATAGGCAGTTGCGGTATCACTAACCCAGCCTTACTGATGAGGAAACTGAGGCACAGAAAGGAAAATGATTTGTCCAGGGTCACCCAGTGAGTTGGGGGCAGGGTGGGGAAAGGACCTGGGGGTGTCGAGATCTGGCAGTGATGGGTTGAATAGAAATGCCATAGATAGATAGATAGATAGATAGATAGATAGATAGATAGATATTAAAAACACCGATGAGTATGCAAATAAATTGTGTAAATCTAGCTTCCCCTGTTTTCAAGGTTTCCCTGCTTTCTGCATTTCTCCCCAAGGGATTGATCAGTTTCATACTTTTTCTCTAGTCAGTTTCATTTCCGGCTTCTCCTCCCCTGGTGCAGGAACACTGGGCCAGACCCTCCCCAGGTGCAAATCCCCCTGCATCCCTCCCAGAAAATGCAGCAATGTCGATTTACGCCAGCTGAGGATCGGGTCAGTCTCACTGGCAGGATGCTCACCTGCTGCCCGCCCTCCTGCAGGGGTGAATTCCTCCTTGGCACAGTGGCCCCTGGGGGCTTTCCTGGGTCTTCCAGGCAGGTGTGAATCAAGCCCCTCGAGCGCTGTGACCATCATCCCCCTCAGTGGAAATAGAGCTATCGCAGCACTGGGCCCCATTTACACCGATCCTCCGCTCGGGGATCAGTGTCACCTCCCTGGCAGGGTGAGTGGGAGTCAGCCCCAGTTAGCTCCCCCCCGAGTCCCTGCATAGACCAAAAACCACCCCGGCTCCATGAGCTGCATGGGATGGGTGAGGCCAGAGGACAGGAAATAACCGGCATTACTGGGGAGAACTGATAGTTTTATAATGGTGACCCCTGACAATTACCCTCCCAGTGGGCCAGTGATGCTGGTAGCCTCCGACAGGGAATATGAGGCAGAGAAGTGAGTGGCCCACTCAAGAGTCACGTGGGCTCAGGCAACAAGGGGCCAGTCTGCCACTTAGTCTGACCTCATCCAGGGATTCCTGCAGCCAGCCCATAGCGGGCAGGTGAGCGAGCAGCTCCGTGCTGGGGCCAGGGTTAGCTCTCAGGGGCCCAGACCCGTGGCCTCTGCCTGTACACCTGCCACTGCTCTCACTGGCTGGCCAGGGGCCTGAGCCGAGCCCCAGGGAAGTCAGTGGAAAGTCTCCCCCACACAGATCCTCAAAGGTATGTAGGCTCCTAACTTCCACTGAAGTCAATGGGAGTTAGGGGCCCAAGTGCCACCTAGATCCACCGGCTGCTAGATCAAGCCAAGGAGAGGGACCAGCTGACTCGCTGTTAAACAAACAACAGTTTAAACTCCCCCTTGACTGTCCCAGCACCTCCTCCCCTCGGCTGGCACAATCTGCTGCCAATTGGCTGGCTCGTTAAGGCCCCGTTGTCTCCAACAAGGCTCCAAAATTACCTTTCCTCCCTCTGCGACTTGTCACCTGCATGCAGCTGTCGCTTGGCTCAGCTATTGAGGCCACGTCTGCAGGGTTTGCGCTAACTGGGCCGCCAAGCTGCCTGGGACTGCGGGAGCCGAGTCTGGGCTCTGGGCGTGTGGTGGGAACGGAGAGGCAGGCCCCCCACCTGGGGTGGCCCAGCTGTTCCTGGGGCCATTGAGGAGCCGGGGTCTGTGTGTGTGTGTGTGTGTGTGTCAACGTTCGCTTTCCTGAGCTAAGGAGGGTTGGACCAGGCTGGAATGCAGATGGGAGACTTCCCAGGAAGACGCAGGGCTTAGCTACACGAGAGGGGCGCCCCCCCGGCGTAGGCGACCTCTCCCCCCTGAGGGAGCAGCTCGGCCGATGGGAGAATTCTTGCACACCCTGAGCAATGCAGCCAAGCCGACCGAATGCTCTAGCCTCGAGCAGGCCTCAGTGCCTGAGTCTGGGCTGGCCCTTCCCACGCTGCGGCTGAAGGCCTGGTGCCCAGCGTGCCCTGATCTAATCTCGAACGGCCCTGGAATCTTCACAGCTGAGAACGCGATGGGGCCACCTCGGTCTGGTAAAGGGAAGCGCAAGCCTGGATCTAGGGGAGGGTGAGATTTAGCCTCTGCCAAGGAGCCCCTGGGGGTGGCACTACTTTGTGCGGGGGGGGGGGGGGGGAGGGCAGGAGCTGGCCAGCGTCTGCTTTCAGAGGTGCTGAGAACATGCAATTTCCAGTGGAATCAGGGGAGCTCAGCACAGCTGGAATTCTGGCCTCAAGGTGGGGTTGGGTGCCTTGGGAGTCGGTCGGGGGGGGCTCCCAGGGACAGCTCCGCCTCTGCTGGGAGTGCTGCCTAGGTGTCTAGGCGAACCAGCCCGGTAGAGAAACCTGGGAGCCCTGGGAGGGGCCATTCTGGCGTACAGAGGCTGGGGGCGTGGGCAGTGTTGTGGGCAGAGCATGGCCTGGCTGGGCTTTGTGCCAACTCCACCCATCTGACCCCCAGTGCCCCAGCTGGAAAATGGGGGTATTTTCTGTGAAAATTTTTTGAAAGAAATCAGGACATTTTCATTAAAAGCCACATCCTGTCTGGCCCACTTGCGAGCCCACTTGCACACGGAAGCACTGCTTGGGCACACGTGCATACATGCACACAGCCACCTGGCAAACCTTTCGCGGGAAAACCAAGTGTTCTACTCTTAAAAGCCCAGTCTCCAGTCAGCCCATCTTCCCAGCATCCCCTGGCTGGGAGCTACATGGCTATTGCACTCTAGGCCTGCCCACGCCTCGCTAATGCACTCGCCCCAGGCCCAGCTAAAGTGCCTTTTAAGGGCCTGACACTGACATGGTGCAGCTTTGCCAGGCATCCCTCTGGGTGCTGCTGAGCCTTGGGACCCTGCTAGCCCCACCTGGCGAGCTGAGGGGGAGTGGGACCGAACGGGCACAGACTCCTTCCGGCCCAAGCAGAAGGACTGGGGCATGAAGGGCCCGATCCAGCCCCTGGCCATGCAGCTGCAGCTCCCCTTGCCTTCCCCTGGAGCTGCACGCACGTCTCTGAGCCCTGCATTGCACTGTGCCCACCCAGTCCGTTCGCACCATGGAGGCAGCATTGTCTAGTGGTTATAGCACCAGACTGCATGTCAAGAGATTTGGCTCCATTCCCAGATTCCTCACTGACTGGCTGTGTGAGCTTGCCCCACTCGGTGCCTTAGTTTCCCCATCTCTACTAGCCCATCCATGAGTTCAGCCCCCCAACTCCTCCAGGAGAAACTGCTCTGAACAGGCAAAGCCCCGTGTAACTTCAATAGAAATATAAATGGCTCTTGCTCCAGGAGCAGAGATCCAGGGCACTGGCGGGGCGGGGGGGAGGAGTGAGGAAAATACTTTGGCATCATTGCCATGGGGCACACATAGCCTGGCCAGCACTGCCCAAGGTAGATGGCGCCCGCCCCAGTGCTGGCCTGCCGGGGATTGACCCTGGGGCCATGTGAGGTGCAGAACTGGGCCCCCCCCGGCCACCGTGAGCTCAGCAGTGTGTTATCTCTGGAGCTCGGCTGCCAGCACTGGTGTGCCCTGTTTCTAATCACAGCAGCCGCCTTTCCATCACCTTCCGCAGCTGGGGCCACAGGCAAAGGGGGCGTCTCTCTTGCGGGCAAGTGCACGGTTCAGGCTGAAGGGGGAGGGAGCGGGCTGTTCCCACTGCTCCGAGCACGTGTAGCAGACCCTCAGCTGCAGGCTGCCATGTGTCTGCACCCGCCCCGCTGCCATTGTGCTGGGGGCAGAGACACGCCCAAGAAAGCAAAGCCCCCAGCCCAGACAGTCCTAGATCCCAAGGCCAGAAGGCACCACTGTGATCGTCTAGTCTGAGCTCCTGCTTGGCAGAGGCCACAGCCCTGCCGCCAGCAGCTCCAGCATCGAGCCCAGAACTTCTGCTTAAACCAGGGCAAATCCATTTGAAAGAGCTGCCCGATCTCAGGTTTAAGCCCCAGGTGATGGCGAATCCCCCAAGTCCTAGGGCAGCCATTCCAGGGTCATTTCCCATGTGAATTTGTCTGTCTCCAACTTGCAGGCATTGGGCACACACGCGGTGAGTCTTAAGATGTCTGATTTGTTCTCCAGCTCCCGGGGCCATGTTGGGAATTTCCGGTTTCATTTCCAGACAAGGACATTTCCAAAACAGAAAGCAAAAGAGCCCCAGAATGTATCGCTTTTCAAAATCTCCTGACTCTTCCTGAGCGCTGACTCTTGTCCTGCCATTGTCGGCTAGATGAAAGACCCTCTGCTCCGAGGCCTTGTCTCCAGAGGGCACACTGAGTGGCGTGGTGCCAGCGCAGTGAGAACACAACGTAATGGTGTCATTTCCCTGTTCTGGAAGAGTCCGGGCTAGCTATTCCAGGCCACCCTGGGAGCTATTCCAGAACAGGTTACTCCACACTAGCCATGCTGGTCGCTTTCCCCATGTCGACGTGGCCTCGGGAGTCTCCTCCCCACCTAGGTACTCAGAGGCCCTGATCCAGTCTCTGCTCACACCAACCGCCTGGCCAAGCAGGGAGGGCTCCCTTTAGAACTGAACAGGAAGCGAAACCCTTTCTCCAGGGTTTGGGAGCCAACCTATAGATGTGAGTAGCCAATTCCATCCCTGATGCTGAACTTTATAGGGTCTTTCCAAAACCCAGGAGCCGGATCACTTCTCCGCAGGCGTATAAAACGACCTAGAGAACCCTACTGCCATAGGATTTTCCCCTAAGGCCCATGGGCTATTTTAATGCTTCTAGTCTGTACTGAGTTTTATTTGCTCTCTCGAGTGTAACTTACAACAGAGGCAAAAGTGGGAGGGTTTGGTCACAGCTGAATTCCAGCAAGGCCCAATTCTGCGAAGTGCTGAGCTCGATGGATGCTCAGCCCCTCAAGGGTCAGTAGCAGCTTTAATACCTATTTACTGTTTGATGCCTCTTTTTCCCTGAGGGCCACAGGGTAGGCTCCATGGGCAGCTTTGCCTGGGCCTGATCCAAGTCCCACTGGAGCAACGGGGTGCCCATCGGGAGCGGGAGCAGGATGTTTGGGCGAGGAGTCTGAACCCGCTGCAGAGGGAGCGTCCGGCCATCCAGCTGCTGTGACGGATTATTCCGTACCCTTGTACAATTGTAACGCAAGGGCTAGCTCCCATGCTGGTGCTGCTCCCCCCTTATTTGCATAAGGAATTGCTAGCCCGTTAATGACTCATTAGGGACATTGCACACCACACAGCAGCACCAAGGAGCTGGATTGCACAGGAAACCTTAGCACGATCCCGCTTCAATACAGACAGATGCAAAAGGGCTGTGTCTGATCCTGCAGGTGGCCGAGCCCCCTCTGCATTTACTGAGAGCCCTCAGCACCTGGCTATTCCTCACATGCCAACATGACCGGTATCAAGGGCCCGGGTCCTCAAGGGATCCCATTGGAAGTTAGGTGCCTTGGAGGACCTGGGCCAAGGTATCACTTATTTCCTTTCCTATCCAGGAAGAGCTGAACCATTTATACCAGTCTAACCGCATGCACACTAGGGGGCGCTGTGCTGCTGTGACTCAAAGTTCAGCTGACGTGGCCCCCCCTTCGGGGTGGAGGTCTGCGCCCAGTCCACGGGGTGAGACCCCGTCCGACATCCCGCCCTTTGCATCGGTCAGCGGAGCAGCGGGTACCACGCAGGAATCCGTGACACCTCATCATTCCCCTAGGACACGGGGGATTCACAGATCGTGTGACCAGCCCCTCTGACCTCCTGCACCCAGCCCAGAGCCTGCAGCTGAGCCAGAGCAGAGCTTTGAGGAAGAGACACCTGACCTGGATTTAAAAATCTCGCCTGGTGACTCCACCCTGCCCCCATTGGTAAGTTGATCCAACCATTAATCACCCTCACCATCAAAAATGTGCTCCTTATTTCTCGTCAAATGTGTCTAGCTTCGGCTTCCAGCCATCGGATCTCATTAGTCTTTGGCGGGCGAGCTGGTAATCTAATAATGCCAGCGCAGTGCTGGTCCGCTAGTCCTTCACAGGGGTAAACTGTGGCAAAGGGCCTTGACACCAGTGCAAGGCAGAGAGTGATCTAAGAGATTCCCGCCCCAGCTCCAACCATGTGCTGTGAGCACTGATCACTCCTCTCCACGCCTGGCGGGGCAGAGCACAGCGAGAGTCGAGGGACGGGGACAGGTGCCCCACAGTCGTGGCTGGTTGGAAGAACACTGACAGCAGGGTTAGTTCTCAAACCAGCCTGAATGACACTGGAAAGAAAAATTAGATCTTTTCCCCCAGAAAAACAGCCTTTCTCCCAGACAGCTTTGTTAACCCTTGCCTTGGCGCTTTGTTTATTATTCCTCGCGCCTTCTACACAAAGCCCCTGCCCTGGGTTCGAGGGGCAGATTTGAAAAGGCGTTTAGGTACCTAATGAACAGATAGGTGCGCAGTGGGATTGTCAAAATGCCAGGTCACTGACGGAGCATCTGAGCTTGTCTGCTGGCGCCTTGTGAGGAGACTCAGGCAAAAGCAAGGAGCTGGTTTGCTCGAGGCGTCTGCTCCCATTTCATGAAGCCAGGGGGCTGGGCATGGCACATACAGACCCACAGCAGAGAGAACTGTTGACCACCCGGTGGCCTTGGAGGACAAGAAGACAGGCTGGAAATCCAGAGAGGACGCCTCCAACCAGTGGGGCTGCACAGGGCGGAAACTGGAAAATAAAGTGTTTACTCCCCTGTTCCATGTGAGGAAAAGGCAGACAAGGAGCTTTCTCAAGGACAAAATAAGATCTCAGCCATCGACACCCAGGCAGGGCAATGAAAGAGGTAGCACTGTTCGCCCAATGATCAGTGGCAATCTGCCACCCAAAGAGAAAGCACCAGGGATTTCCTGTCAGGAACCCATGGCCACTTAGTACTGCCACAGCACCCAGATTCCCCCTCCCCAAAGAGCACAGGCCCCTCCTACTTAGCCTAAAGGAGAATCATTGTTTCAGTGTAGGGCTTATGACACACAACCAAGAAGAGCTGATTCCACCCACTAGAGGGCAGTGTGTCATCCATACTCTCCAGTTCTTTACACTATTTAAGCTTTGCCGACCCTTGTGTCCCTTGTCCCACCAATAACGTGTATTGAATTGCATCAGGGAAATAAATATACATGTTGCTTGTACACTGTCTCTTCCTCTAGAACTCAGTACAGCCAGGTAATGACTAATTTCATGAGAATGGCTTTTCTTCTTTCACTGCGTTCTCATCACTGTTCTCGCTATCAGCCAAGGAGCCTCGGTATTTATCAGAAATATTTATACTCTCTTGATTGAAGACGCCAAACACAATATCCAATTAAGGCTCATTTTCAGGGAATTGGAAGCACTTGCCAGCCAATTTGAACTTTATCAGCTGACTCATTCTCCAGAGACGTCTGTTCCGCTTTTGGAATGACACAGAGCACCCTCTAGTGGTTACCACTGACGTGAGCCAGCCACTCACCTGAGACCATGGGGTGGCGTTGACCAAGTGCCTGCTTTGCACAGCCAAGGTCATGAGTTTGAGTCCTGGTAAAGGGAGGCAATGAGGGGCAGGGTACAGCCCAAGCAGACAGGAAATGCTGGGCATGTCCCTGCCATGCTGTGTAACCGGGGCACTGCCCCTCGCTATGCTTCAGGCTGTGCAAGGGGAATAATGCCATTACCCACCAGCATGGGGCGCTCTAGGCCTGACGGTGCTAGAGGCATAGCACTCAGAACCAGGACGTACTGGGGTCAGTTCCTTCCGGCTGTCCAGCCGGGCCTCTGGTCTCTTACTGGATCCCTAGGGGCTGGCCTGGGCCGGCTGGCATCGCCTGGGGCTCACAGGAAAGATTCGGCAGCAGGGCTCTTGAAGCTCTTCCTGCAGAGGCTTGGGCCAACAGATGCCACATGCCTCCCCCAGCCCGTAACTGGGGCAATGGCACTGACAACCCCCCACTCAGAAGAGGGGAGTGAGGCTGAATTAGCCCTTGGCAAATGCCTGGCGATTCCCGGCTGGAGGGTGCCCTAGCAATGCAGGTGTCAGCAGAGTCTGATGTGGGGGAAACCCCCTCTGCAGAGGGGCCAGAACAAGGACCACGCACCCATGGGCATAGGTGGAGCTCATATGGGCCTTGTGCTGGCTCTCTGCAGTGCGTAACCTCACCCGGTGATCTGGGGATCTCCTGGCCTTACGACTTCCCAGAGAGGGCAGAGCACACACTGCTCAGATGTTCGCTGTTGGATCCTGTGTTCCAGACATACAGCCCGATGCTCTGCTGGTGTTACGCTGACTTTCACCAGGCGGGGATCTGACCCCACTGGCTCCAACACAGCTCCACCCATTTACCCCCGCTGGGGATCTGGCCCCATTGACGCCAGTGCAGCTCCGGCCGATTCACACTAGCTGGGGAATCTCTTTGTGTTACCCATTATCTGAAACCATTTCCGGCCGAGCCCAGCCCACATGCTGTAATGATCAAAGGCGTCCTCGCGCGGCCACCTGATGTCTGTCGGAACGGTTGCTGCTTCCGCTCGTACCATGTGCGGGGCACGCCGTCGGCTGGGGCCCTGGAGACGCAGCGCTTGTTAATATCCCCATCCAGAAATGCGACGGATCCCGGACGCACTGCCCCATATCCGTGCTGCCTTCCTGTGACCAGCCTTGCTCTGGGACATCCCCGCCCCCATTTTCCTCTAGCAGGGCTGGCTCAGTGGCTCGAATGGTGGCTGCCAATACTTTCACGAAGGAGGACATTGCTGGGGGGGGGTGTGGGGGGGTGCTCAGCCTCGCTCAGGGCACGTGCAATCCCGACCACAGCGAGCACCACTGAGAACGTTACAAGTATCGCAACTTGAGTCACCAGTGCTGAGAAGAGCAGTGGGAAGGGACCCAGGCAGGGATTTCCCTACCCCCCCCCCGAATTTTCCCAACACCCCCCTCCCCCCCGTTTTGTGAACTCATTACATGCAGTGTTGCCACTTTAGTGATTGTTCAGAAATTTGAATTGAAATTGAAACATTAATACACACTTTAAAAGCATATAAAATACGTGTCTCTGAAAAAGTATCATAGATTTGAAAAGTATGAACACAGACTAGCTTCCTTATACAGTTTTTGTTTCTTGAGACTGTCAGTGCATTCATTTGGTTATGTTGGCCAACCTAATAATTTCAAATTATGATTTGTATGCAAAGTCGAAAGGAGCTCTCCCTGACAGCTAGTGATGAGCTGGGGGCTGGGGGGAAAGGCTTCAGGACCAGATTGTATTTACATTCACACCTCATCTACCTAGGTATCCAGCAAACAGAGCTGTGTTGCCCAAGTGATAGATTTTGGCTGGGGTTGGGTTACAAATCACTTGAATGCGGGGGCGGGGGGGGGAGGGGGAATGAAATATTGTTTTTATAGGAGAAAAAACAATAGTTATTGTAGGAGTAAAGGGCAGTAGAACTGTCCTTAGCCTGTGCTGATTGAGGGCATCGAGAGAGAGGGTGGGGACAGGTGTTTTGCTTGATGGTCTGACTGAGTCACAAGTACGATTTGACCTGCCCCTCTCCACCGTTTAAAGAGAGAGCTGATTAGGCTCCATAGAGAGTCTTTTGGTTTGTTAAGTGACCACTAATGCTGAAATCTCTGATAATCAGGTCTAAGTGCTTAGACCTGCTGTGGGACAGGGTTTCTGTGGAAGAGACGGCCCAGTCTGCTCTAGCACCGAGGTTCCCCCAACCCCAAAGAGCTGAAATCACTGTGGGTTGGGTGGAACCGCGAGAGACCGACTCACAGAGGTCACAGTGGCAGGTGGCAGCAGAAGGTGACAGTGCAGGGCCATTGGGGCAGAGCAATAGAGTGAACAGTGGCACGACAAACAACAGCGGCCAGAGCATTGGACTTAGGGTGACCAGATGTCCCGATTTTATAGGGACAGTCCTGATTTTTGGGTCTTTTTCTTATATAGGCTCCTATTATCCCCCACCCCCTGTCCCGATTTTTCACACTTGCTTTCTGGTCACCCTAATGGGACTGTTTTAGTGACCTTTCTCCAGAAGCTATATTTGTGACTGGGAAACTTATATAAATACATATTTCCAAGTAGGCCAAGATTTTTAAAACGCATTATTTGCCAAGATCATTATCTCACATTATCACTATCTCAAGAGGTCATTATCTTGGGGAGTTTCTGTACTAAACTTTTTTATTATTATAATTATTTTTTATGTAAGAATGGCTATATTGGGTCAGATCAATGGTCCATCTATCCCAGTATCCTGTCTTCGGACAGTGACTGTTCCAGGTGCTTCAGAGGGAATGAACAGAAGAGGGAATCATCGATTGATCCATCCCCTGTCGTCCACTCCCAGCTTCTGGCGAACAGAGGCTAGGGACATTCAGATCATGATGTTGCATCCCTGCCCACCCTGGCTAATAGCCATTGATGGACCTATCCTCCATGAACTTACCTAGTTCTTTTTTGAACCCTGTTATAATTTTGGCCTTCACAACATCCCTGGCAAAAAGTTCCACGGGTGACTGTGCGTTGTGTGAAGAAATATTTCCTTTTGTTTGTTTTAAACTTACTGCCTATTCATTTCATTGGGTGACCCCTGGTTCTTGTGTTAAGTGAAGGGATAAATAACACGTCCTTATTCATTTTCTCCTCACCAATCAAGATTTTATAAGACTCTATCATACCCACTCTTAGTCATCTCTTTTCCAAGCTGAAAAGGCCCAGTCTTCTCTCCTCATATGAAGAAAAGGAGGACTTGTGGCACCTTAGAGACTAACAAATTTATTTGAGCATAAGCTCATGCATCCAATGAAGTGAGCTGTAGCTCAGGAAAGCTTATGCTCAAATAAATTTGTTAGTCTCTAAAGTGCCACAAGTCCTCCTTTTCGTTTTGCGAATACAGACTAACACGGCTGCTACTCTGAAACCTCTCCTCATATGGAATCTGTTCCATACCCCTAATCATTTTTGTTGCCCTTCTCTGTACCTTTTCCAATTCCAATATATCTTTTTTGAGATGGGGTGACCAGAACTACATGCAGTATTTAAGATGTGGGCATGTCATAGATTTATATAGTAAAAGTGGAGGAGCTTCGTTTGCCAGACTGATCAACTAAGCCAATACTGACAACCTACATGAAAAGGCTGCAAAACACCAGGCTTCTGGACTGCATCAACGTGCAGAAAGCCTTATAAGCCAGTCACTGTCAAAGCCAATTTTAGAAGAACTTAATGAGGCTGTTAAGAATGCTGGAGACACAACTCAGTTTATGTGAACCAACATGGCTATTGCATCCTACTTTCTATTTAAGCAAGAGATACCACACACTGCAAACTAGAGGCCTATGTTAAGTGCATTGTCACGTGTTCATCCTGAAGTTGGACACTGGTTCTGAACAAGACTGGCAAATGCTCAGTACCTTTCTGCAAAAAACTCAGCTGACTCTCTTGAAACACGTGGTGCAACAGTGAAAGACTCAGGAGCTGAAAAAGTGAAGAATTCTCTCACTATATTCAAACTATGAGCATACGTGGCCGACAAATGCACCAATGCAAATAGGCATCAAGTATTAAGTCATTATGTATGTTATCTTGATGTCAGTGGTCGGCCAGTAGATGCATTCTAGATGTTCAGGTTACAGAAGACACACGAGCTGTATCTGTGACATCTTAGAAGAGTTAAATGCTTGTCAATTGGACCCCAAACAGATGGCTGCTTGTGCATTTGATGCAGCTACAAACTTTTCTGGAAGACATGGTGGAGCACAAGCTTTGCTGAGAGAAAAGTGTAACCCTAATCTTTCCTATACACACTGTAGAGGCCATCTACTCCAGCTAGCGCTCATACAAGCTGCAGACTCTTCAAAGGACATTATACCCTTTTTTCAGCAAGAGTCCAAAAGGACTGAACATTTTGGAAACAAATAGAAGATACACTGGGACTGAAGTTCAAATGAGTCCAACCTGGGAAAACCTGCTGGCTTTCTCATGAGTGATTCTTGTCAGTTGACTTAAAATTACTGCAACCGTTATTACTGGCTTTAGAAAGTATCCACCAAGATAGGACAGATCTAAGTAGTGAGGCTGGTGGACTACTTTTGTTACTAAGTTCAGAGAAGACTATCGCCATTCTCACTCTTTTAAATCTACTGTTGAAACTACTTGGGTCATGAAACAATGTAATCCAGGCACCTGCTACAACAGTAGTAGATCTTTGTCCAGAAATAGAAGCTATCCTTGGATCAATCAGAGATATCCATTGAAAATGTACTGGAAGAAGCAAAGACTTCAGTCCAGAAGCTGACTAATGAAGGTCCTTATATTGACTCCGTAAGTGAAGAGGACAAGAAGTGTTTGTTAAGCCAGCTGAAAAAGTACAAAGACTTGATTCTTACAAATCTACAATAGAGATTTCTGGATTCTACTCAACCTCCACGTAGTTTTTATGGATGCCTGTCTTATAAAACACCGACAGTTGAGTGGAGTGAGGTGCTACCAGCAATGGGGCTGTCATGTGCCCGGGACAGAATAGAGAATTTTGAACACAGAGTGGAATATCATACAATGAACGAATGAAGAATTAACTTCAACTTCTTTATCATCACTAGTGGTTTGACCCAATCTTTGTGCTCTGTTTCCTGGGATGAAAGTAGGAATTCATCTCTCGCTACTCCCAGTCACAACAGCTACAGTTGAGCATATTTTTTCCTCATTGAATAGAATTTTGTGTTCTGAAAGAAGTCACCTTCTGCCTGACCATATCAGGAAGGACTGGAAGTAACGGACACACAAGAAGACACCAAAGAGTGCAAAATTACAACAAGAAACCAAGACGGATGTAGATGTCGTGCTTCATAGTAGTTTGAGTAGCCAACTTTAATTTTTGTGATGGATTTAAAACATGAGTTAAATCTAATAAAATGGTCGTGAAATATTTTTCAGTTTTTACTGTACAGCCCACCTTTGCCCTCATGGTCTCAGCCCTCATCGGCCCTCACCCTCCCCCCGAATATTCCAACACCCCCCCTAATTTCAATTCCTGGGGAAAACACCCTGGGTTCTATTCCTGGCTCCCATTGATCTGCTGCAGGACCTTAAGCAAGGTGAAGAGGATGGGTCACTGATACAGAGCGATCTGGATGGCTTGGTAAGCTGGGTGCAAGCAAACAGTATGCGCTTTACTACAGCCAGATGTAAATGCATCCGTCTAGGGAACAAAGAATGTCGGCCATAATTACAGGATGGGGAACTGTCCTGGGAAGCAGAGACTCTGAAACAGATTTGCGGGGGCATGGACAATCAGCTGAACAGGAGCCCCCAGTGTGACCCTGAAGCCAAAAAGGCTAATGCAACCCAGGGATGCATAAACAGGGGAATCTCGAGTAGGAGCTGAGAGGTGATTTTCCCCTCTATATTCGGCATTGGTGCGACCACTGCTGGGACCTTGTGTCCAGGTCTGGTGCCCACAATTCCAGAAGGATGTTGATAAATTGGGGAGGGGTCAGAGAAGAGCCATGAGAATGATTCAAAGTTTAGAAAACCTGCCTTATATTGATGGACTCAAGTAGCTCGATCTATTTAGCTTAACAAGGAGAAGCTTATGGGGTGACTTGATTACAGCCTGTAAGTAGCTACATGGGGAACAAATATTTAATAATGGGCTCTTCAGTCTAGTGGGGAAAGGGCTAACACAGTCCAGCGGCTGGAAGCTGAAGTGAGACAAATTCAGACAGGAAATAAGGGGCGATTTTTTAACAGGGAGGGTAATTAACCCCTGGAACGATTTTCCAAGGGTCATGGTGGAGTCTCCGTCACAGACAATTTGTAAATCCAGCTGGGCTGTATTTCTAAACACTCTGCTCTAGGGATTGGCCTTGGGATCTATGAAAGTCACTTTCTCTCTCCTCTCACCCTTTGTCTGCCTTAGCAAGGCAGGCTGTTCGCTCCCTGGGGCCGGGCCTCGTACTGTGCAGCTGCAGTGCAATGGGGCCTGATGGCGTGACTGGAATACGAGTAATCAGCATGTCGGGCATTGCAATGATGCTCGACAGCCACAGATCAGGGCTGGTATCAATGAGGACATTTACTGACGTGGCTAGATCTCTCCCCCGGGACACTCTTCTTCCAGAAGAAGCACGTCTACATGGAGTGTTTCACTGGCAAAGCCGCGTCGGTACATTTCCCCATGTAGATGACCCTGAAGGCACAATGACCTGGAGACAGGGCAGGGAGGGTCCCAGCTACGCCAACCAGCGAGATGCAAGACCCACCCCTTTGATCCAGAATTCACTTGGTTCCAGTTAATTGCTGCCAGGGGCACAATGGGGCAGTGCGGGGGTGGGGATCGCCTCCCTCTATTGTGAGTGGAGCAGGAGAAAATTTTTTGCCTGGAACTTTTTCACCACAAACAGGGCAAATAAAACAGTTTGCAAATTTGTGTTGATTACACCAAATTGTTACACTTGAAAAAAATCAAAAGAGCCAAAATGGTTACACTTTGTGATTCAAAACAATGTTCATTTCAAAATTTTCTACAATTTTCCTTTAAAAATAATCTCAAAACACAACATTTTGTTCAACCCCAAACAATTATTTTTCTGACTTTCTGGCTCACTGAAAATTTTCACCCATTTTCATTTTGTCTTGATCCCCAGCAATTGCTTTAATACTTTTCAGACCCGCCAGCAAACTGAAAAATCCGATTTTCACCCAGCTCTAATTGTGATGTGGGGCTCTGGTTTGCATTGGCCTGGCACTCAGCACACACAGATTAACTTAACAAGAGTCTGCTCTCATCATTTTTTGTAAATCACAAAGGTTATTTTTGTTCTCTCATCAAAGCACCCCTTCTTACACACTATCCTGCAGGGCAGAAATGAACCAGAAGGATCATTGCACCAGTGATGGGAAGCCTGTGAAATAATAAACCAAACTGGCTGTGGCTGTATTTACTTTCTGAGTTACAATTCCTTAGACCAGATTCCCAGCTGCTGTAAATCCATGTAGCTCCGCTGGAGTCAATGAACCTAGGCCAGTTCATTCCGGCTGAGGATCTGGACCAGTGTGCAAATCTGGGCTCATGTCACATTGTAAAGATACCAAACACCACTGTGAGGAACATGGCATATAAATGAATAGATAGATGGTTAGAAGGGTGGGGGTGGATGGAGAGAGATGACAGGGTATGTATGGAGATGGATGCATGGAGAGAAGGATGGCTGGTGAAGAGATGATGGATGGGAGGGTGTGCAAGGGGATGGATGGGTGGTGAAGAGAGGGACAGGTGGGATGGTGCGTATAGGGATGGATGGATGGATGGATGGGAGGGTGTGTAGGGGGACAGATGGATGGGTGGAAAGATGAATGGTGAAGAGATGGGCGGGGGAAGGATGCATACAGGAAGGGATGGATGAATGGGAGGATGGATAGATGGATGGTGAAGAGATGGACAGGTGGGACTATGTGTTCAGGAAGGGATCGATGGAGAAATGGATGGATGGACAGGTGGGAGGGTACATTCAGGAATGGATGGATGGATGGATGGTGAAGAGATGGAGAGGTGGGAGGATGCGCACAGGAAGGGATCGATGGAGAAATGGATGGATGGATGGGAGGATGGATGAATGGATGGATGGAGATATGAATGGGTGGATGGATAGGTGGGAGGGTGCGTACAGGAAGGGATGGATGGATGGATGGATGGATGGGTAAAGAGATGGACAGGTGGAAGGGTGCGTACAGGAAGGGATAATAAATAGAATAAAATAGAATATCAGGGTTGGAAAGGACCTCAGGAGGTCATCTAGTCCAACCCCCTGCTCAAAGCAGGACCAATCCCCAACTAAATCATCCCAGCCAGGGCTTTGTCAAGCCTGACCTTAAAAACCTCTAAGGAAGGAGATTCCACCACCTCCCTAGGTAACCCATTCCAGTGCTTCACCACCCTCCTAGTGAAAAAGTTTTTCCTAATATCCAACCTAAACCTCCCCCACTGCAACTTGAGACCATTACTCCTTGTTCTGTCATCTGCCACCACTGAGAACAGCTGAGCTCCATCCTCTTTGGAACCCCCTTCAGGTAGTTGAAAGCAGCTATCAAATCCCCCCTCATTCTTCTCTTCCGCAGACTAAACAATCCCAGTTCCCTCAGCATCCCCTCATAAGTCAGGGATGGATGGATGGATGGATGGTGAAGGGATGGACAGGTGGGAGGATGTGTACAGGAAGGCTGGGACAGGGTCCATCCACTCTGGTGGGGAGGGGCTCTGCCGAGGAGGCAGGCAGTGCATAGACCCTCTGCCCATGGGATGCTGGATCTCAGCTCAGCCCCGCGCTGAACCAGGTGGTAGGAAATAACAATGAAAACAAGCCACAGGGTTGACCCAGACAAGCAAAGACCTGAATGTGCCTGGCAGACCCCCTGCCCAGTGCTCTGCAAGGCCTCTCCTCCCAGGGAGAGCAGGAGTCACACACTACATTTCTTGGGGCCTGGGTGGCACGCACAGCGCCTCCCCACACACAGACAGGCAGGCCAGATAGCCCCAGAGGACACCACACACACACACACAATGCAGGACGTCTTCACCCTAGACACATGCACACGACACTGCCAAGGCTGGGCGCGAAAGAGGCCAGCTGAGAGGCAGGTCTGGTTTTCTGAGCTCAGCCAAGCACGGGGCAGGATGTGGGGGGTGGGAAACAGGCTGAATCCTGCCACTTCCCCCCATCCCACTGGGATGTTCCTCCGGACTTTCCTTACTCATTTTGCTGGATATTTTGCCCTTTTCTGGGGACCTTTCAGTGAGGCTCTCAACGCGCTTCACAGACAATCCTGGATTCCCTCCCACAGTTCCCACATCAGCAGCATTAACATCCTTTTGCAGATGGGAAACTTAGGCATGTCATGGTGAAGAGACGCACCTGAGGATACAGAGCAAATCAATGGCAGAGCTGGGAATGGAGCCCAGGAGGCCAGAAGCTCTCACCACTCATCCCAACTGTCCCTCTCACCCCTGCGCCCCGCCCAGGACCCAGGGTCTCCCACAGAAATAGGAAAAAATGGGACAATTCTTACCTCCCTCCACTGCTTGGTCTCTATCCCCTGGGTGTAGAGCACACACACTGCGGGGAAAGAGAACAGGACACAGGTTAATGTGGGCCGTGGCACGGTGGGCAGTTGGACTGGCAGGCGCCTTTCCTTTGGGGCGTCTGGTCCAGCAGCCTGGAGCCTTCTCCCACGCCGAGGAAGGAGAGGGTGGGGCTCTAGAGTCGCCTTTGTGAATTGGAAGGCAAAGATTTTAGTCCCTCAAGGGGGTCTCTCTGGCTCCCCCCCACCGCACACACACTCCCCTCCCCACTAGTCAGCGTTAGCTGCATCACCACGAGCACCCAGCGGCTCCCACCAGGGCCAGGGCCCCATTGCTCTACAGGCTCTACTAAGAGAGATTCCCCACCCCAAACAGACCAGACAGACAGAGGGTGGGAGGGGAAATTGAGGCACAGAGAAAGGAAGTGACTTGACCAAGGTCATCCAGCTGCTCAGTGTCAGAGACAGGAATAGAAGCCTGAGTCTCAGCCAAATGCTCTGCCCTGGGGCCACGCTGGTGCTCCATCAGTACATTCATTATTGCAGACATCGTTCCTATCTGGGGGTCACCGTGCGCTGCTCTGAGCGCAGTTACACCCCTCAGACGCCTGCTGCCCCCTGTCCCATGGATCAGCACCAGGGAGGCTGAGTCTAGGCCAAGCTGCGTACCCCAGATTCTTCTGAAATGGTTTCAGCACAGGCCAGGCCTTCCCCAGTGCTGACACGGCATCGCTCAGAGGCCTGGGCAGAGTCCCCATGGCAGCCTGGCATGTGCCCAGAGCAGGGACTGCTAGTGCTACCCGACTGCCTTTAAAGAAGCCCAGAATCACTGGCCAGGCCCAACACACATGGGACCAGAACCTGGGGACCTCTGCTGAGGGTCGGGGAGGAACAGGCACCGGGGCTGACAGGAGCCATGCTGAGCTTGCCCGGTTGGCAGCGTCTCCTTGCCCATCTCAGAGGGGGTGGAATGAATTGCCCAGGGGATGTGGCAGGCGGCTTTGTGGCTGCCACATGAAGCAGAAAGACAAACCAGAGATTATTCTGTGTCACGGCAATGGGAAACCCTGGAGCCCAGCACAGCCTGGCCCAGGGAGCCACTCCCTGGGCAGCTCCAGGCCAACAGCACAAGCGGCTGCTGGCCTGGGGATCCCCACCCAACGCTACCCCATCCCCCACCTTGCCTGAGCACTGGCTCCGCTACTCCCATTGGCCAGGAACCGCAGCCAATGGGAGCTGCGGGGGCGGCACCTGCGGGCGGAGGCGGCACACAGAGCCACCTAGCCGCAGCAGAGACAGGTTGCCAATTGCGGGGAGCTGCCTGAGGTAAGCGCCACCTGGATCTGGCACCCCAAAACCCCTCCCGCGCCCAAACTCCCTCCCAGAGCCCACGCCATGCACCCCCTCCCGCACTCCGAACCCCTCATGGCTGGTCCTCTGCCTAGGAGCATGAGGAACATGGTGCCGTGTGCAGGGAGCCATGAAGAGCCAGGTAGGGAGCCACCAGCCCCGCACCAGCCAGACTATAAACTGGACTTTCTATGAAGATTAGAAATGCTGGTTTATAGAGCATTCCAGTTGGTACCGGGCCGGATAACACCGCTTTTCCTGTATTCGAACTGTAGGGACGTGTTCATAGAATATCAGGGTTAGAAGGGACCTCAGGAGGTCATCTAGTCCAACCCCTTGCTCAAAGCAGGACCAATCCCCAATTTTTGCACCAGATCCCTAAATGGCCCCCTCAAGGATTGAACTCACAACCCTGGGTTTAGCAGGCCAATGCGCAAACCACTGAGCTATCCCTCCCCATTCTGTGTTCGGACTTTACTGAGTGCTTGGGAGCGGCTGCCGCCGTCAATCTCACCCAGAACGTCCGTATCTCTTATCGGACGGTGATATGTGAGCCGTTGTATTGTGAGCCTGTGACGTTGGGACCCACCAGCCTGGAGAGAGACATTAGCTAGCGCGAAGGGCTGGGCTCCAGCCAAAGGTGTGATGCTTGGCCCCCCAGGAGAGGTCCATCGACGCCAGGTGGACTATTGTGAGACGTTGAAGAGGATGAAAGATGTTGGCTGTTCTGCCCTTGCCCCGGGAAATGCGAGTGGATTCCTCCCACTGGCTGAGTTTGCAGCTCAGAGCACACGGTAGGAGGGGAATAAAAACTCCTAACAAGGAGGAACTGGATCTCTGTGCTGCTTGGACTCGGGTCAGGGGGAGGGACGGGAGGGTTACTAGACATATGTAAGAGATCCCCAGGAGCCTTAAAGGACATATAGAGCTCGTTTATTATAGAAGCTTCTACAGCAGAACCTCAGAAATATGGGAATGAAGACTGTTCTTAACACTGAACAAGACATTACGGACGTCAGCCACGGGGCGGGGTTGGGGCTGCAGATGTGGGGGGATGGAGTCAGGGCTCCGGGAGGGTGGGGGGGTTCAAGGTGTCTGACCCTTGGGGCGCCATGGCTCCTGGTGTGGGGCTCAGGGTTTCTGCCCTGCACCAGGGCTCAGGGCTTTAGACCTGCGGGTAGCTTCAGCCCCACAGCTCCATTCCCAGCTTCAGCTTCGCGGGGAGCACCGGGGCTCAGGGCTTCTCACAGCACTGCTCCTGCTTTCAGCTGCTGGGGGGGACACTAGGGCTCAGGGCTTTAGTTACACGCACGGGGGGAATGCTGGAGCTGAAACCAGTGCTCCCCTCATAGCTAAAGCCCCAGGGCCCGGCGCCCCCCTCAGGGCTGAAGCTGGGAATGGAGCTGTGGGACTAAAGCACTGAACCCCAGAGCTCTTCCCACCCCAGGTCTAAAGCCCTGAGCCCCAGTGTTCCCGAGGGTCAGACCCCAGAGCACCCCTCCCCCCCTCACCGTGTGGCTGCAGCCCCAACTCCGCCCTCCCCCCATGGCTGAAGTCTGAAGCCCTGAGCCCTGCAGGGCTAAAGCCCCAAGCCCCCGGCCTCCTACTGGGCCTTGGAGTTTTTATAGTATGTTGGAGGGGGGCTCAGAAAGAAAATGGTTGAGAAGCCTGCAGTACAGTATTTGCTGGGGTTTGGTTTTGTCTCTGCACTGCCTGATTGCATACTGCCAATTCCACACGGGGTCCGGTTGACCGGCCAGTCCGTAACTCTGGTGTTCCTACTGTAAGCGGGGGAATAATCTTGCTATGGTGGGTAAACTTTCCTGGCTTCTGCACGACCCCAGTGAAGTAGGCTAGCGAAAGGATCTGAGTCCTCGCTCCCACTTCCTTTACCCAGAGGCCTCCCTGCCCTTGAGGACTCCCCTTCCACTCTCCTGGCTGGCAGAGTCCTCGTAACCCCAACAAGGCTGGGCCCAGGATTCCTGGGAGGCTCAACCCCCAACCCTGCTGTGGTCCCCTAGGACAGGGGCTAGTGTGTCCCCACTCCGGGGTACTCTCTCTGCACTGGGCACTTCTCTGACCCACTGTCCATTACATACAAGTTAAAGCAAATGCAAGTTATTTAATCAACAATTAATTTTAAAAAGAATCAGGAAAAATGGGAAAGGTGAAAGGAAACACATCACCCCGCTCTGTGGCTGGGAACATCACAAACAGTGTCTCTGGAACGTCAGGGCAGTTCACAGTCTGTTCCTTGTAAGTCCCAGGCCCCTGCTCAGGCCGTGGCTGTGCAGTAGGGATGCTGCGGGTTGGACACTTGCTCTGGTGGTGGCCACACGCTCTCAGGCTCTAAGTGGCAGGACCCTTCTTCCCAGTGTCGCCCCCGCCCTGTCGGGGTTACGATCCAAGCCTGGCCTGCAGAGCCTCTTGGCTGAGGCATCTCCCTGTGCTGGGCCTGCTGCCCAGGGTCCCCCTCGCTCTCCCCAGCTGCTCACCGCACCCAGCTCCGGACTGCTCCAGCCCCAGCTCCACCACTCGGTCTCAGCACGGCTGCTGCTCTGCCTCCCACTCCCTGGGCTGCTTCTCTGGCACCTCTGGCTCTGGTTGCTGCAGCTCCACTCCCAGGACAGGGTCTGTTCTCTCTGGGCTGCTTTTCTGGCCCCTCTGGATCTGGCCCAGCTCTGCTCCCCAGCTCAGCTTGGGCCCCTGCTTTCTCCTTAGCTCGGCCCCACTCGGTCTGACCCAGGCAAATCCAGCTCATACGGAGGACGGGACCTCCCCGGCCTCCTGACTCCCTGATTAGCCTGCCCGCCCTGTCATTGAGGTTGACCTGGAGCATTGGCCTCTCCCCATTGTTCCTGGGGGCTGTCAGTCTCAGGGTCCTGATTCCCCATCGACCCTTCCCCCTTTCTAGTACTGGGAGCTAGCAACTAAAACACCCCCACGGAATGTTAGTAAGGGGGCAACAGTCCCCTTACACTATCTTTGAGGTTCTGCTGTATTATACAAATAAGTTACAATCTTAAGTTTCAAAATGTCTCTCTGTTCACCTGCTTTAACCCTGTCAATAATTCTCGTGTCCTTTCCCTACTGTGACAAAGCTCTGTCCTTGTCTCCGTGGGTCCTGCGTTTCCTGGCAGATTTCGCTAACCTCAGAGGCTCACTGCGACCCTCCACGTAACCCTTCTCTCTCTAGAGGCAAGGGTCACAGCCTACTGAGCCATTTTCATCATAAGCCAGCGAGGGAGGTGAGGGGAAGTTATCCTTCCTTGCACAGTCTCTGTTGTCTCCCAGTCTCAGTGATTAATCGGAGGGGGGGGGCAAAGGGGGGAGCTCGGGCCCCCTCTCTACTCCAGGCTCCAGCCCAGGGACCCTAATAGTATCAGCTATGTTAGCTGACCTTTTAGAAACATGACACGTACAATTCCCTGGGCTACTTCCCCACAGCAGCCCCCACTTCCTCAAGCTCCGCTTCACCCTTACCTCAGGGCCTCCTTCCTTGTGCCTGATATGGTGTGTACTACTCAGCCTCTCCAACAGCGCAACTTCCTCCCACAGCTCCTGACATGCACCCCCACCTGACTAACTGGGAGGCTTTTCACTAGTTTCAGCCAGTCCCTGATTGGCTTCAGGTGTCCCAATCAACCTAGCATTCTCCCTGCCTTCTGGAAAGTTCTTAATTGGCCCCAGGTGTCTTAATTGACCTGGAGCAGCTGCCATTTAACTTATCCTGGTACCAGGGATTTGTTTAGCCTGGTGCTAATATATCTATCTCCCACTACTTTACTATAGCCATCTGGCCTTGCCCCGTCACACTACTTAATACATCTGTAGATAGTTTGTTAGAGGATTGGCTGCAAGCCTGGTCTTTGGGGTGAGATCTGAGGTGCAGTTGACCTGGGGTAAGTGAGTGGTCCTTTGGGACTGGGAGTGACCTGAACCTCGCTGTGATCTGTGGTGAAGGGACCAGCTACCACAAAGGTGGATGGGCGGCAAGACAAACCGGTGTGCCCAAGGGGACTGTCTGCCACTCCGTGTCCAGGTGTTGCAGCGCCAGAGACATTCACACTTGATATTGGGCAGCTGGAAATCTAAGGACACAACTCGGCCAAGGTGGCGTGTGGGCCCTGCTCCCTCCAGTCTGCCCTGAGGTTGGTACGCAGGCTCTCGCTCACTGCAGGCAGCTGTATCGATGGATTCAGTCACTAGGAACCAGACTGAGACCCAGCAAACTCATCTCACACAGGGACCAGCAAACAGTCACCTCTGGCCTGGATGGGACTTGAATCAGTGACGGAGGCTCTACGGCTCCAACCCCCCTCCCCCTGCCCCATAACTGATCCAGTGCGGCCTCACGTGCACTCCCGTGTGCTTAGCGTGACTGTCCCTGCAGTGCCATGTGCTGGATGACACGCTGCCCCCCAGCCCCCTTCCCCCAGGCCTCTGCTCCCTGCAGGCCGGGCCAGGCTCACGCTGCACCAACGAGTTAAAAGCTAACCCGGGGGATCTCTGGCTAATTTCACACTGGGCTGGGGATATCGGCAGAGGAGAGACACTCTCAGCAAATTGTCATCTGGAGACAAGTCAAGGAGCCGTGGGCTCGATTCTAATGCTATTTACTGAACGGAGCAGCTGTTTGCAAGGCAATCTGCACACGGGGCTGCCAGAGGGCGTTCGGCTGGGCTTGGCGTAGTTCATCCCAGGAATGTGAATATCCTAGTGGCGCATCAGAGATCAGCTCCAGGTCCAGCTGGTCGCACTCTGCACCCAGTACTAGCCTGCTGGACCCTGCTTCGGACCAGGAGCGCCCCAATCCCCAACGCTGAGACCTGCTGCCCCTGAAGTCCCACACTCAGTGTCCCCTGCAAGGGGTTCTCTGGGGCTGGGCTGGAGTGGATGTGGGGGTGGTGGGTAATTGGCACCTATATAAGAAAAAGCCCCAAATATCGGGACTGTCCCTATAAAATCGGGACATCTGGTCACCCTCGGGCTGACTGATCCCAGCTTGCCTTGGCCCCACTGCTGTGCAGGGGCTCACAGACCGATGTGCGCAGGCCTCTGGCCACTGGGCTGGGCTGCTCCTGTGCTGACATACCCCACCCCAGCTCTCCCTGGGGCCCCTGACCAACAGGGAGCAGAAGGGACCGAGACGCTTCCCTGAGAGCCCGCCCCCCTCAGGCCCAAGTCTGCAGAGGGAGGCGGAGGGAGGTTGAAGAAGCCGCCCACCAGGGTCAACAGCAGTTGTACTGGAGACCCCCAGCCGCCCTGGGCTCCCTTAGCACATCACTACCAGGATGTGAGCAGTGAGGCCTAGCGGTCAGAGCAGGAGCTGGGGCAGAGTCCCAGACAGGCCAGAGGGCAAAATTGAGAGTCGAGTGAGATCACACACGGGAGACAAACTTAGAGCAGAACCACAGATCGATAACCTGCGTTGGGCCAGGACAGCGGGAAGCTTTCCAACCACAGCCAGGTGGGTCTGTCCTATGGACGACTTGCTGTGCCCTGTGCCCTGGGCCCCAGCATTCTGCCAATCAGCTCCCAGGACTGGGGCCTCTGGCTGAAGCCAGCTCCTCCTCTGACCCCAAGTGGCAGATTGGATCCTACGAGCTCTAAAGCACCCCCGGCCCTGGCCAGCACAACCCCCCTTGGTACTTACTTGGGTCAGACTTGGAGAAGGTGTCCTTGTCCAAGAGGTGCCTGGAAGGAAGCAGAAGAGAACAGGTGATGATGAGGCTCTGGCTGCTCCCCAGCCAAAGGGGTCCCCATAGACTGTCTCTGGGCAGAGGCATTTCACAGCCCTGCCAAGCCCCAGCCTGAAGTGGGCATGATCCAATCACAGAATCATAGAATATCAGGGTTGGAAGGGACCTCAGGAGGTCATCTAGTCCAACCCCCTGCTCAAAGCAGGACCAATCCCCAATCAAATCATCCCAGCCAGGGCTTTGTCAAGCCTGACCTTAAAAACTTCCAAGGAAGGAGATTCTACCACCTCCCTAGGTAACGCATTCCAGTGTTTCACCACCCTCCTAGTGAAAAAGTTTTTCCTAATATCCAATCTAAACCTCCCCCACTGCAACTTGAGACCATTACTCCTTGTCCTGTCCTCTTCTACCACTGAGAATAGTCTAGAACCATCCTCTCTGGAACCACCTCTCAGGTAGCTGAAAGCAGCTATCAAATCCCCCCTCATTCTTCTCTTCTGCAGACTAAACAATCCCAGTTCCCTCAGCCTCTCCTCATAAGTCATGTGTTCCAGACCCCTAATCATTTTTGTTGCCCTTCGCTGGACTCTCTCCAATTTATCCACATCCTTCTTGTAGTGTGGGGCCCAAAACTGGACACAGTACTCCAGATGAGGCCTCACCAGTGTCGAATAGAGGGGAACGATCACGTCCCTCGATCTGCTCGCTATGCCCCTACTTATACATCCCAAAATGCCATTGGCCTTCTTGGCAACAAGGGCACACTGCTTACTCATGTCCAGCTTCTCGTCCACTGTAACCCCTAGGTCCTTTTCCGCAGAACTGCTGCCTAGCCATTCGGTCCCTAGTCTGTAGCTGTGCATTGGGTTCTTCCGTCCTAAGTGCAGGACCCTGCACTTAGAATCATAGAATCATAGAATATCAGGGTTGGAAGGGACCCCAGAAGGTCATCTAGTCCAACCCCCTGCTCGAAGCAGGACCAATTCCCAGTTAAATCATCCCAGCCAGGGCTATGTCAAGCCTGACCTTAAAAACCTCTAAGGAAGGAGATTCTACCACCTCCCTAGGTAACGCATTCCAGTGTTTCACCACCCTCTTAGTGAAAAAGTTTTTCCTAATATCCAATCTAAACCTCCCCCATTGCAACTTGAGACCATTACTCCTTGTTCTGTCATCTTCTATCATTGAGAACAGTCTAGAGCCATCCTCTTTGGAACCCCCTTTCAGGTAGTTGAAAGCAGCTATCAAATCCCCCCTCATTCTTCTCTTCTGCAGACTAAACAATCCCAGCTCCCTCAGCCTCTCCTCATAAGTCATGTGCTCTAGACCCCTAATCATTTTTGTTGCCCTTCGCTGGACTCTCTCCAATTTATCCACATCCTTCTTGTAGTGTGGGGCCCAAAACTGGACACAGTACTCCAGATGAGGCCTCACCAGTGTCGAACAGAGGGGAACGATCACGTCCCTCAATCTGCTCGCTATGCCCCTACTTATACATCCCAAAATGCCATTGGCCTTCTTGGCAACAAGGGCACACTGCTGACTCATATCCAGCTTCTCGTCCACTGTCACCCCTAGGTCCTTTTCCGCAGAACTGCTGCCGAGCCATTCGGTCCCTAGTCTGTAGCGGTGCATTGGATTCTTCCATCCTAAGTGCAGGACCCTGCACTTATCCTTATTGAACCTCATCAGATTTCTTTTGGCCCAATCCTCCAATTTGTCTAGGTCCTTCTGTATCCTATCCCTCCCCTCCAGCGTATCTACCACTCCTCCCAGTTTAGTATCATCCACAAATTTGCTGAGAGTGCAATCCACACCATCCTCCAGATCATTTATGAAGATATTGAACAAAACCGGCCCCAGGACCGACCCTTGGGTCACTCCACTTGATACCAGCTGCCAACTAGACATGGAGCCATTGATCACTACCCATTGAGCCCGACAATCTAGCCAACTTTCTACCCACCTTATAGTGCATTCATCCAGCCCATACTTCTTTAACTTGCTGACAAGAATACTGTGGGAGACCGTGTCAAAAGCTTTGCTAAAGTCAAGAAACAATACATCCACTGCTTTCCCTTCATCCACAGAACCAGTAATCTCATCATAAAAGGCGATTAGATTAGTCAGGCATGACCTTCCCTTGGTGAATCCATGCTGACTGTTCCTGATCACTTTCCTCTCATGTAAGTGCTTCAGGATTGATTCTTTGAGGACCTGCTCCATGATTTTTCCAGGGACTGAGGTGAGGCTGACTGGCCTGTAGTTCCCAGGATCCTCCTTCTTCCCTTTTTTAAAGATTGGCACTACATTAGCCTTTTTCCAGTCATCCGGGACTTCCCCCGTTCGCCACGAGTTTTCAAAGATAATGGCCAAGGGCTCTGCAATCACAGCCGCCAATTCCTTCAGCACTCTCGGATGCAACTCGTCCGGCCCCATGGACTTGTGCACGTCCAGCTTTTCTAAATAGTCCCTAACCACCTCTATCTCCACAGAGGGCTGGCCATCTCTTCCCCATTTTGTGATGCCCAGCGCAGCAGTCTGGGAGCTGACCTTGTTAGTGAAAACAGAGGCAAAAAAAGCATTGAGTACATTAGCTTTTTCCACATCCTCTGTCACTAGGTTGCCTCCCTCATTCAGTAAGGGGCCCACACTTTCCTTGGCTTTCTTCTTGTTGCCAACATACCTGAAGAAACCCTTCTTGTTACTCTTGACATCTCTTGCTAGCTGCAGCTCCAGGTGCGATTTGGCCCTCCTGATATCTTTCCTACATGCCCGAGCAATATTTTTATACTCTTCCCTGGTCATATGTCCAACCTTCCACTTCTTGTAAGCTTCTTTTTTACTTATCCTTATTGAACCTCATCAGGTTTCTTTTGGCCCAATCCTCCAATTTGTCTAGGTCCCTCTGTATCCTATCCCTCCCCTCCAGCGTATCTACCACTCCTCCCAGTTTAGTATCATCCGCAAATTTGCTGAGAGTGCAATCCACACCATCCTCCAGATCATTTATGAAGATATTGAACAAAACCGGCCCCAGGACCGACCCCTGGGGCACTGCACTTGATACCGGCTGCCAACTAGACATGGAGCCATTGATCACTACCCGTTGAGCCCGACAATCTAGCCAACTTTCTACCCACCTTATAGTGCATTCATCCAGCCCATACTTCTTTAACTTGCTGACAAGAATACTGTGGGAGACCGTGTCAAAAGCTTTGCTAAAGTCTAGAAACAATACATCCACTGCTTTCCCTTCATCCACAGAACCAGTAATCTCATCATAGAAGGCAATTAGATTAGTCAGGCATGACCTACCCTTGGTGAATCCATGCTGACTGTTCCTGATCACTTTCCTCTTGTGTAAGTGCTTCAGGATTGATTCCTCGAGGACCTGCTCCATGATTTTTCCGGGGACTGAGGTGAGGCTGACTGGCCTGTAGTTCCCAGGATCCTCCTTCTTCCCTTTTTTAAAGATTGGCACTACATTAGCCAGATTGGCACTACATTAGCCACATCTGGGTCGTACTCCCTCCTGCTGCCAGCCTCCTCTAAGCTCCTGGCCCTTCAACCCTGGCCTCCTGCTCAAACTGCTCCTCTTCCTTGGCTGTCAGAGCAGCTCAGTTCACTTTGCAGCACTCCCTGGCCTGAGCCCCTCAATCCCAGCCCTGGCTCCCCCCCGCGCACTGCTCAGCTGATGTATTTCACTCCTCACTCATTGCCCCTCTGCTGTTCCAGTCCTGGGCTCTCTCCCACCCAGCTCTGCCAGTGCCCCTCAGTCCTGACCCCAGATCTGGGCTCCTCACTATGGCTGTGCCAATGCACCACAGCCCTTCTGACTAAGACAGGGCTTCTCTCTACGTCCACAAATGCCAAGAGAATCCAGGAAAAGCTGCTGCTAACACAAAGATGCCAAACCCAACATTTGCGGACCTGTCTCTCCACCAGTGAACTGGGGGCTCAGCCGGACCAAACACCTCACAGCCGGACCAGTGGTAACGACAGCATGGCCACCCATCGATGGCGCCAGGCAGCTGTGGCCTGTATGCCATGAATTCAGCGGGTCTCAGCCTCCTTTCAAACACACAAGCGTTGACAGAAAACCAATGTGACAACTGGCTTCCTCGTTTGCAGCCTCAGCGGAGAGCCCAGGGGTGAGTGGGCTGTGGAGACTGGAGGACAAACCTGACAGGGCAGGGCTGAGATGCCGTGGCTGCCTCTCCCGGGCTGTGATGGGCAATGCGATTACTGATGCTGGGATGGAGCCTAGGTGGGCCAGCGAGGGTCAGAGCCCATCACACCAGGTGCCACACATATATAATGAGAAGCCAGGCCCTGCTCTGGTGAGCGTACAATCTACATAGCTGCCTGTTTGCGGAGCCACCTGGCACCTTCTGCCAGCACGCCCTGGACCTCAAAGGAAATAAACCAGCACTCAGGAGCTGTGCCAGACCCCAGCTGGGGTAAACCAGCACCCAGCCCTACAAATCAGAGCAGCTGATTGGCACCAGCTGCGCGTCGGCCCCTGGTTTTCAACAGTTGCTGGTTCTAAAAGCGAGGGAAGGCAGCCCCAGCCGACGTCAGTATTTTCTCTCTGTCTCCGTCCCCTCTCCCCGTCCCTAGCCCCAGCGCAGGCAAGTTATCAGAATATCACGTGTGCTTCTCATTACTGTCTCCTGCATACTTGGGATTTACCAGCCCTCCCGCTCCAGGGAAGGGCTTCCCCTGCTCACCAGGCATCTGCAGTGGGCTCAGACACCGGGGAGGGGGATCCAGCCACCAGCGTAGCAGAGAGAGGATGACGCGCTTTGCACGGCAGCCCCTCAGGCAGGTGCACACAGACCTGGCAAATCTGCGTCCAGCCCCTTTTCCACACAGTGGGGGGAGCTGAGCTCTGCCGAGTGCCGCGCATGGTACAAGGAGCAGGACTGGCTGGGCCGTGGCTAGGATACAAGATTGAATTGTTGCCAGCAAGCAGAGGGAATATCCCAAGTGGGCTTTGCTAATGCACAAAAAGCAAAGTAGCCCAAGGCCTTCCCGGAGCCTCGTCCCCTGGGATCTCCTGGGGCAACAGGGCTCTACCAAAGGGGGCTTGTGGTGCCACAGAGAAGGCTGAGGACAGGAGTCCTGGGTTCTAGTCCCTGCTCTGGTGCTACCTCAGTGTCTGGTCTGAGGCTGCTGTTTAGTGCTTTGAGATCCCCAGTGACGATCGCCATTACAGCATACAGATTATTGATTCCTCCATTGATAAGATGTGCATTTCCCTTCGACCGCAGGGAGACTGTCAATCAGAACAGTGGTCCAGACCCTCAATGGGTGTCTGGAGTCCAGCTCTCTGGTCCAGACGTTGCACTCAGTTACACCAGTATAAATCAGGAGTGAACCCACTAGAGAGATTTCAATGGACTTACTCTGGATTCACACCACTTTGACAGTTTTATTGTCTCACCAGTGTAAATCAGGAGTGACTCCATTGAGCACCGTTCTCCTTTCATTCCCCTGGTGTAAATCAGGAGTGACTCCAGTGAAGTCAGTGAAGGGACACTGGGGTAAGGGAGAGAACCCAGGCCCTGTTCTCAGCCCGTGCTCATGCTCCCTCCCAGAGGACGCAGCCCCTTCGCAGCACTGCGCACCCTGCAGCACCCCACATGGCCCGATGGGCGATACCAGGCCTCAGACGCTTGGCACAGGGGACGCTCAGCCTCTGTCCCCATTGCCCGGCTGCCCAGTGCTCCCAGGGGCTGCTGGAAACCGACCCAACAGCAGGCGCCAGCACAGGACCAGCCAGGATGGGGAGGCAATGGCAAGGGATGTGGCATGCCATGGCGAAGGCTCAGCGGGGCAGCTCTAGCAAAGCTCCCTGGCATGGCCGAGGTTAAAGAAAGGAGCGCACCCCTCCCCTTCCAGTAGCTGAGCGTTTCCGCTCCTCGCAGTGCGATGTGCTAGTCCCACACCCCGCCCCGCGCGGCTGATGGGAGAGTCCCTGGCACCAGGCTGGTGGATCAGCTCTGCCATTGCCCATCTGGGAGATCTGCCCACGAGCTGCATCGCCCCTTCAGCATGGTGATCAGGAGTGGAGCACTCACTCGGGGCACCCCCATGCCTGCAGAGCAGTGGGGAGATCACCCATGGCTTCCCCACACACACCAGCATATCGCCCATGGGCTCAGCTAGGCACGCCCAGTCCTGCCTACTCACCAACCTGTGCGAGCTCTTCCTGCACCACTGACTGCCTGGGGTCACTCGCCCTCTCTTACACATGCTCAGACACACCATTCACAGCAACCAGCAGCATTTCCACAGGTCACATACAACCGTGTGTAATATGTTGGGGAAGAGTCAATACCGCTTTTGTAAAGGGAAATTATGGCTCGCTAATCCATTAGAATTCTGTGAGACGGTCAACAAATGTGTGGACAATGATGATCCCGTGGATATAGTGTACCCGGACTTTCAGAAAGCCTTTGACAGGTCCCTCACCAACGGCTCTTAAGCACACTAAACAGTCATGGGATAAGAGGGAAGATCCTCTCCTGGACCAGTAACTGGCTAAAAGACAGGAAACAACGGTTGGAATAAATGGTCAGTTTTCAGAATGGAGAGGGGTAAATGGCGGGGTCCACCAGGGATCTGTACTGGGACCAGTGCTGTGCAACGTATTCATAAATGATCCAGAAAGGGGGGTGAACAGGGAGGTAGCAAAATTTGCTGATGATACAAAAGTCCCAAGTTGAATGTGAAGAAATTGCAAAGGGATCTCACAAAACTGGGCAACAAAATGGCAAATGAAATTCAACACTGATAAGCGTAAAGTAATGCACGTTGGAAAAAATAATCCCAACTATACATATAAAACAATGGGGTCTACATGAGTTGTTACCACTCAATAAAGAGATCTTGGCATCATCGTGGACAGTTCTCTGAAAACATCCACTCAATGTGCAGCAGCAGGCAAAAAAGTGAACAGAAGCATTAGGAACCATTAGGAGAGGGAAAGATAATAAAACAGTAAATATAATGACACTATATAAATCCATGGTACGCCCACACCGTGAACAGTGTGTGCAGATCTGGTTGCTCCATCTCAGAAAAGATATATTAGAACTGGAAAAGGTAGAGAGAAGAGCATGAAAAATTATTAGGGGGATGGAACAGTTTCTATATGAGGAGAGATTAAACAGACTGGGATTATTCCACTTAAAACAGAGATGACTAAGGGGGGATATGATAGAGGTCTATAAATCATGACTGGTGTGGAGAAAGTGAATAGGAAAGTGTTATTTACCCCTGCACATAACACAAGAACTAGGGGTCACCTGATGATATTAATAGGCAGCAGGTTTAAAACAAACAAAAGGCAGTATTTCTTCCCACAACACACAGTCAACCTGTGGAACTCCTTGCCAGAGGATGTTGTGAAAGCCAAGACTATGACAGGGTTCAAAAAAGAACTAGGCCTGGTCTACACTACGGGGGGGAGCAGGGGGATCGATCGATTTAAGATACGCAACTTCAGCTACGAGAATAACGTAGCTGAAGTCGATGTATCTTAGATCGACTTAGAATCACTTACTTTGCGTCCTCGCAGCGCGGGATCGACGGCCGCCGCTCCCCCGTCGACTCCGCTTCCGCCTCTCGCCCTGGTGGAGTTCCGGAGTCGACGGCAGAGCGATCGGGGATTGATCACTACCTGCCGGTCCGGTGGGTAGTGTAGACGTGGCCCTAGAGAAGTACCTGATGGATAGCAGACAGCGACTAAAAAGGGAATTTTGTGAGGGAGTTTAGAGGGGCAGTGTGAGGAGGGGGCTAGATACACTCAACATTCTTTAAACTTAAAAGCCAAAAACACCCCTTGATATAAACAAAACATCAACAAAGTAATGAGCTGCAGGAGTAAAAAGAGAATGCAGGCAGAAGCCCAGCAGCAGAGTGGGGGCTACCCAGTTTATTGCACCCAATGCAGCATGTAGGATTCCCTGCCCTGTGGGTGGGTGGTGTATGTGTGCATTCGATGCGAGGAGCTCCTGGCCCTCAGAGACCGTGTACGGGCTTTGGAGACCAGAGTGGCTGAGCTGGAGGAGCTAAGGGAGACAGAGAGGTACATAGATGAGACTTTCCAGGACACTGTAGAACGGTCCCCCCCCCTCCCCTTTTGACAGCCTCTGTGCTGTTGAGGAGGATGAAAGTCTCAGGAAAGGAGAACATCCAACTGGAGCAGAGGGAAATGATCCCTCCTTCCAGATGATGTTGTGGTATCCTCTCGCACTGAGGATACCTCTCCAGGGGAGGGAACTCCAGTCATTAGGAAAAGACAGGTGTTAGTAATGGGCGATTCGATCATTAGAAACATAGAAAGCTAAGTTTGTGATGACCAGGAGAACCGTATGGTGACTTGCCTGCCTGGTGCGAAAGTTGCAGATCTCTCGAGGCATCTAGATAGACTTATGCGTAGTGCTGGGGAGGAGCCGGTGGTCGTGGTACATGTAGGTACTGTGACAAAGTTCCTGCTCTACCTTGGTGGGTCTTGCGCTTATTCATAGAATCATAGAATATCAGGGTTGGAAGGGACCTCAGGAGGTCATCTAGTCCAACCCCCTGCTCAAAGCAGGACCAATCCCCAATTAAATCATCCAAGCCAGGGCTTTGTCAAGCCGGGCCTTAAAAACCTCAAAGGAGGGAGATTCCACCACCTCCCTAGGTAACGCATTCCAGTGTTTCACCACCCTCCAAGTGAAAAAGTTTTTCCTAATATCCAACCTAAACCTCTCCCACTGCAACTTGAGACCATTACTCCTTGTCCTGTCCTCTTCTACTATTGGAGGATTTGCTCGCCTTGGAGCTTCATGGCAGCCCTCAGCTTGGCCGTTTTTCTGAATTCACAGTCCAGGTCGACTCCTCCTGGGTCTGACCAGGAGTTGGGAGGTTTGGGGGGAACCCGGGCCCGCCCTCTACTCCGGGTTCCAGCCCAGGGCCCTGTGGAATGCAGCTGTCTAGACTGCCTCCTGGAACAGCTGTGCGACAGCGACAGCTCCCTGGGCTACTTCCCCATGGCCTCCTCCCAACACCTTCTTTATCCTCACCATAGGACCTTCCTCCTGGTGTCTGATAATACTTGTACTCCTCAGTCCTCCAACAGTGCGCGTTCTCACTCTCAGCTCCTAGTGCCTCTTGCTCCTAGCTCTCACATGCACCCAGCTCCAGACTGCTCCTTTTTAAAACCCAGGTGCCCTGATTAGCCTGCCTTAATTGATTCTAGCAGCTTCTTGATTGGCTGCAGGTGTTCTAATCAGCCTGTCTTAATTGTCTCCAGAAGGTTCCTGATTGTTCTGGAACCTTCCCTGTTACCTTACCCAAGGAAAAGGGACCTACTTAGCCTGGGGCTAATATATCTGCCTTCTATTACTCTCCTATAGCCATCTGGCCCGACCCTGTCACAGTACCAGTGCATAGGCACTGACTCCGTGGGTGCTCCAAGGCTGCAGCACCCATGGAAAATAAACAGTGGGTGCTCAGCACAGACTGGCAGCCCCACAGGTCAGTGCCTCCCCCTCCCCCTAGTGCCTCCCCACCCACCGGCAGCCCCGCTGATCAGTGCCTCCCGCTCCCCCCAGCACCTCCCGCCCGCCAGTGATCAGCAGTTCCACAGCGCTGGTGGGGGAGAACCGGAAGTGAAGAGGATGGGACAGAAAGAGGCGGGGGGCACGGGGAGGCATAGCCACTGGTGGGCCTTGGTGGGCCACAGGCCACCCATTTAGGATCCAACCAGGCCCACCCAATTCAGGTCCAGAGCCCCCTGAATCTGCAGGCTGGGTCTCCCAACCCTGGCTGTGTGTCTGTCTGCCTGCCTGCATTGCTCTCTGCTGCCCCGATCTCCAGCCCCATGCCTGGCATGTGCCTTGCGGGGGCAGGCCTGGGCAGAGCTAGAGCTGGGGCCGGAGACCAGGGCAGCAGCGTATGGGGCCAGCAGGAGAGGGACGCAGCGGGACACCAAGCCGGGGTCCGAGGGGTGGGCGGAGCTCAAGCCCCGGTGGGGCCTCCCTCTGCCCCATGAGTCTGCTCCGCAGCCTGTACACCCTGGGCAGCCTCGTCTTCAGGTCCCCAGTTAGCAGCAAGGGCCGGCTGGAGGGGGTCGGGGGAGATGGGCAGGGGCTGGGGCTTGGAGGAAGGGGTGGAGTGGGGGCGGGCCCTGGGCAGAGTGTGGGTTGAGCACACCCCACCCCCCAGGCAACTTGGTAAGTCAGGGCTTATGTACCAATGACATAGGGAAGGGTAGGAGAGAGGTCCTGGAGGCCAAATTTAGGCTGCTGGTAAGAGATTGAAGTCCAGGACTCCATGGTCGCATTCTCTGAGATGCTCCCAGTTCCACGCGCAGGGCCAGGGACACGGGCAGAACTGCAGGGTCTCAATGCGTGGGTGAGACGATGGTGTAGGGAGGAGGCGTTTAGATTTATTAGGAACTGGGGCACCTTTTGGGAAAGGGGGAGCCTGTACAGGAAGGATGGGCTCCACCTAAACCAAACTGGAACCAGATTGCTGGCACTTAACATTAAAAAGGTCTTAGAGCAGTTTTTAACTAAGGGCTGGGGGAAGCCGATAGGTGCAGAGGAGCACATGGTTTGGACAGAGACATCCCTTAGGGGAGGATCTATTAATGGAGATTCTCTTTGTCCTAGTAAGGAGGAGAGGATGGAAGACAATAAAATACAGGATCTGATGAGAAAAAGTCAAATGAAAAAAAGTCCCATTCAATTACATCATGTAATGGCAGACAGCTGAAAAGTGACAAGTTTTTAAAGTGCTTATATACAAATGCTAGAGGTCTAAATAATAAGATGGGTGAACTAGAGTGCCTCGTATTACATGAGGCTATTGATATAACAGGCATCACAGAAGCTTGGTGGAATGAGGATAATCAATGGGACGCATCCGACGAAGTGGGGATTCACCCACGAAAGCTTATGCTCCAATAGGTCTGTCAGCCTACAGGTGCCACAGGACTCTTTGCCGCTTTCAGTAGGACACAGTAATACCAGGGTGCAAAATTTCTCAGAAGGACAGAACCGGTCGTGCCGGTGGGGGAGGGGCACTATATGTGAAAGAAAGCGTAGAATCAAATGAAGTAAAAATCTTAAATGAACCAAACTGTACCATAGAATCTCTATGGATAGTAATTCCATGCTTGAATAATAAGAATATAGCGGTAGGGATATATTACCGACCACCTGACCAGGATGGTGAAAGTGACTGTGAAATGCTCAGGGAGATTAGAGAGGCTATAAAAATAAAAAACTCAATAATAATAATGGGGAGATTTCAATTATCCCCATATTGACTGGATACATGTCACCTCAGGATGGGATGCAGAGATAAAGTTTCTTCACACTTTAAATGACTGCTTCTTGGAGCAGCTAGTCCTGGAACCCACCAGAGGAGAAGCAATTCTTGATTTAGTCCTAAGTGGAGCACAGGATCTGGTCCAAGAGGTGAATATAGCTGGACCACTTGGTAACAGTGACCATAATATAATTAAACGTAACATCCCTGTGGCAAAGAAAACACCACAGCAGCCCAGCACTGTACATTTAATTTCAGAAAGGGGAACTACACAAAATGAGGAAGTTAGTTAAACAGAAAGTAAAAGGTACAGTGCCAAAAGTGAAATCCCTGCAAACTGCATGGAAACTTTTTAGAGACACCATAATAGAGGCTCAACTTAAATGTACACCCCAAATTAAAAAACACAGTAAGAGAACCAAAAAAAGAGCCACTGTGGCTAAACTACAAAGTAAAAGAAGCAGTGAGAGGCAAAAAGGCATCCTTTAAAAAGTGGAAGTTAAATCCTAGTGAGGAAAATAGAAAGGAGCATAAACTCTGGCAAATGAAGTGTAAAAATACAATTAGGAAGGCCAAAAAAGAATTTGAAGAACAGCCAAAGACTCAAAAAGTAATAGCAAAAAAATTTTTAAGTACATCAGACGCAGAGAGCCTTCTAAACAACCCGTGGGGCCACTGGACGATCGAGATGCTAAAGGAGCACTCAAAGACAATAGGGCCATTGCGGGGAAATTAATGAATTCTTTGCATCGGTCTTCACAGTTGAGGATGTGAGGGAGATTCCCAAACCTGAGCCATTCTTTTTAGGTGAAAAATCTGTCCCAAATTGAGGTGTCAATAGAGGAAGTTTTGGAACAAATTGATAAACTAAGCAGTAATAAGTCACCAGGACCAGGTGGTATTCACCCAAGAGTTCTGAAGGAACTCAAATGTGAAATTGCAGAACTACTAACTGTGGTTTGTAACCTATCATTTAAATCAGCTTCTGTATCAAATGACTGGAGGATAGCTAATGTGATAACAATTTTTTAAAAGGGCTCCAGAGGCGATCCTGGCAATTACAGGCCTGACATCAGTACTGGGCAAACTGGTTGAAACTATAGTACAGAACAAAATTGTCAGACACATAGATGTACATGATTTGTTGGGGAAGAGTCCACATATTTTTTGTAAAAGGAAATCATGCCTCACCAATCTACTAGAATTCTTTGAGGGGGTAAATAAGCATGTGGACAAGGGGGATCCGGTGGATATAGCGTACAGTAACTCCTCACTTAACGTCATCCCGGTTAACGTTGTTTCGTTGCTGATCAATTAGGGAACATGCTCGTTTAAAGTTGCGCAATTCTCCCTTATCACATTGTTTGGCAGCCACCTGCTTTGTCCACTGCTTGCAGGAAAAGCAACCTATTGGAGCTGGTGGGGACTTGGAACCAGGGTGGGCCGGCAGCCCCCAATCAGCTCCCCACACCCCTAAGTTCCCTGTGACAGGCAGTTCAGCTGTCCCTCCCCCCACTGCCCTGTGCTGCTCCTGCCCTCTGCCTTGGAGCTGCTCCCCGGAGCCTCCTGCTTGCTGTGCAGGGGCGGGGGGGAAGAAAGGGGGCTAATGTCAGGGTGTCCCCCCTCCCCCGCTCCTGAACCCTGCTTACCCCTTCTCCGTATATAGCAGGGTGGGGACATGACAGGGCTCAGGACCGAGGGAGCTTGCTGGCTGCAGAGGCTGTCTCAACTTGCTGATATACTTAAAAAGGCAATGTACTTATAGTGGGGTCATGTACTTAAAGGGGCAATGCACCTCTCTCTCTCTCTCCCACACACAGGGTGTGTATCTCTGTCTGCCATGCTGTCTCCTCTCCCTCCATTCGTGCTTGTAGAGTGTGAGGCTACATTAACAACAGGTGTTAACCCTTGAGGGCTCAGCCGAGTGCTAGTTCATCATTTAGCAGTAAGGCATTGCCTAGGAAATATCCCACCCTCTTCCACCCTCTGACTCTACCACCTCAACCAAGCTTCACAACCATCATTGCTGTGTACAGTATTAAATTGTTTGTTTAAAACTTATACTGTGTGTGTGTATATATAGTTTTTTGTCTGGTGAAAAAAATTTCCCTGGAACCTAACCCCCCCATTTACATTAATTCTTATGGGGAAATTGGATTTGCTTAACTTCGTTTTGCTTAAAGTCACATTTTTCAGGAACATAACTACGTTAAGCGAGGAGTTACTGTATTTAGATTTTCAGAAAGCCTTTGACAAGGTCCCTCAAAAAAGGCTCTTAAGCAAAGTAAGCTGTCATGGAGTGAGAGGGAAGGTCCTCTCATGGATGGGTAGCTGGTTAAAAGATAGGAAACAAAGGGTAGTTCTCAGAAGGGAGAGGTAAATAGTGGTGTCCCCCAGGGGTCTGTACTGGGACCAGTCCTATTTAACATATTCATAAATGATCTGGAAAAAGGGGTAAACAGTGAGGTGGCAAAATTTGCAGATGATACAAAACTACTTAAGATAGTTAAGTCCCAGGCAGACTGCGAAGAGCTACAAAAGGATCGCTCAAATCTGGGTGACTGGGCAACAAAATGGCAGATGCAATTCAATGTTGATAAATGTAAAATAATGCACATTGGAAAACATAATCCCAACTATACATATAAAATGATGGGGTCTAAATTAGCTGTACCCACTCAAGAGAGAGATCTTGGAGTCATTGCGGATAGTTCTCTGCAAACATCCACTCAATATACAGTGGCAGTCAAAAAAGCTAATAGAATTTTGGGAATCATTAGGAAACGGATAGATAAGAAGACAGGAAATATCATATTGCCTCTATATAAATCCATGATACTGCTCACATCTTGAATACAGTGGGCAGATCTGGTCACCCCATCTCAAAAAAGATATATTGGAATTGGAAAAAGTTCAGAAAAGGGCAACAAAAATGATTAGGGGTAGGGAACAGCTTCCGTATGAGGAGAGATTAATAAGACTGGGACTTTTCAGCTTGGAAAAGAGATGACTAAGGGGGGATATGACAAATGTCTACAAAATCATGACTGATGTGGAGAAAGTAAATAAGGAAGTGTTTAAAACAAACAAAAGGAAGTAATTTTTCACACAACGCACAGTCAACCTGTGGAACTCCTTGCCAGAGGATGTGGTGAAGGCCAACACTATAACGGGGTTCAAAAAAGAACTAGATAAGTTCATGGAGGATAGGTCAATGAATGGCTACTAGCTAGGATGGGCAGGGATGGTGTCCCTAGCCTCTGTTTGCCAGAAGCTGGGAATGGGGGACAGGGGATGGATCACTTAATGATTACCTTTCTGTTCACTCCCTCTGAAGCACCTGGTACTGGCCACTGTGGGAAGACAGGAGACTGAGCTAGATGGACATTGGTCAGATCCAGTCTGGCTGTTCTTATGTGTGTGTTTTGTGTCTCCAAGGCTGTGTCTTTGTGGGTGCACCTGTGTAAAATAGCACACAGCACTGCAGCATTTGTTTCTGAACTGCAAAAATGTCCTCTGGTCCCTGAGGAGGCAAGAAGGAAACTCGGTGAACCAGAACGTGCAGCTCTTGCATGGCAGCTGGACCAATGTGCCAGCTGTTTGGGTGCAGGAAAGTGTCATGGTTTTGATGCCACAAAGTGACAAGCCAACCACACTGCACCCAGACGTGGGACTGTATGACAGCACCACCTTCCGCAGCGGGTTTGTGTCTCCCTCCTCTGGGGTAGCAAGTGGGGAGTGGACAGCACACCTTCAAGAGATGCTGCACTGTGCGATGTTCACGAGTCCCTCTTCCCACTGAGTCAGGGAAGAACCAATTACCCCGTGCTGGGTTAGCAGCCATGGTGGTGCTGCAGGAGACAGCTCCACTGTGAGACAGCAGAACAATGAGGCTGTAGCCACAAACAGGAGAGGGGCTTGAAAAGTCTCTCCCCAGTCACACCTTTGCCAGTCGCCCCTCTGGCCTTAAAGTCTATGACCCATTATCCCTATTTTACAGGT